>NC_133622.1:23825684-24139184 GCF_048593235.1 Sminthopsis crassicaudata | reverse complement strand
AAAATCATCCCATATCTGATTGTAGCTCTCAGCATATGGGATATTGTGTTTCTACTCCTCATTTCTTCCTACCATTGCACCTTTCTCGCAGAATATACATACCACATGTCCAGAACTGTTCACTAGAGGATTTTGGTAGCAGTCTGAATCCTGATCATGGGTGAGGAGTGAAAGAGTGGAGCTCATGTGGATAGTCAAACAGGAGGCCATTTATTCCAAATTCTCTCAGCCTTATATATCCTAATACACATATAACTATAGCGCACTGCACATGTGCTAACTATAGGATACTGGGCATGCAGGACCACATAAACAACTTGCTATTGTGTGCAGATGTCTCCTTGCCACTGTAGTATAACTCTGCTGCTTTAAGTACAACACAGGTTGTCACAGGCTGAGACATCCCTTGGGGGTAAAATTTTGTTTGGCCAAAATGTTACTTTACTTCTTTTAGCTGATTAAATGATTCGTTGATCATGTGATAACTTGATGATCTCTCTTAAATAGTTTATTACCTAGATCACTTACATAGTCTAAGAAAATTTGATACTTATACAGTTTTTGTATGAAAAAAGTTAAACTGGGTCTTCTGGGGTCTCTTCCAGGTTCTTCAATTCTATTAAATATATAATTATTATATGTGTTTATATATTTATTCATATGTATCCATTTAGATATACATATCTAAATATCTATAAAGAGATATCCAAAGACGACATATCAGTAGGATTCCTTTTACTGGACTAAAGAATCTTTTACCTTTCTCAAGGTTCTCCACTATCTGTGACCCTCCACATACTACTACTACCTTTGATTCCACAAAAAATCTTGAAGAAAAAGTTAATTTTCCAAATTTCACATACATGTTATTTCCTAAATGTTCCTTTTTTTCTACAACCCACAAACTAATCTCAGAATACATCATTACATTCAAAACTCATAAGGATCATGAAATATTAAGGTACTTTAATAATTTATCCTCATTTACTAATGTCTTAGCAAGGACCGACTTTTTTTTTTTTCCCATAGAACATAAGCTCCTTTGGGAAATAATATATTTTATTCTTCCTTTGTATCCCCAATGTCTGGCACTTAATAGGCCCTTAATATATGTTTACTGAATTGAACTGATAAACTTCTGTATCAGCAGGACTCAAATATTTAGACATATTCTCTTGTCCAAACTCAAAAATTCCTTCAAGCTTTCCTTATGTAATATTAATTCAATGGTCTTATTTTGTTTGCTCTCTTCTGGGCACTCTCCAACTATTAATATCTTTTGTAAATTATTGCACTCAAAAATCTATATGACCATCCAAATGAGGGCTCTGAAGGGCAGAGTGCAATAGGACTACCACCTTCCTCTTCCTGGAAACTAAGTTCCTCTTAAGGTAGTCCAAGATTGCATAAGCTCTTTAGCTGTCAGATCATAATGCTGATCCACTGAGGTTGCAATTCTTGATATATTACAATATTGCATAGGTAGCTATAATCCAACTTTCAATGCTTTAGCATTGACTATTGCAAAGAAAGGAAGGACCTAGCATGAAACATATGCTAGTGGGTATTCATTCCCTAGTTTTCAATTTTTTTCTTTGATTTTCTATGAACAACTAAATAGGCTTTTATAGACTTGGAGCATGGGTATTCTAGTAATTGTTTAATAATTAATTCTTGGAGAAGTATATGTGTGACTTTTAAAGAATTCATAGACCAAAAAAAGCTTAAAAAATGAGAAAGATTGAGTAAATACTTTTAATAAGAATAATGCATGGAAAACACAAAGATTATGTAAAGAAAGTCAACTTAACTGGAAAAGGAAATTCAGGATTTTATTTTTTGTTACTTTTGTTTCTTTAGACAATTGGAGTTGTGACTTGCCCAAGATCACACACTTTGTGTTAGGTTCTGAGATTAAATTTAAACTCAGGTTCTCCTGACTTCAGGGTCAGTTTGTTATCCACTGTGCCATCTAGATGCCCAATTTTTTGTTTTGTTTTATTATGTTTTGGAAGATCTAGAATTTTAAAGATGAAAAAGACTCCTTGAAAATTGGAATAGCGCAAAAAGGTGATGACAGGAAAATTTCAAAAAAGAATAAAAATATCAAAAACTTAAAAATAAAAGAGAATGTAAAACAGCTTATAAGAAAAACAAATGATCTGGAGAACAGATCAAGAAGAGAAAACATAAGAATAATCAGACTACCTGAAAGCTATAATAAAAAAAAAAATTGTGTTACAATACATGAATTAATTAAAGAAAAATTTCTTAGAACAAGAGGGAAAATAGAAAAGAGAAAAAGTCCACCACCTGAAAGAGAACTTAGAAGGAAAACTTAAAAGGATATCTTAGCCAAATTCTGAAACCTGCAGATGAAGGGGAAAATATTATTAACAAGAAGAAGAAAAAAAAATTATGGTGAAAGCCACTAATATAATTAAAATAAAAAGTAATAATTATAAAAACTTTCTTGATTGGAAATTTATATCTTTATACAGTAATTTGAATCTACTATGCATGTGGCAATGTTTTGTTTTTCTTTCTTTATTATTTTGTATTTAAGTAAATACAAAAATAAAAAACTGAGCATCAACTTAGTCATATTCTGAATCACATAAAAATAGCATGGGCACTTGGTGGGGTACAGTATGGGTCAGGGAAAGTCACAATATCAACCACTGGCCAAAATTTCATTATATTTCTCTTAGTTGATTAAATGATTGATTGATCATGTGATAGCTTGCTGCTCTCTCTTAAATGGTTTATTACTTAAATCACTTACATAGCCTAAGGCAATATGATACTTATAGAGTTTGTTTATATGAAAAACGTTAAACTGGATCTTCTGGCGTCTCTTCTAGGTTCTTCAATCCTGTTAAATATAATTATTATATGTGTTTATATATTTATTTATATCTATAAATTTAGATATACAAATCTAATTGTCTATAATTAGATATCCTTAACTGTAGCCTTGTTAGGGAAGGGGAATAAGGAAGGAAAACAAAAAGAAAAGGCAAAACCTGTACTGCAGACAACAAAAGAAATTTATACATGCATTTGTGTATAAACACATATAGAGACTCATATAAGTATCAAGATCATTATAATATTAGCTTTTAGAAATCAAAGACCAGTCATATTTAATTTGTTGCCTAAAATATTTATCCTAGTCCACTACATATCAGAACATTTAACAAGTAATACGATAATGATTATGATGAGGATTTTCATATCAAAAGAAAAACTCCATCATGGTTTCATAATTGTTTCTTTAATATCATTTGATTTCCCTAAAGGACCATACTTATTATAAGACAGAGAGAGTGTTCTCTTTTATTATCATCATATTAGGTAGGAGATTCTCTTAAGTGAGCAAAGATATCATTTTTGGAAGTTATGTATCTAAAGTGACCATGAAAGGTTAGGCCAAATCCACATCTCACCATGAAACCTTTTGTCCCTCAAGTGAAAGAAGAGATTACAGAATAAGAGAACTGATTTTCTTTGTAGTGTACAAAAGGTCACCTTTATTATTCTACATACTTCATCTTTAGATTTTTTTTAAATTTATTGTAGAAATGTCCTACAGTGAACAATAGAAAGAATCCTATATCTTACATCTGCTTAAATAAAAAGCTCAGCAGTGAATAAAAATATTATGCTGGTAAATAGTTTAAAACAAGAAAGCTCATCAAAGAGAATGTGTATAACAAAGTAAGTCCCTGATGCAATGATATATTATTGCAAAGAGAGATATGAATATGAGTGACTTCCTCTGCCTCTTCTACCATTTTATTTTATCCTCAAATCTGAATCCATTTTGAAAGTGGTAAAAGAGAAAACTGACTAAAAACCCAGATAAAATCAAATCTGTAAGAAAGAGAAAAAAGAAAAAAAGCTTCAATAATGTTAAAATAATACATGATCCCACTACATTAAGCATATTGATATCAAAAAAATAATATATAGGGATAAGTTATAGATCATAGGCTTCCCAGAAGAATGTGAAAAGTTAAAATACTTGAACACTATAATATTAAAATGGTAAAGAAAAGAAAAAAGAAAAGTGTTCAAAACTTCTCTATATAGAAAAGGAAGCATCAGAATCCATAAGAAGTGAATTTCTGGTAGTTTCTGAGTAAATAACACATAGAACATCACAAAACAACAAAAAACAACAACACAAACAATAAAATACATTCTGTAAACTGGAAAAAAAATATGTAGACTAATTTTTAGAGACTCAATAAAGAAAAACTGTCCATGTTTTATTCAAGGAAATGCAAGCCACATATCTAAAACACACATTAGTAAATGGATAGTCCAAAGGAAAGATTGAGATAGAGCTGAATATGATCTTACTCTAAAAACAAAATAGTTTAGGAAAAGGTAAAAATAGTAATTATGCTATATGATTGAGGTGCAGAAGAAGAACTAACACAGAAGGACTAGATGTGAGAGGAGAGTTGGTAGTTCTGAAAACCTACTAATATCAGGAATGGATTAAACGGAGAATGATACATATATGCAACCACATGTATAAATGTGTATGCATATATATGTATGTATGTATATATATATATGCATATATATACATATATATATGCATATATATATATATATATATGTGTGTGTGTGCATGCATGTCTATGTATACCATAAATGTGTGTGTGTGTGTATCTAACCAACTGGAAAAATATCAAGTGCTCATGGGTAGACTGAGGTAATATAATAAATATGACAATTCGACCCAAATTAATCTACTTATTCAGTACCATGCCAAACTTCTAAGAAATTATTTTACAGAGTTAAAAAAAAAAAAAACAGTTTATCTAGACAAATAAAGGTCAATAATTTCAAGTGAATTAAAGAAGCAAAATGCAAATAAACGCAACCTAGTTGTACCTGACCTAAAACTATATTATAAAATAGCTGTCTTTAAAAAAAAAAAAAATGGTACTGGCTAAGAAATAGAGTAGTTGATAAATGGAGTAGGTTAGGTTCACAAGACACAGTAGTCAATGACTATACTTATCTAGAATATTATAAACCCAAAGACTCCAGCTTCTGGGATAAGAACTCACTATTTGACAAAAATTGTTGGAAAATTGGAAATTAATATGTTAGAAGCTAGGCACTGACTCACGCCTAACACCCTATACCAAGATAAGGTCAAAATGGGTTAATGATTTAGACATGAAGAGTCATATTATAAGCAAATTGGAAGAAAAAAGAATAGTTTGCTCTCTGATCTATAGAGAAGAAAGGCATTTGTGGCCAAAAAGAACTGGAATCCATTATTGAATACACAATGGGTAAATTTGATTACATTAAGTTAAAAAAAAATTGAACAAACAAAACCAATGCAGGCAAGATTAGAAAGAAGGAATTGAGATTTTTTTTTTTAATATTCAGGACTTCTGATAAAGGCCTCATTCCTAAAATATACAGAGAATTGACTCAAATTTATAAGAATTCAAGCCATTCTCCAATTGATAAATGGACAAAGGATATGAACAAATAATTTTCAGATGAAGAAATTGAAACCATTTCCAATCAAATGAAAAGATCCTTTAAATCACTATTTATCAGAGAAATGCAAATTAAGAGAACTCATCATTCTCATATTTGCTAAGATGACAGCAAAAGATAATGATGAATGTTGGAAGGGATGTGTGAAAACTGGGAGACTAAATTGTTGGTCGAGCTGGGAATTGATTCAATTATTCTGGAAAACAATTGGTTACTATGTCCATAGTTCTATAAAACTGTACATACCTTTTGATCCAATAATGTTTCTACTTGACTTATATCCTGAAGAGATCTGAAAGGAGGGAGAGGGACCCACACATGTCAAAATGTTGGTAGTAGCCCTTTTTGTACTGAATAGAAACTGGAAACTGAGTGGATGTCCATCAGTTGGAAAATGACTGAATAAGTTATAGTATATGAATGTGATATGAGATATTATTTTTCTATAAGAAATAATCCTCAGATTGATTTTAAAAAGACTTAGACTTATATGAATTGAAGCTAAATGAAGTGAGTAGAAGCAGGATATCATCGTACACAATATCAGCAAGATTATATACTGATCAATTCTGATGGATGTGGTTCTTTTCAACAATGAGATGATTCAGGTTAGTTCCAATGTTATTGAGATGATGAGAGCCATCTGACCCATAGAATATATACTGGAATAATTGCTATATAGGGGAAGTGGAGGGAAAAATTTGGAACACAAGGTTTTTCAAGGGTGAATGTTGAAAACTGTGCATGTTTTGAAAATAAAAAAGCTTAAAAAAAAAAAAAAAACAAACAAACTTCATTGCCTTCCTTTTCCTTTAAAGAAATGATCAATGGAGGCATCCTTCAGTTCTGGAGAAATTACTTCCTCTTTTCAGAAAACTTCAGTAACTTTTGGACTGAACTTAACGTGCAACAAGAAAATGGTATTTCACACCTGTCAGATTGGCTAAGATGACAGGAACAAATAATGACAAATGTTGGAGGGGATGTGGGGAAATTGGGACACTGATACATTGCTGGTGGAGTTGTGAAAGAATCCAGCCATTCTGGAGAGCAATCTGGAATTATGCCCAAAAAGTTATCAAACTGTGCATACCCTTTGACCCAGCAGTGCTACTACTGGGATTATATCCCAAAGAAATACTAAAGAGCAGAAAGAGACATATATGTGCCAAAATGTTTGTAGCAGCTCTTTTTGTTGTAGCTAGAAACTGGAAGATGAATGGATGTCCATCAGTTGGAGAATGGTTGGGTAAATTGTGGTATATGAAGGTTATGGAATATTATTGCTCTGTAAGAAATGACCAGCAGGAGGAATACAGAGAGGCCTGGAGAGACTTAGGTCAACTGATGCTGAGTGAAATGAGCAGAACCAGAAGATCACTGTATACTTCAACAACAATACTGTATGAGGATGTATTCTGATGGAAGTGGAAATCTTCAACATAAAGAAGATCCAACTCACTTCCAGTTGATCAATGATGGACAGAAATAACTATACCCAGAGAAGGAACACTGGGAAGCGAATGTAAATAGTTAGCACTAATATCTGTCTGCCCAGGTTGCATGTACCTTCGGATTCTAATGTTTATTGTGCAACAAGAAAATGATATTCACACACATGTATTGTACTTAGACTATATTGTAACACATGTAAAATGTATGGTATTGCCTGTCGTCGGGGGGAGGGAATAGAGGGAGGGGGGGCAATTTGGAAAAATGAATACAAGGGATAATATTATAAAATATACATATAATAATAAAAAAAAAAAAAAAAAAAAAAAAGAAAATGGTATTTACACACATATATTGTATCTAGGTTATACTGTAACACATGTAAAATGTATGGGATTGCCTGTCATCTAGGGGAGGGAGTAGAGGGAGGGAGGGGATAATTTGGAAAAATGAATACAAGGGATAATGTTATTTTTAAAAGTATGCATATATACTGTCAAAAAAAATTTATAATTATTAAAAAAAAAAAAAAAAAACACTTTTGGATTGAGCAGTGGAGCCTTTGTCTTGTAAAGGCACCAGAAGTTTTGCCATGCAAGCAGAACCTAATGGCATTCAAAACCTCTTCTTCAGTTGGAAATTCAGCTAGAGAGGAAAGAACTTTTATTTGAGGAAAAGGGTCAGTAGCTAAATAATTGATTGATTTTAGTCTGTTAAGAATTCTATGGAAAAATTCAGTCCAAAACTTAAAGAAAAAAAATGACATGTAATAGAAAAATTAATTCAATGTACTTTCCTGAAAACAAAAACACCCATCAAAGAGCAATACTTCCCTCAGTGACTTATATGGCTCCCAATAAATATTTCCTCCGGTGGATCCTCACCAGGTGGTTTCTCTTAAAGTTTTATATAGTTCCTCAATAATAGAAGCTACATTGCTCCCCATTGTAACTCTCCCTATAGTCTGGTGAAGTGCTGAGTTACTCTTAGCAGGTGGTATCAGTGTCCCTCTTCATGGCAATTTCTACAGATTTTCCATGCAACTTTACAGTAAGCGCTAGCATACTTCCAGATGAAACTATTCTTTATATAGAATACCCTTGAGATTGGCGATTTTTATGAGAAACTCAGTTATCTTGGCCTCAGGAGGACGAGCCATGGAATGGACTTATAGCAATAAAGTTTCTCCCTCCTCTGAGATCAAGAAAACATGAATCTTGCAATTATCAAGCTTTGAATTACTGACACAAATTGATGATATTTTATCTGCAATCTGATATCCATAATATGATATCCATAATATTTCATAGCAAAGTTTCTGCTTTCATAGTTATAATGATAGTTTCACCAAAAGGGTTTAACACAAAAAATCAATTTAATTATATTCAAAAGGAAAAAAAAGTTAAAATTTTGGCCATCCATACTGAGAAGAAAGAAATATTTAAAATGCATATTGTCTACATTGTGGTATATAGTTAGATGAGATAACCCATTGATTTTGTTCATCAATTTATTTTCTATGGAAAAGAAAGGTTAACTAGAGCAAAAAAGAGTCTAAAATTGTTTTGAATTACTTCTAGAGGGAAATAGCTAAAGCTCCCTATGTTCTAAATCAAAAGAAAGGGAGAGATGTTAGCTTCTTACTAAGTGCTAATGAGATAATGAGATATTAGGTTCTTACTAAGTGCTAAGTCGGTACTTGACAATTCTCTAGTTCTGGCCTCTACTGGGAGTTTGACTTGTGAATTCCTGGGGAGGAACTTGCATGCTTAGGAGGAGTAAGTTCATTGGTTGAAGCAATTTTTCCCAGAGGCCCTTGCATTATCCCATGCCCATTCTCTGGGAGGATAAAAGAGGGCAGCTCTGGAGGAAAGAAAAGAGTTTTGTCTGGACAACACTTGAGGCTGCTCTCTGTAGGAAGGGAAGTCAGCTCTGTACAGGAAGAAGAATCTGTCCAAGCTATTTGAGTTGACACAGAAGATCTCCTCCCAGAGAATGAGCATGGGATAATGCAAGGGCTTCTGGGAAGAATTACTTCAACCAATGAACTTGCTCCTCCTAAGCATGCAAGCTCTTCCCCAAGAATTCAAAGGGGTTGAACTCCTAGTAAAGACCAGAACTAGAGAATTGTTAAGTACTGACTTAGCACTTAGTAAGAACCTAATATCTCATTAGCACTTAGTAAGAACCTAGCATCAAATGAACTGGATTGGAGAGAAATATGGGTGAGGGTAATCAATAGAAGACTTATTCCATAACCCAACCAGTGGCAATAAACACCTGAAGTACAAAATGAAAATGAGTTATTGTCAAGAGTAAATAGGCTGCTTTTCTCCCCAATAGATTGGATACATAGGATGAATGAAATTGTGGAATTGATGAGAACATTGAAATTGCTGGAGGGCAAAACCAAGATGGTAGAGAGCAGACAAGTGTCTGTGTAACATCTTTTGAGCTTCCCTCAAATTAAAAGCAAATTAAGCCTCTGAACTGGTGACAGAACCCACAGGTATTTGGAGTACAATAAATTTCCAAAAGGAGATACTGTGGAAAAAATTCAGAAAAGGTCTGTTTCAGTCTGGCAGGGGGTGAGTGCTAAACTCAGATTGCATTACAGTGAACTCATGGCTTTGGTTAAGCAGATTTGCTGTAAGACACCCAAAAGCCAAAACAAAAAGCAATTGTGAGCCAAGGAGCCCTGGAAGCACTCAGGACTTGGTCATGCTTACTCAGCACTGGAAATCAGTCAGCAGAATTGTCCCAGGGAAAATTTAAAGCAGCTGTCATCTGTTTGCCTTAAGAGCAGACCTCAACCTTTCAAAAAATGAGGAAAAAAGTCAAAAGAAACTCTGACGATAGACATCTTTTATGAGAAAGAGAAGAATAGACCTCAAACACTGAGGATTCTAAAGGCAAATCAACAACCAGATGAAGCCACAAAGGTTGGTATGAATTGGTCCCCATTTCAAAAGGCTTTCTTAGAAGAATTCCAAAAGGATCTTAAAAGAGAGAAGAAAAATGGGGAAAGGAAATTATATCTTGGCAAGAGGTATGGAAAAGGGAAACAAGAAATTATCTGAAGATAACTATTTCATATTAACTAGATGAAATAGAAAAAAAGCTCAATGAAAAAGAAAATCTGTGAAATGGAAAAAAATTCAATGAACAAAACCCTTCATATAAAAGTGCAATTGGTCAAATGCAAAAGGAGATTTTAAAAGCTAACTGAAGAAAATAATTAATTAAAAATTAGAATGTAACAAATTAAAGTGAATAAATCAATGAGACTTCAAGAATTATTCAAACAAGGCCAAAAAATGAAATAAATAGAAGTAAATGTAAAATACCTCATTGGAAAAACAACTGACCTGGAAAATAGATCTAGGAGAAGCAATATTTTTTTTATAATAGGTTTTATTTACCAGATATATGTGTGGGTAATATTACAACATTGACAACTGCCAAACCTTTTGTTCTATTTTTTTTCCCCTGCTCCCCCTCCCAGATAGCAGGTTGACCAATACATGTTAAATATGTTAAAGTATAAATTAAATACAATATGTGTATACATGTCTAAATAGTTGTTTTGCTATACAAAAAGAATCAGACTTTGAAATAGTGTACAATTAGCCTGTGAAGGGAATCAAAAATGCAGGCAGACAAAAATAGAGGGATTGGGAATTCTATGTAGCAGTTTATAGTCATCTAGGAGAAGTAATTTAAGAGTTATTGGACTTCCTGAAAATCATGGTGAAAAAGAGAGAGAGAGAGAGAGAGAGAGAGAGAGAGAGAGAGAGAGAGAGAGAGAGAGAGAGAGAGAGAGAACGAGAACCTAGACATAACCCTTCAGCAAATCATCAAGGAAAACTGCCCTAATATTCTAGAACCAGAAGGTAAAATAGTCATTAAAATAATTCATGGATCACCTCCTGAAAGAGACACAAAAATGAAAACTTCAAAGGACATCGTAGATAAATTTCAGAATTATCAAATCAAGGAAAAAAATATTGTAAGCAGTCAGAAAGAAATAATTCAAATACCAAAGAACCATAATCAGGATTACTCAGGACCTAGCAACTTCCACTTTAAAAGATCAAAAAGCCTGGAATGTGATATTCTGAAAGGCAAAAGAACTTAGACTTAAGCTAAGAATCAATTATTCAGCAAAATTGAGCATCATCTTTCAGGGGAAAAGATGAACATTTATTGAAACAGATGAATTTTATCTATTTCTTATGAAAATACCAAAGCTGAATAAAAAAATTTGATCTTCAAATATAGAACTCAAGAGAAGCATAAAACAGTAAAAAGGAAAGAAAAAAAAAAACTTACTTTTAAAAGTTAAAAAGCTTATACCTCAAGATGATATATTTAACTCTTGAGATCTTTGTCTCTGTTGTGATATATTTACAGGGTGCAGATATAATTTGATTTTTATTAATTTTCAATACCTATTGAAATTGAGGGAATGATAGATAATGGGATGAACATTGACCAAATGTTACTCTCATCAGATTTGACTCAAAGAGAGAATATCAGAAATATTTAGTTTCACTGAAAAGCTAGTTTCACCTTATAGGAAAGTAGGAGTAGGCCAAGCTAATATAATAAAATGGCAATACTGCTTAAATTAATCTACTTAATCAGCACCATGCCAATCAAACTCCCAAGAAATTATTTTACAAATCTGGAAAAAATTCCAGATGAACTTTATTTTGTTTTTCCAGAACAAAAGGTCAAGTATTTCAAAAGAATTAATGAAAAATACAAATGAAGGTGCCCTAGGTGTGGCAGATCTAAAACAATATTACAAAACATCAGTCATCAAAACCATTTGGTATGTCTAAAAATAGAATAGATGATAAGTGGAATAAATTAGGTTCATAAGACACAATAGGCAATGACAATATTAATGTAGAGTATGATAAATCCAAAGACCCCAGCTTCTGGGATAAGAACTGTTTATTTGACAAAAATTTCTTGGAAAATTAGAAGTTAGTATGGAAAAAGCTAGGCACTGACCTACACCTAGCACCCTATGCCAAGTTAAGGTTGAAATGAGTTTATGATTTAAATATAAAGAGTAATAATATAAGCAAATTAGAAGAACATAGGATAGCTTACTTCTCAGATCTGTGAAGAAGGAAGAAATTTCTGACCAAAGAAGAACTAGAAATCATTATTGGACAAAAATAGATAACTTTCATTATATTAAGCTAAAAACTTTTTGTACAAACAAAACTAATTCAGACAAGATTAGAAGAGAACCAGTAAACTGGGCCTCATTTCTAAAATACATAGAGAATTGACTCAAAGTTAAACGAATTCAAGGCATTTTCCAATTGACAAATGGTCTAAAGACATGAACAATTTTCAGATGAAGAAACTGAAACCATTTCTAGTCATATGAAAAGATGCTCTAAATCACTATTGATCAGAGAAATGCAAATTAAGACAACTCTGAGATACCACTACACAGTTCTCAGATAGACTGATAGGAAAAGACAATGATGAATGTTGGAGAGGATGTAGGGAAAGTGGGAAACTAATACATTGTTGGTGGAGTTATGAAATGATCCAACCATTCTGGAGGCCAGTTTAGAACTATGCCCAAAGGGTTATAAAACTGCGTTTATCCTTTGATCTAGCAATGTTTCTACTAGGCTTATATCCCAAAGAGATCTCAAAGGAGGGAAAAAGACCCATATGTGTAAAAATGTTTGTGGAAGCCCTTTTTATAGTAGCAAGAAACTGGAAAATGAGTGGATGCCAATCAATTGGACAATGGCTAAATAAGTTATGGTATATGAATGTTATGGGATATTATTTTTGTATAAAAAGTAATTAACAGGATGATTTCAGAGAGGCTTTTAGAGACAGGAACTGATGCTGACTGAAGTGAGTAGAACCATGAGATCATTGTACATGTTAAAAGCAAGATTATACACAGATCAATTCTGATGGATGTGACTCTTCAATAATGAGATGGTTAAGACCAGTTCCAATGATCTTGGGATAAAGAGAGCCATTTATATGCAGAGTTTTATATGCAGACTGTGGGAACTGAGTGTGGATCACAGCATAGAATTATCACTGTTTTTGTTACTATTTGCTTGCATTTTCTTTCTCTTTTTTTTTCCTTTTTGATTGATTTTGCTTGTACAGCAAGACAATTGTATAAATATGTATGAATATATTGAATTTACCATGTTTTACCATGTTTAACATATATTGGATTACTTGTTATCTAGGAGAAGCAGTAGGGAGGAGCAGAGAAGAAATTGGAACAGAATGTTTTGCAAGGGTTAATATTGAAAAATTACCCATGCATATTTTTTGAAAATAAAAAACCTTTAATAAAAAATGAAAAAAAAAAGAAACTATGTTCTGGGATGATTAAGAAGATATTTGTATCTTTGACAGTAATAAGAATGTTGAAGAGAGAAAGAGAGTTTGGAGGAAAGGTAGTGTTTCATGAAAAACATAATTTTATGATTGTGTTTTTCACATCCACTCACATATAAATACATACACATACATTTATAAATACACACATATGGGAATTATATGTATTGAATTGATCACTGAAAAAAATAGATCTCATGAGATTCACAAAGATATAGACTAAAAAGAGGAAATTGCCTGGAACTTAGTTTTTGGGAACACCCATGGCTATAAGCATGATATGAATAAAGGATCAGCAGAGAAACTAAGTAGTTGGATTAATCTGATGGTAAACAAACAAACAAACAAACAAACAAAAAAGTAATGTCTCAATAACCTAACTAAAAAGGAAAGACTAGGCATTAGAATTAGAAAATTAAAATAAAAGATGTAGATACTGATTGTAAAGAATACTCTTATTGATGCCAGTAGGAAAAAACAAACAAACAAACAAACAAAAAAACAATAACATGGAAGTGAATAGACTCATGGATACATTGAAGCATGTAGGTGCAATCTTATAATGGAGATTGAATTATTTTAGAAATCATTTAGTTCCACTGAAAAATCTTTATCCTTTATTATAAAGGAAGTTGAATAATTCAAGATATCAAAGTAATAACCTTTCATAATGCAACTTTTCTAGCTGACAGTTATTGGCTAGATAATTTTAAAACCTCCATTACTAAGCTGAATGTCAGTAGCCTACGTCTTCTGAAACAAAGAGATTTCTATTTGTTTATTACTTGCTGTAGAAAACTACGGTGTTCTAGGCTATAAAACATGCAACCCAAAACAGTCCTAAGTCTGGCCAAAATCAGATGAAATATAGATTCTACCTGATCTTAATACGCTGATGTGTCCATAACATAGTTCTCTTTTTCTAAATCAATATGTAGCCATAGCAGTTCATAGGTTTGGCTTAATACCCCTTTTCCTACAACCCCACAGTTTCTTTTTGAGTTCTGTACTCATTTTTCAGATTACTATGCCTATAAAACCTTTTTTTTTTCTTTCCATGTTACTGATGTGAAGGGTTGCTACTCTTTCCATTGCTTTACTTTTATTTATTATGTCTTTATCCTGTCCCTTTAAGTTATCCGACTTCAATAACTCTCCAATGGAAAAAGGTTTTATTGCATGTAAAGTGATAATTTAGAAGGGTAGTATTGCTTCTAGACCTTTAAACCTTTTTTTCTTTAATTGCAGCTTCTGCTAGGGAATGATTGATAATAACCTAAGGTAAACAATCAATGACTTGAACATGGACTGATGACAGTTTGTTGAGCACACTGAAAGTGTTCATTCCATCTCTATGATATCATGGCCTTATAACTAATAAACACGGCTTCACCAGCACTGAGTAATTGAGGTGCATCATTGGTCTTTGACCAATAATACAATAATAATAATAATACAATAATCTTGTATGTATGGAACCATTGGTGACAGCAAATGGAGAAGTTTTGAATGCTGTGGAAAAGTTTACTCATCTTGATAGTATACTTTACAGGAATGTATGCATTGATGATAAGATTGATACTTGAATTGCCAAAGCTACCTCAGTGTTTCAGAGCAAAGTGTGGGAGAAGAGAGGTGTTACTCTAATTACCAAACTGAAGATCTACAAATGCTTTGTGCTGACTTTGTATACGTAGGAAATTGGGACAATATAGCGGCACCATGCCAGCAAATTGAATTGTTTTCAAATGAATTATCTTAGAAAAACTATAAAGATAATCTTGCAGGATAAGATCCCAGACCTTAAGATTCATGTTAATTTTTTTTTTTTTTTTCTGTGTTAAAAACACACATCTATCTATCCATCCATCCATCCATCTATCATCTATCTATCTACATATATATGTACATATACATACATACATGTACATATAAGATAGATATTGATACAGATTTAGATATATATCTTATTTTACATCACTCTATGTCAAAATAATAGGAAAAACAAATCACAAAGCTAATAATACTTTGACTATTTATAGAGATTATCTTTCATTGTGTCTGGAGTAATTACTATCAGTACTTTCAGGGAAAAAAACTTCTGACAATCTATGTCACCTTTAGCCTCCATAGTAGGAAAAAGCTATGTTATGCCAATAAAGATTCAATTTAACCAAAAGAGGAAAAAAAGCACATTTTTCATATGTTTCATACTTTAAACATGATCTTATAATTTTAATGACAGATGCTGTTTGAGCATTTGGCATATGTATCATTAACAAAAATCTGGTTCATATAAAGTTAAAACACATTATTGTTTTAGTGGTAAATGATGGCAGGTTTCATCGTTTTAGACATTGACCTTTGTTTAATTTTGAAATCTAATATATATATATATACATGTATGCATATATGTATATATACGTATATGCATATATATACACACTTGAGTTTATTACACATATACTTATATATGTATGCTTATAGAATGTATACTTATACTTATTTGTAGGCATATGTAGTATACTTAAAGTTTATTATATTTTAATTGATGTGGTTTGTTTTTATATTACAAACATGTACAGATTACTCCATCTTTGTCTATGTTCTTTTGTGACGAACCAAATTAGTCATGCCAACTTAATAAAACAATTATATCATCTGAAAGTTCATGCAACAATATATCTCATCTGTACCACCTTTGTTTCTATCTCTATCTCTTTTTCTGTCTGTTTCTCTTTATTATCTCTCTCTAATTAAAATAAATTTATTTTCTCCCCTACCTATCTCAAAAACCTTGAGGGGGAGGATGAAAATTTCTTGTAAAAAATAGGTTTGTTAAAACATGATTTATCATTGCTACTCTGGAATATCAATGATAATTTTATTGATCATACATCTTACAATTTTCATTGTGTATTTTTCCATAATCATTACTGAGTGTTTCTCTGTTTACTTCTTTCATCATTAGCTTATAAAATATCTCAAAATTGGCATTTGCATATTAATGTTTATTATAAAATTCCCCAACTGAAAAATAGCCAAAGGATATGAACAGGCAATTTTGAAAAGAGGAAATTAATACAATTTATAGTCATATGAAAAATGCTGTTAAACTTTATTGATTAGAAAAATATTAAATTAAATCAATTATATTTAAATAAAAATAAATTAAATCAAATTAAAACAAACCTACAATATGTCTATCAAAATAAATTATAAAGCAATAAATTTTGGAGGGATAGTAGAAAAAATAATTCATTGTTTAATTGACAACTGATCCAATCATTTTGGGGGAATCTAAAATTATGCCCAATGAATTATTAAGCATTCTATATATTTTGAGGGAGTAATATCATGACTAAGTCTATTTCTAAAGATGTTTAGGGAAAAAGTGAAAAATGACCTATATGTTATAAAATATTGAGCATAGCATTATTTGGCAAAGAACTAAAAATTGTGGAGATGGCAATCAATTGGGGAATAGCTGGAATAATTGTGGCATATGAATGTAATGGAAAATTATTGTCTTTTAAGAAATTATGAGCTCAATGATCTTAAACAAACAAACAAACATGGACATACTTGTATAAAATAATGAAAAGCAAAATGAGCAGAACCAAAAGAACATCATATAGAGTAACAACAGAATTGTTTTAAGAACAAGTTTGAGCAATGAAGTCTTTTGGGGGATTATAAATATCTCAAATTAATTACAAAGGACATAGGAAAGAAAACACTATCTGAATTCAAAGAAAAAAAAACTGAAAAATACAAGCATTTATAGAATTAGTATACTTATATTTATGTGTGTAAATATATATATATATGCTTATATACATATATTTACACATGTGTGTATGTGTTAAATCATATATATGTGTTTATACATACATGCATTTGTACACATCTAATGTTTGCGATCATTAGTAAGGAAAGGAGAAAAAGGGAAAATATAACAAATACATATGTACATACAAATTAGCATGTTATAATAATAGATTTGTGGTTTTGTGTGTAATGTTTAAAAAGTATACTATGTCACGAAAATGTTTTTTCTAAAAATTAAAAATAATATGAACAATTTTTTAAATATATAGAAATTTATTCCCCCTCCTAATTCTGTATACTTCAGTTCATATCAAAAAGGAAAAAGGAACACAAATTTATTGAAAGACTCTTGTGTGACAAGCACTGAGATAAAAATTTTATAACTATCTCATTTGATCCTACAACCTCATCACATAGGTATTATTATAATCACCATTTTACAGCTCAAAAGCTCATGTATACAGACTGCGACTAAATTTGAACTCAAGCCTTCCAGTCTTAGGAACAGTACTCTATCCACTATCATAAGAACTTTCCTAGGTCACATATTCTTTCACAATTTTTCTCTCCATAATTTTATGCTCCACTCTGAACATGCTTCTCATGTTCAGCTAATAAATATGTTGATTGGGGTGTTGGTGGTACAGAATAAGTAGAAAATGGGAAATAAAGACTAAAAATCAGAAGACAAAGATACTTATCTAGTCCTAATCACCATATGGCTATATGCCTTTGCTTTGGCCATATTTTCCTTATTTGTTAAGTTATATTCAAACTTTCTAATCTCATTATATTACATTTTAGTGAATATAAATATCTATGGATTTTGAGTTCATGCTTTTAGGGGGTCACAGATTATTTTAAAATTATTGATGAATAATATTTCCTGAATTCTTAAATGTATGATTTTTTTTTTTACAATGGCTACAATGGCTAACAATAAAGTATAAATACATGGGATATTCAATAGATATTGCATGAAAATAATTGTAAAATATCATCATACTAATAATTTATGGAAGCATAAATATTTTAATCTTACTTCTATATTTGATGGCTCTAAATTGATTTTATGACCAAATATTCTATAACAGAAAACAAAATGAAGTCATAAAAGAATCATTTGCAGTGGTCCTCAAACTTTTTAAATAGGGGGCCAGTTCACTGTCCCTCAGATTGTTGGAGGGCCAGGCTATAGTGAAAACAAAAACTCACACTGTGTCTCCGCCCCTCAGCCCATTTGTCATAACCAGGCAGGCAGCATAAATATCCTCAGTGGGCCGCATCTGGACCGCAGGCTGTAGTTTGAGAACCCCTGATTTAGAACCCCCTGGAAAATATACAATGTTTCCAACTTCATCATTTTATAGGTTATTGTAATTATGCCTATAGCAATTAAGTGATATATCAAATATCACCAAGGTAATTTATGGAAAATTATACATGTTATATATTCATGTTAATAATTATCAGTTATATGATACTCTCCACTTAAGAAGTTTATGTTACTTAAATTTTATAAATAGGTTTTTTTCTTAATTACAAGTCGACAATATTATCATTAAATTTTACAATATTTTGAGTTCCAAATTTTTCTTCTTCTCCCCTCCCTTCCAGTCATCTGAAAATAGTAAGCAATTTGAGATATGCTGTACTTGTATTTTCATGTAAAATATATTTTGATATTATAAGTCATAGTCATGAAAGAAGAAACAGATAAAAACAAAAACACAAAAATAAAAACAACACAAACAAAAAATCATGAAAAAGAATAATGTAAAATATGTAGGCTTTGATCTGCATTGAGTCGATCAGTTCTTTTATATGGGTGTGGATAGCACTTTCCTTTGGGAGAATTTTGTACCTGTCTTGAATCATTGTGTTGCTAAAAAGAACTAAATAATTCATAGTAATCATCATATGATTTTGTTACTGCATACAATGTTTTCTTGGTTCTGTTTTTTTTTTTTTTTTCGTTGTCTATCAGTTCATATAAGTCTAGATTTTTTTTCCTGAAATTTGCTTGTCCATCATTTCCTATTGTACAATAGTACTTCATTATTTTATTGTTACAGCCATCAATCACCAGACCACATCTATGGAAACAAACACATTCCCTGGGATTTCTACTGACTTTCTGCTGAGCTTAACACATTCACTCAATATTTAGAGCTATATAGGAATTTGCTGATAAATTGTCAACAAATTGTTTGGACTTAAAAAGTTTGCAAAAAATTTAAAACAAATTTAATCTACATTATCACAGAAAACTTCCAAAAATTAAATCAATAATAATAGGTTAATAGGTTCCTTTTTTTTTTCTTTCTTTGATATTGTTGGGATGTAATCCTAATACTGAAATTGGCAGATAAAATAACATTATATTTCAGGAAGTGCTTTACCAATTGACTTATGGTGTGTCTGTGTATGTATATATATATGTATATGCATATATATATACACATCTATATATATAGATGTCTATATATATATACATATATATAGACATCTATATATATAGATGTGTGTATATATATATGGGTGTATGCACATACAGTTGAGAGAGGAGAGAGTGAGAGACAGTGTGTGAGAAAGAGAGAGGGGGGGAGAGAAAGAAATTCTCTAGATTAATTGAAGATTTGTTGATGTCATTTAGGATATCTCAATTAATCTCTCATCCCCAATACAATACACAAAAAGTGCATAATAAATTATAATAATATAACTAATAGCAAATTCAAACCTATTCAATGTAATTCTTTAAAAAAAATAAGTATTTCTTATACTTTCTATCAATGAATGAAATTAGAATCATATTTTATTGAAAACATTCAAAGAATATAAATCAAGCTCCCCTTTCTAAATAGATTTCATATTTCCCTGTATATTACAAAGAATATCTTTATCTTGTTTTAAATTTTATTTTAGGATATTATTATTAAAATACAAAAGACTTTTTTTGGTCAGTAACAAAACATATAAATGCTTTTAAAGTACAATCTTGCTTGGGTAATTTAATTATGCTTTTTAGCAAGTTGTTTTCCTTAAAAAAAAAAAACACTCAATAGAATAACTCTCATTTATATAAATGACAGGGTGGATACATTTTATCTTCATGAATCCAGAGTTATTTAATTTTAACTGTTCATTGTACATGCAAAGCTACAAAATACAAAAAAAGCAAAAAAAGAAAAAACACAAAAAAACAAAAACAAAAGTAGTAATATTTCAAATATCTTAAGTTTAAACCTTTTTTAAAATCTTACAATTTTTACATTAAGAGATCAAGGAAAAACTGTAAAATCACATTCTTTTCCTTTGGATTTTTAAAGTCTGTATACTATTCAGAAATACTCATTCAGTAAAGCATCTGGTGAAAAATGAGACTTCAATTTTCTCAATCAGAATCTGTTCACTTTTTCATTATATGAATAGTTATTCAGAACCTAGCCATGCTATTGTCCTATTGCATATAGCTTCATTGGCAGTAGATGTTAAAATACTAAAAGAGGCAATATTAAAGTCTCTGCTGATCGTTCTAAGGGGCTATGCTGCAATTCCAGGCAAGTGTTCAGAAGTTAGCAGGAGAATTTGTCAATTATTAATGATCACAATAGGATCAACTTAATTTAATGAATAAGGAAGTCCAATAAGTCAGGACAATCACTTAGGAAGAATCAAGCCTTTGTGAGAAGATCTCAGGGTAACTGGTAATTGGCAGTTTGAGAAATAGTAAGAGAAGTACAGTTTGAATGGGAATGAAATAGAAGTGAGTAGCTCTGTCAACACTTGAGATCTAATATCAGTGGCAAACAGCAAAAAGAAAATGTATTATAGATAAATCACTACTATGACTTGAAAGATGGTAAAATAATCCATATACATACTATGTGAATGTTCAGTATTTCTCCTTTCAAACTAATGAAACAAAAATAAAGCTGAATTGCATCTTTCAATTTAGAAATATATGGCATCACCATTTATAAGGCTTCATGATTATTTCCTAAGAGCAAAACCAAACTATTCCTTTTTCTTTACAGACTACATAAACTTCATCCATGTCTCTTTCTCTGTTCTTTGTGAATCCTTAGAATAAAACTCCACTGAAAACTGAAAAGACAATCCCAGATTCAATGTTTTGTATTCTTCATATAAAATGCCTTTTCCATTTTATTTCATTTCTTTCCATTACTTCCCTTCTTCAGAAGGAAACCTCCCTCTCTCCCTCCTTCCTTCCCTCTCTTCCTTCCTCTTTCCTCTCTCCCTCCTTCATTCCCTTCCTTCCTTCCTTTCTTCTTTCATTCCAAATGCCCTTCTTCCCTTCTTTCCTCCCTTCCTTCTTTCTTTCATCCTTTTTTTGTTTGTTTGTTTGTTTGTAGCCCATAATGAAAACTTTCTGGGCTATGCCCATAGTTGAAAAATAATAAGGTTGCTACTTTTCTAATTTTAAAATAGTTTTATATCTATCTATTAAAACTTAAGTATAGGTACTCAAATGAAATAAAATAATATCCTTTATTTTTTTGGTGAAATACAAATGAGCAAAGACAAAAAAAAGGAAAGTATGACAATTTAATAAATGTGATTTTGTAGTAAGTGTGATAAAGCAAATGATCAATACTATTTCCTATAATATTTCTTACTGCAGTTTCTCTAATTTACCAATTTATAATTAATAAATTTAAATTACTATATGTGAAATACTTGCGGAAATACAATGTAATGATTGGAGAACCAATCAAGAATTAAATGAGGGTTCAAATCTTAGCCCTATGTGAATACCTGAATAAATCCCTTAATCTCTCAATGATCTAGGCAACTTTCTAAGATCAGAAAATACAGAGAAAGTTCTGTCTCCCATTGATAAAGGGAATTTGCCACCTGAAAATCCTAAATGTGAAATCATGTGCTCCAACCTTATCCCTAAGCACAGGAAGGTTAACTTATATGAGGAGAAAATATGTGCATTCCAAGCAACTTTAAATACTAATATTCTCTATCATATGAATAACATGAACCCAGAATTCACAGAGATCTCTAATAGGGATCTATGAATTGATTGAGAATCTGAAAGCCATTATTGAGTGCTTAACAAACAATTATTATAAAAAAAAAAGATATTATCCTTTATTTCTACTTCTAAGCTTTTTGTTATTCAAAAACTCATTTGATAGAATTTAGGGTTTCATAGTTGGTAGTTTTGTATTTGAAATATTGGGTAAACCAAGTGAAAGAAATTACCTGAATAAATGGGAAGAATATCATTCTTTTTGAAAAAAAAAAAAAAAACAAAACTATTTACAATAAACATCATGAATAAGCAATGACTTTATATTAGGAATTGATGAATTATTGGATAAACAATATTACATTATAAACATTCACAATAAAAATGAGCCATAAAGTATCAGAAAGAAAAGCATAAGCAATCCATGATTGTTCATTATACTATGGAAACAGATCCTGTGGCCTTCCTAATTTTCACTAATCACATGCAAAAAAAATATGTATTCTATTGATCTCTACATCTCTCTCTCTCTCTAGCTATGTATCTCTTTTCTATCTATCTGTACCTATCTTTATATCTTTATCTATATATCATCTATCAGTCTATCTTTCTACCTATCCATCTATTAATGGATATAAATTTTAATGGATGTGTATACTTCCTTCATTAAAGCAAAGAATGACTTTTCCATGTTTTTTCATTGATACATTTATTAATCAGTTATTCTGTATATGAAAAACAGCTAGTTAATAGTCTATAGAGTCCCTCTTCTGGAGTCTAGAAGACCCAAGTTCAAATTCAGCTCCTGATATTTACTAACTGTGTTGGCTTGGAGAAGTTACTTACCTATATTTATCTCATTTCCTTCACCGAGTGTGAAAGTTAGAAATAGAGTGTCCTGTACAAGGAAGATCATTGGATTCCAGAACCCATAGAGAGCAGTGATTTATAAGACTGCACCAGTAGAAAGAAACAAGATTAGGGTCTTCCAAGAGAAAAAGAAAGAAATTTTTATATTTGAGCATCTAATAAAAATCTAACATTTAGTCTCCATAGTTTTCTCTCTCTATTCAGATAGTGTTTGCCATTCAAAGTTTATTGGGATGCCTTGGATCATTGAACTGCTGAGAAGAACCAAGTCCATCAGAGTTGATTATGACACAATTTTGCTAGTGCTGCGTTCAATTTTTTCCTGCTTCTATTTGTTTCACTCAGCATCAGTTCATGTAAATCTTTCTAGGCCTTATTAAAAATCAGCTTGTTCATCATTTTTATAAAACAATAACATGCCATTACTTTCATGTACCATAACTCATTCAGTCATTCCCCAATTTGTGGTCCAATTATTGTGGTCTAATTATTTATCACCACAAAAAGCTACTACAAACATTTTTTCATTTCCCTGTCTTTTGATTTCTTTGGGATACAGATATCTTAATGGTACTGCTGCTGTACATTCCTAGAGCCCTTTGGGCATAGCTCCAGATTATTTTCCAGAATGTTTGGATCAATTCAGTTTCACCAAAAATTCATTACTTCCACTGTTTTCCCAATCTTCTCCAACATTTATCATATTTTTCCATCACCCTAGCCAATTTAAGAGGTTGATGTGGAACCCCAAAGTTGTTTTAGTTTACATTTCTCCAATCAATAGTTATTTAGAGCATTTTTCATGCGGCTTGGATGGCTTTACTTTCTTTATCTGAATATTGTCTATTCATATCCTTTTACTATTTATCAATTAGGGAATGACTATTATTGGAGTGAAGAAAATTTAAATTAAAATTTGATTTTATAGACTTAATAGTTTCAAACCACTATGCAACTCACTTAAAATAACTTTATCTAAAATTTATATAATACCAGTTCATACCTCTCAGCATTGTTGTGAGTATAAATTAGATAATATTACATAAATCATTTAATTAAATTTCTGGAACACAGTAAGTACTTTGTAAATACTTGGGATGAAACTGATTATTCCTTCATAGATTAATCATTTTATATATGTACAAGTTCATAAAGATTGAATATAAAAAGTAAGCAAATAAGTGGCTAGTTAAGGAGAGTTTTTTAATCACTCAGTCTTCTCCTCCTACTTTGATATTAATAAGATTCCGAATTCTAACTTATTCATGTGTAGATATCTTGTAAATAACTTTTATACATTGTAACAAGATTCTTTAGTTTATTCACTTTATTCTGTGTACATGTCATCATGTTGCCTACAGGTTAGATCTCTGTATATACTTTGCTGAATTTAACTTCATTTTCTATATTTAATCTCTTTAATTTATTTTTTTCCTGACTTGGCAGTGATTTAGGGTCTCTAATTTTAGGGTCCTAATAGTTTGATTGCTCTATCCTTGATGGAAAAAGCAAGTTTTTGTTTTTTGTTTTTTTTGGTTTTTTTTGGGGGGGAAGCATATTTTGTTTCTATTTTTGTCCCTAAATTTTCATCCTCAAAAACCAATGGAATCCTTTGCTTACTTGGGTATGACATAGTATTATATAATATATATAAATAAGATAGGAAGTAAATAAAATAAAAAGTAAGTTTAGAACTTCATTTTCTGGCTTCAGAGAGGCTTGACAGAAACTGCTGAGAAAGAGTAGTTATAGAGATTCACTGAAGAAAATGACAGAAATATTATACAAAGAATATATATATGTATATATATATATATATATTCTTTAGACTAAAGAGAAATTAGGATTGAAAGAAGATACATTAAATCCAATTAAGATAAAAGATCCTTAATTAGTTTTAATGGAAATTTTAAGCAGTTCAATGCAAAGAATACTGAACTTTTGTTATATTCTAATAGAGAAAGAAAGGTAGCCTAATAGCAGCATTGTGAAGTTACAATTTTGCCTAATTTAAAAGAAAAAAGTGGATAAATTAGGTAAGGGAATAAGAATAGTAATATGAGTCTATAGAAGTTGAAGACATTAAAAACGATTAAAACACTTACTGTACTAGATAAGCATGGGTTGGCTTTTACTATTCTTTAAAAAAATTGATGACATTTTCAGAGGCCAATGGACCAGTATGAATTCTCACTTTCCTTTGTATGCTCTATTTGCTCATTTATTTACTAGCTAAAGTGATGTGATTAAAATGATTCATGGTTGCTAGTTAAGATTTTTGTTTTATTTTGCTGTTTTCTTGTCTATTTGGTATTCATTTAGTTTTCTTTTCATCTGAATAGTCTCCTTCTATTGTGTGGACCAGCTGTGAGAGAAAGTAGTTTTCCATTTTCTCTTGAAATTTGGACTGGGTATGAGCAAAGTGTCTAGAGAGAACTGCAAGTGTGTGTGTGTGTGTGTGTGTGTGTGTGTGTGTAGAGACTGAGTGTGTATATATATATATATATATATATATATATATATATATATATAAAACTTTGTCATGCTAAAGAAGTCCAGAAACATTTTTTCTATATGCAAAAAAAGTTTTCTTTTTATATATTAAGACATTTTAAAAATTCTTTGGTAGTCTTCAACTGTGAGATTATAAACTGGACAGCAATATCGTAGGTCAAAATAATGGAAATTAATTGAATTTGATCAAATTACATTTCAGATAGAGTTGGCTTTGAAGTCTCAAATCATCATTTGTATTAATACAGAATAAACTTTCACTCTATCTTCTTTATGATTATGTAAAATTTTAAATGGTCCAAGAGATACAGATGAAAGATCATTTCCATTTATAAATGCAATCAAATATATTTATATATGTATGTATATCTATAAGTATATATATGTATATGTACATATATATATATATATATATATATAAAATCAAAAGATTTATAGATATACAGCCAAATATATACATCATTTATATATCAATATATGCATGTGCATATATGAATATATGTCTATAAAGGCATGTGTGTCCATGTCCATATATATACACAATGCATCATATGCATTATACAGAACAATTCTGCATAAATAACAATTCTGATGAATTCAAATGACCAATTTAGTTTGCAGAGAACTTTTGCTAAATAAAATGGCACTTCACTTTTCTTAGTAAAAAGGTAATAAATTATGAGCACGCATATGTTACTAGATGCCACTACTATCTGACTTGTTTCTTTTTTCTTAAATGTATTTTGTTTGTTTTGTTTTAAAATACAGAATGTTCCAAAATGGAATCAATAGTTTGTGTGTAAGAGGTAGGGAATTGTGAAATGAGTATGTTATGAAAATGAATCAAATCAATAAAACATGTTTAAAAGGGAAGGTCAAAGTATTTTACTATCCAGTTATAAAGAGTATTCATTATCCAGTCTATAAATATAATTGATATGCTTGATTTATTTGCAAAATAGTCCCTATAATAATGCATTGTGTGGAAGTGGGTATTCAATAAATATAGGTCAATTTGACTTTCTGAATTCATGGTAGACCTCTAATCCTTTCAAGCAATTCTCTAAAATAGCTTACTCAGAGCCTTTCTTTTACAGGAGCTCTGTAAGTACCTTTATCCATCATAGGATTTATTTTCACATGGGTGCACATAGAGGTTAAGGACCATAAGATGCAGAATGCCAGGAAAACTTAATATGAAATTCCAATACTTGTTCAATGTATTTAAGATGACTTTTCTCTGATTAAAACAGAAACTCAATAACCAATACCAAAACTATAGCCTTCTAATATTTTGTTTTTAATGGTTTAAAGTCAATAGGGAGCATCTTCAATATGCTACGTAGGAATATGGCCTATCAATCAACCTACAAACTTGCATTAAGTGACTAGCATTTACCAGGGAACTCGTCGTCAGAATCATGATGAGTTAAGTTGGTAAAAAGTGACAGATATTTCAGCCAAGAAGGATGGAAATTGAACAAAGATCATCCAACTAGACATTTATAAGATCAGTGATAATTTTGGAAGGAAAGGCTTCAAAAGAGTGAGAAAGGAGACGGAAAGAAAAGAGTAAGAATAAGAAAAGTTGAGGAACAAGTATAGAAGTTCTTATGTAGACAATTAATTGTAAAAGAAAAGAATATAGATAAATAGATTAACAGACTGACAGATAGATAGATAGATAGATAGATAGATGGCAAAAGGGGAAAATTGGTGTGAAGATACATTTCCCAATTTTCTCCTACATTTGGATAATTGCTTTACAAAGCACTATTTAGTTTATCAGGTAGAAGTGGGGAGAAATTAGCATTTCTGTATCATTTTTTTAAGAACTAGACTTGGTGAGCAAGCACTTATAATGTTCCCTTCAAATTAGTCATAAATTCGATAAGAAAAGATGTACAAGAAGAGAGGTTTCAGTTTTTAAAGTTAGATAAAAATACTTTTTAATTTATCTACTTTTTTGCATTTCCATTTAAACATTTCTTACAGAAGAGATGAGAAAAGAAAAGCAGATATCATTAAATTGAATTCAACATTTTGAAGAACTGCTTTGCTTTATTTTCCCTCAAGATACAAAAGTTCAGTAATTGCCATTAGGTTCAGTTTTAACACACTGAATATTTAGCAGATAAATAACATATTGGAACATCATTTTTGTTAACATGGTAAAAATAACTGAAAATAGTTATCTTTGATCCTTTTTAATGAATTCAACTTCACACTCCTAAGAACATAAAAATCACCTCCTTACATTTCGATATTTTTGGCAGCTTCTTATCAGCTTGGCTACATATAAGGAAAGAAATAAGTAATGTTCATTTCCTGCAGGTACATCTGTCACGTTGATACTTTTCAAATCATAATGTTCAATTAGACCTTTTCATTATGAATATTTTATAATAGAAGTTCATTTATAATAACTCACATATTTCTGAAATATAATCTCTTTTGGAAATTATCTTTGTGATTTTGTGGGGAAATGGAGTAGATAGTACTCTTTGTAATATTGACTTTATGCTGTCAACTTGGAAAATTTTTTTAAAAGAATAAAACTGCAGAAAATGTATTTTAATTGTATAATTTATATGTATGTCTATGGGTATGATAATTATAAAATCTGAAAGCCACCTACATCTTTCTTTGAGTGACTTATGGTGGCATGGATAAAAATTTGGGAAGACTTTTTGATACCTATTAGGTGAAAGACATTATTTCTCTTCCACCTAGAACTGAGGAATGGGAGAAAGGAATGGACAAAGATCCTTTTTTGATTAAGAGAGATGAAGCACAATCTTATAGTCTGGTTATACAAATTATCCATAAATAAAAATATACAATTTATAACCATCTTAAATCTTTGAGGCACATGTGACTCTGAAAAGGATTAAACTTCATGTAGTTTGAGTTTCTGGAATGTCAGGTACATCTACTACCAAACACATAAATGTAACAGTTGAAGGGTGAGATAAAACACCTGCTATTTTCTTTTGTCTTTCTTGAATGAGCTAAAAATCCTAGTGTCAAATTCCTATGTAAATCTATCTTCTTTGGACTTTTGAAGTCCTAAAGGATCATTTAACAAAATCTTATGGTTGGAAACAACTTAAAGACCATCTGCAATATTTTATAAAATTAATCATCTAATATTTTCCTGAAGATTTGTGTGTGTGTGTGTGTGTGTGTGTGTGTGTGTGTGTAATCAAAGGTATGATGTAGAGGGCCACAGATAGTGGGGAACCATAGGAAAGATATAAGACCCTTTAATCCATTAAAAGGAGCTCTTCTGATGTGTCTAGTTTGGCTCTCCATCCTCCCAAGGGGTGTCTCTGCTTGTGACAACCTGTGTTGTGATTAAAGCAGATTTGTACTAAAGTGGCAAGGAAACACCTGCACACAATAGCAAGTTGTTTATGTGATCCTGCATGCACAGTATGTAGTTATCTCATGTACTGTTTGCTATAGTTATGTAAGTGTATTAGGGTACATAAGGCTGGCAGAATTTTAAATAAACATACTCCTGTTTGACCATCTTTATGACATCTGTCCCTTCACTCTCATCCATCATCAGGATTCGCGTTGGTACCGAAATCCTCTAGCGAGCAGGTCTAGATAGTAGTTCCAATGAACATCTGCTTCAGGAACCTTGAGTTTTGGAGTATGAGGAGAATTAATAAAGAAGCACATTCCTCCCAATATTCAAAGAAAAGTATAACATCTTTGGAAAAATAAAAACAAATAGGGGAAGCTGGTGGAGGCATGGGAAGAACTCTGAATATATGTATGTACATAAATAAATAAATATATGCATGTACACATAAATACACAAATTAAAAGATGATTCTAGGAGAAAGAAAAATGGTTTTAAAAAGGGAGAAAATTATAATATTAGAGGATGGTTCATGCAACCATTGTATGATCTGGTACATAGTACTCTCCAAATATGTGCAAGAGAGAGATTTTCTTTTTTTTTTTTTTTTTTTTTTTTTTTTTTTTTTTTTTTTTATGATGATCAATTCTTTTTTTTTTTTTTTTTTTTTTATTATATATATATATATATATATATTTTATAATATTATCCCTTGTATTCATTTTTCCAAATTACCCCCCCTCCCTTATTCCCTCCCCCCGACGACAGGCAATACCATACATTTTACATGTGTTACAATATAGTCTAAGTACAATACATGTGTGTGAATATCATTTTCTTGTTGCACAATAAACATTAGAATCCGAAGGTACATGCAACCTGGGCAGACAGATATTAGTGCTAACAATTTACATTCCCCTCCCAGTGTTTCTTCTCTGGGTGTATCTACCTCTGTCCATCATTGATCAACTGGAAGTGAGTTGGATCTTCTTTATGTTGAAGATTTCCACTTCCATCAGAATACATCCTCATACAGTATCGTTGTTGAAGTATACAGTGATCTTCTGGTTCTGCTCATTTCACTCAGCATCAGTTGATTTAAGTCTCTCCAGGCCTCTCTGTATTCCTCCTGCTGGTCATTTCTTACTGAGCAATAATATTCCATAACTTTCATATACCACAATTTACCCAACCATTCTCCAACTGATGGACATCCATTCATCTTCCAGTTTCTAGCTACAACAAAAAGAGCTGCCACAAACATTTTGGCACATATATGTCTCTTTCCGCTCTTTAGTATTTCTTTGGGATATAATCCCAGTAGTAGCGCTGCTGGGTCAAAGGGTATGCACAGTTTGATAACTTTTTGGGCATAATTCCAGATTGCTCTCCAGAATGGCTGGATTCTTTCACAACTCCACCAGCAATGTATTAGTGTCCCAATTTCCCCACATCCCCTCCAACATTTGTCATTATTTGTTCCTGTCATCTTAGCCAATCTGACAGGTGTGTAGTGGTATCTCAGAGTGGTCTTAATTTGCATTTCTCTGATCAGTAGTGATTTGGAACACTCTTTCATGTGAGTGGATATAGTTTCAATTTCTTCCTCTGAGAATTGTCTGTTCATATCCTTTGACCATTTATCAATTGGAGAATGGTTTGGTTTCTTATAAATTATGGTCAGTTCTCTATATATTTTGGAAATGAGACCTTTGTCAGAACCTTTGTTTTTAAAAATATTTTCCCAATTTGTTACTTCCCTTCTAATCTTGTTTGCATTAGTATTATTTGTACAGAAACTTTTTAGTTTGATGTAATCAAAATCTTCTATTTTGTGATCAATAATGATCTCTAGTTCTCCTCTGGTCATAAATTCCTTCCTCCTCCACAAGTCTGAGAGGTAGATTATCCTCTGTTCCTCTAATCTATTTATTATCTCCCTCTTTATGCCTAAATCATGGACCCATTTTGATCTTATCTTGGTATATGGTGTTAAGTGTGGATCCATATCTAATTTCTGCCATACTAATTTCCAGTTTTCCCAACAGTTTTTTCCGAATAATGAATTTTTATCCCTAATGTTGGAATCTTTGGGTTTGTCAAAGATTAGATTGCTATAGATGTACCCTTTTTTGTCCTTTGTATCTAATCTGTTCCACTGATCTACCGGTCTATTTCTTAGCCAATACCAAATGGTTTTGGTGACTGCTGCTATATAATATAGCTTTAGATCAGGTACACTTAGACCACCTTCCTCTGAGTTTTTTTTCATTAGTTCCCTTGCAATTCTTGACCTTTTATTCTTCCATATGAATTTTGTTGTTATTTTTTCTAGGTCATTAAAATAGTTTCTTGGGAGTCTGATTGGTATAGCACTAAATAAATAGATTAGTTTGGGGAGTATTGTCATCTTTATTATATTCGCTCGGCCTATCCAAGAGCACTGAATGTCTTTCCAATTATTTAAATCTGATTTTATTTTTGTGGCAAGTGTTTTGTAATTTTTCTCATATAATTCCTGACTTTTCTTTGGTAGATGGATTCCCAAATATTTTATACTATCAACATTTGTTTGGAATGGAATTTCTCTTTGTATCTCTTGCTGTTGCATTTTGTTAGTGATATATAAAAATGCCGAGGATTTATGTGGATTTATTTTGTATCCTGCCACTTTGCTGAAATTTTGAATTATTTCTAGTAGCTTTTTAGCAGAGTCTTTGGGGTTCTCTAAGTATACCATCATGTCATCTGCAAAAAGTGATAGTTTAATTTCCTCATTTCCTACTCTAATTCCTTGAATCTCTTTCTCGGCTCTTATTGCCGAGGCTAGCGTTTCTAGTACTATATTGAATAGTAATGGTGATAGTGGGCAACCTTGTTTCACTCCTGATCTTACTGGGAAAGGTTGCAGTTTATTTCTATTGCATATTATGCTTACTGACGGTCTTAAATATATACTCCTGATTATTCTAAGGAATAATCCATTTATTCCTATACTCTCAAGAGTTTTTAGTAGGAATGGATGTTGGATTTTGTCAAATGCTTTTTCTGCATCTATTGAGATGATCATATGGTTCTTATTAATTTGATTATTAATATGGTCAATTATATTAATAGTTTTCCTAATATTAAACCAGCCCTGCATTCCTGGAATAAATCCTACTTGATCATAGTGTATTATCTTGGAGATGATTTTCTGAAGTCTTTTTGCTAATATCTTATTTAAGATTTTAGCATCAATATTCATTAAGCAGATTGGTCTATAATTTTCTTTCTCAGTTTTCGATCTACCAGGTTTAGGTATCAGTACCATGTCTGTGTCATAAAAGGAATTTGGTAGGACTCCTTCATCCCCTATTTTTTCAAATAATTTATATAACATTGGGGCTAATTGTTCTTTAAATGTTTGGTAGAATTCACATGTGAATGCATCTGGCCCTGGGGATTTTTTCCTGGGGAGTTGATTAATAGCTTGTTCTATTTCTTTTTCTGAAATGGGACTATTTAAGCAATTTATCTCCTCCTCTGTTAATCTAGGGAGCCTATATTTTTGGAGGAAGTCATGCATTTCACTTAAGTTATCAAATTTATTGGCATAAAGTTGGGCAAAGTAACTCCTTATTATTTCTCTAATTTCCTCTTCATTGGTGGAAAGCAAGAGAGAGATTTTCATAACATATGATATTTAAAGTATATTTGGAAGCTTCCAATGTTATGAGATAAAACACATATAACTTACTTTCTTTAACATATAATTGATCAATTGTTTCCAAAATCATCATTTATGTTATTGAAATCAATTGATTATTTAAATCATATATAATATATGCACTAATCCCCAGTGACAGTGAATAGCCTGAGAAAAATTCCATGGAGAAATTTTAATCAAATCAGAGATATTTACTGGACTATTTTATCATTGGGAAGATATATTATAAAGTGTACCAGAACTTGCAGATCCCAATTTTTTGTTCCTCATAATTCTATGCATCCTAACAGTTATATTTGACATACTTGTCTAAAATAAACTGCATTAATTAAAGCACCTTGCCTTTCTGCTTTTAGCATTGACAATATAAGTTGCAATTCTGTGTGTCTGTCTCATTGCCTGTCTGCCTGTGTATGTGTGTGTGTCTGTTTGTCTGTGTCTTCCTACTAAGTGCTATGAGTTCAAATCAAGTCTTTTATCATTGATCACCATACAATCTTGCTGTTATTGTGTATAATGTATTCCTGGTTCTGCTTGTTTTGTTCGGTATCAGTCCATGGAAATATTTCCAGGCCTTTCTGTAAACAATCAGATTTTTATAGAACAATAATATTCTATTAATACTACAACTTGTTCAGCCATTCCCTAATTGATAGGCATCTATTCATTTTCCAATTCTTTGCAACCACAAAAAGAGTTGCCACAAACATGTTTGCACATGTGGATCCTTTTCCCTTCTTTAAAATTTCCTTGGAATATAGACTTAGTACTGACACTGCTGGTTCAAAGGTTATCTGTATATGTCTTAAGATTCAAAATAACTTTGGAGATATCCAACTTTCACTGTATCATTGTACAGATAAAGAAACTGAGGGAAATTAGCTATATAGCAAAGGATAATGAACCTATATCAATAACTTGCCCATCACAATTACTCTATAAAAATCTAGAAAATGCATCTGTTCTGCAAAGAGTTACAGAGAATCTTTTTTTTTTTTTTTTTTTTTTTTTTCTCCAGCCCAGGTAGATATAGAGATACAGACATCAGTGGCAAGATTTTACCAGGAGGATAATGAATTCTTCACTAGACATGAATGGTTAAAGACTTAATTGGATGCTGGGACTAGGTACTAAGTCAAGAAAAGATCCCCAAATCTAGTTGTAAGGGGAATGGCATTGTTTTTTTTTTTTCTTTTATTGTTAATACTTAATTGTTTTATTTTTCTGGTTATACATGTACATTTTCTTTTTAAATACACATTTTAATGAATCATATTGGGAGAGAAACCTCAGAACAAAAGGGAAAAAACACAGTGATTCAAGGAAATCCAGATAGATTTTGGATAAGAAATGCCATTTGCATCTAAAAAACCCAAAATCTATGGAAATTAAATGTAAATCAACATATACCATGTTCACTCTTTTTGTTTTTTTTTTTGTTTTTTTTTTTTTTTTTGTTTTTTTGTTTTTCACTTGTGTGTTTCCAGAACAAAAGATAATGGAACCAATGAGGAGTCTTTCATAGTTGATCATGGCACAATCTTGCTATCACTGTGTACAATGTATTCCTGACTGTGCTTGCTTTGCTCAGTATAAATTCAGGTAAATCCTAGGAACATGATATTATAAAAGGAGCAGAAATAGGTGCAGTTTTATTTTATATCCCCTAGATCTAGGATGTTGACTAAGAAGGAATTTAGGCTCAGCATTGCAATCGGGAAAAGGAGTTGCCTTAATGAAGCAGCAACACAACTGTGGTTTTGAGTCTCACATTCAGTCCTCAGCCCAATCTGTAGCTTGCAACAGAATAATAAGAACAGGAAGCTCAATCTAAGATGGAACTTCCATTTTTTTACTTCTGTAATACCTTGCTCTGATCCAAACCCAGGTCAGAACTTTCAAAACTCAGAACTGGCCAGCAGTATTCAGGTGTTATACTGGATCCAACAGTTCAGGATATACTAAAATTTTGCAGGTCTAAGACATTTGAACAACACAGAACAGTAAGATAAAAACATAAAAAGACCCAAGAGAATACAAAATAGTACCCAGAAAAGTCCAGACATTCCCTCCAAAAGTAGGCAACACATCCATCCAACTTTTAAAAAATCTGAATTAAGGAAGTAAGTTTACAGGAATGTGCAAACAAAAAATCCAAAGACTTCTATTTATTCTTAAGACTAGAAAAAGAATTAATACCAAAGAAACATTTCAATGATCAGTTTTATTTTGCTTATCTGATCATTAGCTGACATAAACCTTATTGTGTACTTCCCAGTGCTCAACTACATCTTTAAAAAATAGGCTATACCAGAAAAAATAATATTAGTCATTGAAATTTTAAATTAATAATTTAAAAAAAGAAGAGAGAATACTTGAACTTAAATCATTAGCATATTTTAAGTACATAATGATTCTCTTAGCCTTAATTAACTAGGTCGTAGTTTCAATTTTCTTTATTCTATATTTAGAAGCTAGAAGTCCTTCAGTGTTTATATTTTCTCTAATGGATTCCTTTGTTGTTCTAGTAATTTACTACCAAAAATAGCTATGTCAGAGTAATGTTTTTATATAATACAATAAAATATATTGGATTACAAAGTAGACCAAGTATATCAAAACTGTTATCAAAATATATTTGTAAAAAATTATATACCGCAGGACAAGGACCCTTAGTTTTGACATTATTTACTTAATGTCAAAATAACTTATAGTTTGAAATTTTAATTTTATTTAGTATTATTTAATAAAGTGGATTTATTCCATACAACTTGGTAATGTTTACAACATTTTAATTCCAAAGAATAAAATATTTCAAATAAAAATACTTACTATGACAGTATTATAAGGTCATAACCAGGCAGTTTGAAAAAAAAAAATTCTCTATCTTCATTGTATTTAATTCAATATTTCACACATGCAGTTAGAAAACCAATACTCAATAAAATGTCTGCAAATGCTACACTATTATTGATGAGATGATAGACTTCTATTTGCCACAAAACGTAAAGAAGGTTCATATTTTTCTTCATTTGGAAGTTTAACATTTATCTGAGAAAAGCTAACCTTTCCAGACCTAAATAGCTTTTTCACAGTAAAGAAACAGATTTTGCCCTAAAACAACAACAAAATCTTCCTTTGATCTCATGAAAAATTCACAGTGATAATGAAGCATGTTTTGCTTTCTTATAAACCTGTTAAAATATTATTTTTCTCAGAATTTGACAGTGGTGAAAATTTTATCACACAGCATGAAATGTGTTATTTTGATACATCAGCACCATATCAAATTTTATACTTAAATGTTCAACTTTGTTACAAAGAGAACTTCTTGGTGCATGTGATTTACAGGCTAATTTCATGCTACTTGAATACTATCTTACTCTAAAATGATTGTGATTTTCTAACCATATTTTATTCCTCATCTTTTTCTTGACCCTCATCTTTCCTCTTCCAGGTAGCAAAGAAGGGTATAGAATGGATATTGGAAGCTAAGAGAAACTGTAGTATTTATTTACATTATTGTTTATTTGTTTATTCATTCACTTATTAGTTATTTATTTATATTTAATCTAAAACTTCTGGAGCAGAAAGAATATTTGACATAGTGAATTTCATCTTTAGAGGATCTTTATACTCTTTTCTTGGATCTGAGTCATTTTAAAGAATCCATGCAAATATATTCCCCTTTTGTTTACATTCAAGAAATTTGGAGGTATGTACATGTCATCAACCATCATAAATATTTGTGCTACTTAGCAAAAATTTTCTTTCGGAAGTATTTAAGTAGTTTCAATTTAATTTAATGTTTGTCAGAAAGTATAAAAATTTCCATATGTTTCCTTGTTTTTTATTGGCATGGAAACTGGCTTAATGGAATAGACTTTATTCTCTGTGTTTTTCTTTGTTTTGTTTTCTTTCTTTGGGGTTTTTGTTTGTATTTTTTTCAGTTCTATGACTTGTTGGGAAAAAATAAAATATTAAATAAAATATATTTTCCCTAATTACATATAAAAAATAAATATCCTTTAATTTTTTTGTGTGTGTGTTCCAAGTTCTCTTCCTTTTTTACTTATCCTCCCTCCCTTCTCTTTAACAGAAACAAATATTGAGAAACTTAGCATGTAAAAACAATATAGGGTATTGGAGCCAGTAAAGGTTTCATGGCATTCTTCTTATAGCAGACAAATATTTTTGCATTTATTTTGTTGACGTAATAGTACTGGTAAAACAGGGTTAGAAAGGAACATTTTCCCAAGGGTTATCTTTGTTTTAAAGTGAAAGAATAATATCATATTGTAGATCCCTTCCTTTTTTCCTTCTGCATCATGGGATGCAGATAATGGGATACATTATCTTTCTCCTGTTTTCTTTACAACCCATTTGCATCTAGGAAATACAAATATCCATGTGCTCTTTTTTGTATGTGTCATTTCCATGAAAAAAACATGATTTGATCCAAATCATTCAGATGCTATTTTATTCATTTTTACTCTTCCATTTTTGGGAAAACAAGAATATTGATATAGGTAATACTTGTGCAATCATGCAAATTATTTGCCCATATTAGACATATTGTAAAAAAAAAAGAACATAGGCAAAAACAAACAAAAAACCCTGAGGAAAATGTTAAAAAGTTTTGTTTTTGTTTTGTTTTTGTTTTTGTTTTTGTTTTTTTTTAAAGTATGTTTCCATCTGTATTTAGACTCTCTTATTCCTATCAATACAAAACTAAGGAAATATGTTATTTCATCTTTGTGTCAATTTAGATGAGTAATGTCCAAATGCTATAATCAAACTCCGTCATCTTTTCCTCCATTTTAAAATTTTTCTGTGCTTCTGGATTTGAAAATCATATTTTCTATTCAGCTCTGTTCTCTTCATCAAGAATGATTAAAAGTTCTTTATTTCATTGGATATGATAGAATTTTGCTTCCAGGATCATTTGTGGATCAAGCTTCAGGGACCAGAGACTTCACTTCCTGTAACTAGAAATGTCAATGAAATTACAAAAAACATAATCCCAAGCTTGATTTGGGGGGCTACAAGGAAAGATGTTATCTGACCTCCACCTTTCAACTTAGTAGATGAAATAAACATTCATATGATATCTAATATATGTCAAACACTTGGCTAATTGCCTTTACAATTATCTCATTTAGTATTCTTTGAAGTAGGTACTATTGTTATCCATGTTTTATAGTTGAGATATTGAAGTATATATATTTAAGTGACTAGTGCAGGGGCACATAGCTAGTAAATGCAAAAGTCAGATTTGAATTCAGGTATTCCTAACTGCAGACCTAATGCTGTATCCATTGAAGCACCAGATGCTTCCTGTGTCCATACTGTGGGTAAAAAAGAATATCATGTGAGAAATAATTAGAAAAATGGAAGAAACAGGAGGCAGTGCCATCTTTAGGTGAACTTAAAGAAATGACCAGTTTAAATTATATATCTAACGAAAAGAGTTTCTCACATTGATATTAGAAGAGAATAGAGAATATCTTCAAAAAATAATCTTTATTGTCTCCCATATAAATTTCTCAGTTTTACATAATTTGGATTTATGTCTCAATAAGAGCATCATTCTTTATGAGTTTTCATTTAAGGTTATGGAATATTATTGCTCTGTAAGAAATGACCATCAGGATGAATTCAGAAAGGTTTGGAGAGACTTACATGAACTGATCCTGAGTGAAATGAACAGAACCAGAAGATCACTATACACTTTAACAACATTGCTGTATGAAGATGTATTCTGAAGGAAGTGGAAATCTTCAACATAAAGAAGATCCAACTCACTTCCAGTTGATCAATGATGGACAGAAACAACTACACCCAGAGAAGGAACACTGGGAAGTGAATGTAAATTGTTAGCACTACTGTCTATCTACCTAGGCTACTTATACCTTCGGAATCCAATACTTAATGTGAAACAAGAAAATTGGATTTACACACATATATAATATCTAGATTATACTGTAACACATGTAAAATGTATGGGATTGCCTGTCATGGGGGGAGGGAGTAGAGGGAGGGAGGGGAAAATCTGGAAAAATGAATACAAGGGATAATGTTATAAAAAAAATTATGCAAATAAAATCAGATTTAAATAATTGGAAAGACATTCAGTGCTCTTGGATAGGCCGAGCGAATATAATAAAGATGACAATACTCCCCAAACTAATCTATTTATTTAGTGCTATACCAATCAGACTCCCAAGAAACTATTTTAATGACCTAGAAAAAATAACAACAAAATTCATATGGAAGAATAAAAGGTCAAGAATTGCAAGGGAACTAATGAAAAAAAACTCAGAGGAAGGTGGTCTAAGTGCACCTGATCTAAAGCTATATTATATAGCAGCAGTCACCAAAACCATTTGGTATTGGCTAAGAAATAGACCGGTAGATCAGTGGAACAGATTAGATACAAAGGACAAAAAAGGGTACATCTATAGCAATCTAATCTTTGACAAACCCAAAGATTCCAACATTAGGGATAAAAATTCATTATTCGGAAAAAACTGTTGGGAAAACTGGAAATTAGTATGGCAGAAATTAGATATGGATCCACACTTAACACCATATACCAAGATAAGATCAAAATGGGTCCATGATTTAGGCATAAAGAGGGAGATAATAAATAGATTAGAGGAACAGAGGATAATCTACCTCTCAGACTTGTGGAGGAGGAAGGAATTTATGACCAGAGGAGAACTAGAGATCATTATTGATCACAAAATAGAAGATTTTGATTACATCAAACTAAAAAGTTTCTGTACAAATAATACTAATGCAAACAAGATTAGAAGGGAAGTAACAAATTGGGAAAATATTTTTAAAAACAAAGGTTCTGACAAAGGTCTCATTTCCAAAATATATAGAGAACTGACCCTAATTTATAAGAAACCGAACCATTCTCCAATTGATAAATGGTCAAAGGATATGAACAGACAATTCTCAGAGGAAGAAATTGAAACTATATCCACTCACATGAAAGAGTGTTCCAAATCACTACTGATCAGAGAAATGCAAATTAAGACCACTCTGAGATACCACTACACACCTGTCAGATTGGCTAAGATGACAGGAACAAATAATGACAAATGTTGGAGGGGATGTGGGGAAATTGGGACACTAATACATTGCTGGTGGAGTTGTGAAAGAATCCAGCCATTCTGGAGAGCAATCTGGAATTATGCCCAAAAAGTTATCAAACTGTGCATACCCTTTGACCCAGCAGCGCTACTACTGGGATTATATCCCAAAGAAATACTAAAGAGCGGAAAGAGACATATATGTGCCAAAATGTTTGTGGCAGCTCTTTTTGTTGTAGCTAGAAACTGGAAGATGAATGGATGTCCATCAGTTGGAGAATGGTTGGGTAAATTGTGGTATATGAAGGTTATGGAATATTATTGCTCGGTAAGAAATGACCATCAGGAGGAATATAGAGAGGCCTGGAGAGACTTAAATCAACTGATGCTGAGTGAAATGAGCAGAACCAGAAGATCACTGTACACTTCAACAACAATACTGTATGAGGATGTATTCTGATGGAGGTGGAAATCTTCAACATAAAGAAGAGCCAACTCACTTCCAGTTGATCAATGATGGACAGAGGTAGATACACCCAGAGAAGAAACACTGGGAGGGGAATGTAAATTGTTAGCACTAATATCTGTCTGTCCAGGTTGCATGTACCTTCGGATTCTAATGTTTATTGTGCAACAAGAAAATGATATTCACACACATGTATTGTACCTAGACTATATTGTAACACATGTAAAATGTATGGTATTGCCTGTCGTCGGGGGGAGGGAATAGAGGGAGGGGGGGTAATTTGGAAAAATGAATACAAGGGATAATATTATAAAATATATATATATATATATATATATATATATATATATATATATATATATATATATATATATATATATATATATATATAATAAAAAAAATTATGCATATATACTGTCAAAAGAAATTTATAATTATAAAATTTAAAAAAAAAATTGCTCAGTAAAATAGTGTAAAATTGAAGCAGCTATATGGTGCCATGATTAGAATGTTGGCCCTAAAGTCAAGAGAACCTGAATTCAAATTTGACCTCAGACACTTAATACTTCCTAACTGTGTGACTCTAAGAAAATCATTTAACTCCAATTGCCTCAGCAAAAAACAATAATAATGTGAACTTTTGAAAATACTTTTCTTTTCCAAATAACTTTCCTTATATTTCCTTTTATTAGCTTTTACCCGAATAATGTGATATCCATGTTTCTTCTACACATATGATTTTATACTACAATGTGTTTCTACAAATTCATAACTCTTTCATGTCCAATCTGCTATAATAGTTTTTGATGCTTGTTTTTGGTCATATACGTTGATAGTTATGACTCTTCCTTTTGTTCTTACTATGACAAAAATCACAATACGTATATCACTACAAGCAGTTCTCTAAATGTAGTCATTTTAACATTATCTTTGTCAAGTATTTGGGAGAATGTATACCATTTATAATGGCTATAAAATATCAGAGTTTTTAATTATACCATTTTAATGAAATTTATCTGCTAGTTCAATTTATGCATCAACCTGACAAAAGAGGTTTTTTGAATGCCAATCTAAATATGACCATCTTTTTTTTTTTTTTTTTTTTTTTTTTTTTTTTTTTTTTTTTCCCCACAATCATTTGAGATTTTGGTGTGGGTTTTGTGATCTCTTTTGTTATTCAAATACATTTCTGGATTTTTCTTAAGTGAACATTTAATTTTTTTTAGATGTCAATTTTACCTCAAGATTTTTGTAGCATCACAATTTTATCTAGCTTTTTTTTTTTTTTCTAATTGCTATACAAAGGTCCAAAATATGTTGCTATCTTTCTTGGAACTTAAATACAAAAATCAAACAAACAAAAAAGTAAAATGAAGTATTACCCAATGACAAATGAGATTTTAGTTTCTGTTATGATATACTTTTGACATTTTGACATAATGTAATGCTGGAGAAATGGAGCAAGACAGAGATTAGAGAACAATTCAATAATTTATTAAATGGAAAAGATTTACTGGGACCAAATGGATCCATAGTTTGGTCCCAGGGCTGACTGATACTATCATCTCAAAGAATCCAGCAGTGAATGTGGGATACAAGATTCTTTAACAGGGTGAGAAGAACAATGACATAATGGGGGTGGGGTATCTGGATGGGATTGACCTAATGGGGGGAGGAACATAGGGTGAGGATGACATAATGGAGGCAGGCATAATGGAGGGAGGTACTAGAGAGGCTCCAGATATTCTAATGATATCTAAAATGGATAAAGACCTTTATCCCATCAAACATTAAGAGGGAATGACTATAGGCTAAAGTCTAAGATATCAGACCTTAATGCTACATTAAGAGGAATGGTTATAACCTCAGGCAGAGTAACTGAATAGGACAATTAGGGAAACTGGGTCAGGACATTAAAAGAGAGCTGTGGCACAACAATAGGATGAAAATATTCTTCCATCTTTTTCATGAACATTTCTGGTTTGTCCACTTTAGATATCAGCACTATTTGCTCTGAAACTTTTCCACCAGATGATGTATTTCTGATTTTGTCTAAAACATCTTGGGCTTTGTGTGTTAATGGTCTAAAAAATATCATTTTACTACTCTCCAAAGCAAGCTGATGAACACAATTGCTTTGATTGCAGTCAGAATTTAACCATATTCCCCTTTAACTATTTCCAAGAATCATAGATGCAACTTTACCCCCGTGATTGAGGTGATATGGAGATTATTTCATGACTCTTTTCAGCCTTTTAAGTTATTTTAGAGGTTTCAGAACACATGGTTATCTCTACTATTTACCATAGCTGCTAGGATTTCATTACTTTGTCACTGTTCCCTGTCTCCATTTAAAATTGGAAGGAAATTGAGGGAGTTATTTTATTGCTGTTGTTGATAATAACAGAGCCTGAAAATCTGACCCAATACATTGATACCAAGGCTGTATTTAACCTACAAACATAACATTAGTTTTATAATTAATACTTGCATTATATTAACTGATTTATTTGTAGAGAGTCAATATCATATGGAGGGTGATATGCTTTGATCTCATTATATAAATAGCAACTTACTTTTATAATAATAATCATAATAAGTTCAGTTATTTGCATTGCGATTATAATAATGAGTTCAATTATTTTTATTGCAATTATAGTAATAAGTTCAATTATTTGCATTGCAATTATATGCATTGCAATGCTCTACTTGTGGTCCTGAAAAAACATGAGTGAATTCAGAAAAGGAAAATAAAAAGTTAGAATTAAAAGCAATTCAGACTATGAGTGCAATACTGAGGCAAAAAAAGGATTTGAAGAGAGGGTTAATTTACTTGAGGTTCATGATTTTTTTAACTATTACAAGAGATTATAGAATCAGGTGGATCAAAATTATGCTCAGATAAACATAAAAGAAGTTAATAAAAATAACTTTTTAGATATATTCATTTTGTTGTCTGGTAATAATGGACAAGATGTGTTTTTGGTTCATATTAGCTCAGTAGATTAAATGTAGGCAGAATGTCAACTCCAAAACACAAAGGAGTAACCATCTCTCTAATTATTTTATCTAAATAAATTGTTGTTGTGTGTGTATGCAGATATATGTATCATGCATAGTAGTTTCCATTTAGTAGAAGGACTTTTTTGCATAAAATTTATTTACATATTAAGATTTTTATTAGGTACTTATGTACTTGGTTCATGCCTTTAAAGGAGCTTATACCTTTAAAGGAGTTCCTTCATTGGTTCACACATTAGACTTCAGATCTTTAGAGAGCATATAAAAGGACAAGCCCATGCTCTGGAATGAGTCAGGATTCAGTCAAGAAGACTTCCCAGGAAAACTTTAGGGGACTTTGAAGGAGAGGATTTTGGGAGATTAACAAGGCAGAAACCCACAATCCCACACTCTTGGAGGCAGAGTCAGATTCATTCCCACTTCAACCTTCATGCTAGCTGGCTGGAGACATTCAAAGAAGAGGTCTTGGGAACTTAGAAGAAAGGAAGGCCTCCAAGAAAAATAGCGGAGCCCCAAGTGAAGGAGATAAGATTTTGGAAGAGACAATATTTGAAGGACACAATAAAGGATCTGGACTTTAACTCCTGGCTGCATTTTGGGATTATTGAACTGAACTGAAACTAAGGCTGCCTCCAAAAGCTCCCCAAGAAATCCTGCCCCCCAAGAGAACGATTATGATTTAGAGAAAAAGACCATTACAACATATATAAACTATTATAATTGAATCAGATATTTGCGTTTTATATTAATTCTGACTGATAAGAATTAGCCTATTTATTTGTGACAAGTATATAAAAATAGAGAGAACAGCTAATTCAATAATGGCACCAGAAGAATCTATTTGTATTCATCCTTATGTGATCTACTCATGATTGGTTCCTTTTCTCTACATTTTCTAAAAAAGGCTTACTCTCCTTTATCTTCTTTTTGTTTAAAAAAACAAACAAAAAACTATATGACTTCTAAGAATCCTAGGCCACTTGGTTCTAGTTTATTTCTGGGAAGTTTAGCTGCCTGCACTATCTCAAGTCTAACTACATTTCTTGGAAAAGGAATGTAGAAGTCACAGTGAGATTTAGGAGGATTGTAGGGAAGAATAAATTAAGTGTCCAAAGCACAGAAGTACAGCTTTTGGAGAGTACTACAAACTGGATTGTTTTAAATGTTTATATGTAGCCAAATTTGCTATGTTTCACAATAATTATGTAAAATATAGTCATTGTTTCTAGCCCAATGGATATATGTAGTACAAACTCAAATAATATGACCATTTCAGGGGATGCATTATTCACTCTAATAAGAAGCTAGTTGTAATGTATAGGCTTTGACTGTTAAATCCATTTATGTACTTTCAATAAATTCCATAGTTAAGTCAATTAAAGATTGGTTTCTGTCTCCATTCCTTGAAAACCTAGGCTAAATTGGAAGAAGTCTTGGGTTATTGACATACATAATGAAATAACGAGACTGATTCCATAAAATAGATTTAATTTTAATAACTGCAGCACAACTAGCAGAGTTGTTTTTTTCATATTTTAATATATTCATTCAACTTCATATTCAATAACTCATTGAATGTCTACTATGTTTCATATATTATACTTAGCACTATCAAAGAAATAAGGGTATATCAATCTTCAACTAGTCTATAATCTAATAAAGGTAGTAAGACAAGTACAGAAATAGAAATCACATATTCTGACTTTTATTGTACTTTTCTCCAAGGTAAATTGAGACACTTAAGGGCCTCTTACCTTTCAAACTTTAGAGGCTTTTGAATAATTTATAACATTATGTAAAGGAACTTCACCCTAAAATATACCAGATAAAGGGCATATACATCTACATATATAGTTGTATATATGATTACATTAGGAAAATATTTGTATATGTTCATATATGTGCAGTAATTATTTTAATTATATAACTTACAATGAGTGAATTTTTAATATTTTAATGAATATTGACATTTTAAATTTATAAAGAATCTCACAAGAAAGAGAAAAGAGGGATTTTTTTTTTTTTCTCAGTTCTTTACTATTTATCTTTTAGCACCAAATCTTGTTAGTGTTGGGAAAGGTCAATGTCCTATCTTAATACTGCTTCATGGGTCCTCAGGAGCCAATTATTTCCCTTCAACAATGTTTAAGGTGATTAAATTCTAAACTGTAGAGATGACATAATAAAGGATTTCAAGATGCACCTTAGATATCATCTAGGTTTATTCTCTTACTTTATAGATGGGAAAATGGAATCCCAGATTAGGACTGCCGCCTCAAGCAAGCTCACAATACTCTATTTGGGTGAATTAGCTTAGGATTGGCTTCCACCAAACATGACACAATGAAAATGAATTAATTCTACCAATTACAACATTTTCATAGACAAGAACTTCAAGATTTTGATATGAATTCTACCTCTGCTACTTCTTATCACTGTAATCTTAAAAAAAAGGCACTAGACCTTTATGGGTTTGGTTTCCTCATCTTTAAATTCAATCCAATAAACCTATATTAAGTGTCTACTATGGACAAAGCATGGCATGCATATGAATAGCTCACATTTCTAGATTTCTTTAAGATATGCAGTTTTATATATGTGTGTGTGTGTGTGTGTGTGTGTGTGTGTGTGTGTGTGTGTGTGTGTGTGTGTGTGCAGGTGTGTGTTTATGTGCATATATATGTCTGTACGTCTATATTTATCTTCTTTACGATTTTGTAAGATACATGTTATTCTCATCTTCAAGGAGTTTACCTCCAAATATAAGGAAGAGTTGGGATGTTTCTTTTAACTATAATCTGATGATCTTAGATGTTTCATCACTCAAGTCAGAAAAAACTCAGTAACTATCCAGCCTCGGTTGCTTACTAGCTTTATAACCTGGGCAAGTGATTAAACTTTGTCTCATTTTCTTCAATTGTAAAATGGGGATCTCACAGGACTGAGTATCAAGTTACAAATAATTTCATCAATTTCCTAAATATTTTGCTATATTATATTTGCTATATTAGCACAATGCCTGATCTGATATACATTAGGCACCATATAAACACTTATTTCCTTTTCCTTCATCTATATGATTTCTCATCTGTGTAGAAAGCATTGAGATATATTCCTAGTCTACTTGCTATAGCATTATCATACTTCAACTCAATTTTCTATTCTCAGTATACTAATGTCATTTTTCCAAACATATCTACATAATTACTATGAAAATAATTTTGGGGTAATTTATTTGACAATTTTTTTTCCCTTACCTCTTTTTTATGTTATGTCAAATTGAAATCAAAGAAGAGCTTAAAATGAGAAATTCAGCTAAACAGATTATTTGGTCATGTAGACTTGCCCTCCTACTCTCTGTAACAATACCACCATAGAAACAAAGAAAGAGTTATTTTGCAAAATTCAGCTCTTATTGGCTTTTTTCAAGCAAATTAGGTTAAAAATTAGGTTAATCTAACTTATTTGTAGACATATAATATTTTAAAGAGATGATAATGCAGAACTGGCTAAGCTGATGTGAATTAGGTGGCTGATTTATATTGGTATATTTTTTATTAATGAAAAACTGACTACACCTTATTAGTTCGTCATCCAGATCACAAATCTCCATTATATGAGGAATCATGAAAACATGGAGTGGCTATCAATTAACAATGGTCAGTAGATATTATCTATTAAAAAAAAACAAAAAACAAACCAAAAAAAAAACTAAGTATCATCCTTTCCCCCAAAAATCGAAATCCTTTTAGCACAAGGCATTCCTTGGTAATTTTTCTGTAGTGGAAAAAATTAAATTGCAATGTTTAACACCATTAATTTTTCTCTTTGTACAAAACCTATTGCTAAATGTGAGCTTTCTCTTTCTGAAGATCTCTGTCAATTGCTATTTAGACTTTAGTGTCAGAAAGATAGATGACATCAGGGCATATTTTGCCTCAGGCAGATTTCCTGCCTCCAGTCTGGCTCATCCACTGTGCCAACCTGAGTGACTTTAGCTCAGCTTGATTAAACAGGTGCTTTCTATCAATGGTTTAATATGGTGTCTTTTAATGATGGCAGAAAAAGCTATTACAGATCTTTGATTAACAACCTTTGACCTTTGGGCAAAAAAATAGAAACTTTAATAAATGCCCATATGAAAAATGGATCACTATAAATATGCCTCAGTAAAAAGTGAATTGCACTACCTGAATATTGGATTTTGGTGATAGATACAGAAATCTAAACTGAATGGATTTTCTTCTAGACATTTCTGGTGAAAAACATAAATTCAATAACATCAAGCCATTTGCTGTGTGACAGTCAAGGGAAAATTTCCCATTTAAGGGCATTTAAGTATCTAAATGATTAATATGAATATTATTCAAACGTAGCCCAAACAGAATCTTTTGGCAACTGTCACCAAATCACAGGAAATTAACCAATTGCACTAGGCTTAAATAGAACTTTAATGCCCTAGGTTTAAATAGATTATTTTTTTTAATGTAAAGTACAATAGAAATTACTTAATAATAATCTTGGCACTTGATATGAATCTGGAACATTACTTTGGGGAGATTGTGCGGTGCAATCTCATCATTCCTGAGGATTAGGAAGATTTTAAGCACATATCAATAATATGTCTATCTTCCATTTCTATGCTGTATTTCCCAGAGATGTTAGTTACATTGTCCATATAACATAATTAATAGTTTGGAGAAGAAAGAAGTGGGTCCTTTGGACTAGCCATTTCTTTTCACTTTGATTTAAGATTAATTTCTGATGCTTTCAAAAATGCTATAAGCTCAGATTTCTAAAGAAAAAAATATAAAACTGTGTGATTTTCCTTGCTTTCTGCAATTCGTTACAGTTATGCAAAACATATGAGGGATGGGAGGGAGTTGATTACTAAGGTTATCTAAGCATTGTTAGAGCTACTATAGACATATATTATTTTAAACATATGGCAAAATATTGAGACAATGATACAGGTAATAGAGAGTTTACTGTGAGGGCAGGTGTGAGTTCAAGTTTACATCAGCTGTATCCAAGTAACTTAACTTCCCCATGTTTCACCACTGGGTTCCCTGCCTTCTTGCTCTGTTAGGGAAAGATTGTCAATGCTTGCAGGAACAGAGCTTTTCAGGAATTTCATTGGAAGAGAAGACACCATAAAGGTTTGAATGATTTTCTATTCCTAATATTATAGGTAGGGAGATGCTAATCAGCTAGGAAACCAGAGTTTTCTCATCCAGGATGTCCCAGATATGGAAGTTTCCAGATATAAAATGTTCCAAGAAAAGACAAGAACAGAAGGAAAGAACTACTAGATAGGAGAAAGTAACCCAATTAGGGAACAGGCAGCTAGTTGAATAGAACAGGACAAAGCTAGGAAAAAAAAAATAGAGATTTTTTTTTTTTTCCTTCTACAGTAGCTTCTTGGAAAATTTTAAAGGATTCAGCTGTGTGTCCACCTGAGCCAGCATTTTGTTTGGAGATTTGATGACTTGTTTTCTCCTATAATATCAGTATATTTAAATAGTTTATTTAATTTAAGGTTTTGTTGATTTTGATAATGTTGTTCTATAGATAATCAACTATTTCTTTTAAATGACCAAGTATGTTGCAATGATTTTTGTAGTATTTGTTATTATTCTTATTTTTTTACTTTTGTGTTTATACCCTTTACTTTTTCACTTGGCATTAAAATGAACTTCATTGGGTTCTCAAAATTAATTTTGGTAACGGTTTGTTAATCATAATGGTTTTAAAATTTTGTGGTTTATTAATAATTTCAGTTGTGGTTTCATGTTCTTTTCTCTTAAATATATATATTATATATATATATAATATTATTTTACTTTTTTATATAGTACTGCATTGTTCCTTTTCTGGCATCTTTACATAAAATCTTGGTTCATGTACTTGGTCATATGTCTCTAAAAAGATTTTAGTTATGTTGTATAGATTTTTATATTGGATATTAATGTCACTGAACATATTAAAATTTATTTTTTTTAAGTCAATGGTTTTCATTGATTTCCCCCAATTTTGTTACATCATAGTCTGGGCTTACAGAGTAATTAAGCAGAGGCCTTTTTGAATTAATGGAAGAATTCTCTAAAATGAAATATAGAATACATTCCTGTGAGTGTTTCATATATATATATATATACATTTAAATAATGTATACTCTCTGTTTCTAATATTTTAAGAGGTTAAAGAATGTGACAGATTACCCAAGTGACAATTGAGCCTAGATTTAAAAGTATTCCTCTGACTCTGAAGTGATTATATCCTTTTTATTGTATTTACTGTGGAGAGTGTGGGCATGTTGGGAGAATTATATTTTCTGACTTACTGTGGAGAGTGTGGGCATGTTGGGAGAATTACATTTTCTGATAATTTCAACAAGACTGCAGCAAGGCAGATAAAAGATTCTTCTTCTTGGTTATTTTGTATTTAAAAGATTGGCAAATACTCACACTTGCTGCTTGTAAATCTCCATCACTCTGAGAAGATACAAGGAACCTTCCTATGTCTTTGACCCCTTTCATATATGGAGAGGGAATCACTGTCTTTCTACTCATAACTCTCGAGTCATCCTTGATTTCTAAATCTTCTTTTGCCCCCTTATTTAATCAGCCACCAAGTTTTGTTGATTCTATTTCCCTTCAATCAACTTGCATAGTCAGTATGCTAGTTCCTATCTTGGTCATCCTTCACTTGGACAATTGCAACAATCCTTTCAAAGGTCTGCTCCATCTGGCAATATCCTGTAGCTACTTGTTATCCTTAGAATCAGCACTTAAAACCCTTAATTCCTAGCTCTAGCATATCTTTTCTGGCTTATTGAACATTACTGCAATCTATACTCTTTCCTATCTAGGTAAACTGGGCAATCAATTCCTGTTCCTTACATGTGAGATAAAATGTCCTATCACACACTTTCACTTGCCAAAAGCTATCTATATGAATGGGAGTTTGTATTTCACTCAAATACATGGGAGGTAGATATAGCTCCATGTAGAGATCCTTCATCTACAACTTATCAAACAAAAATCATTTGGCTAGTTCTTCTATGTGGAAAAATCTGTGCTGTGTGCTAAGTATATAAAGCGGGGAAGTGTTTGCCCTAAAATTGCTTATAAATTAGAAGGAAGCATAACACGTAGAAATGTACTATACACAGAGTGAATGACAGATACATAGATAAATATAGATAGATAGATATAGATGATTAATAGATAAAAAGATATATTAAGAGAGGAAAAAATGTTTTAATCATAAAAACTATAGACCATTAGAATTTATTGAGCTAGAAAATGGTAAAGTCAAAACCACTTTGGTAACCCTAATATTTAGCACATTTGCTTAGCAGGCATTAGTTCTTTCAAAAAGTGTTTCTGATCAGTAGTAGTAAATGCAGAAGGTAGTTGTGATTTCAATGACATGAGAAATTAAGGGATACATAATAATTCATTGTCAATGATTACAATGATTTTTTTTTCATTTATTCTAAAATTCTCTGCTAGTTTAAAATTTATTTCGTGCCCATTTATTATTATATTTACTAGCATACTATGATATTTAGTGCCTATTTCCAAGATATAGTATTCCATGAGCTTAAAAGGTCATTCAAAACTTTTAGGTTTTATGAAAGGAAAAAAAAAAAAAACACAAAAGAAATATTGAACTTATTAAACCTTTTAGCATTTATCTATTAAAATTTAATGTTTTTCATTTGTGAGAGCATTTCAATCAGCTTATACTGCTAACTAGGCAAATCCTTTTAGCCAGGAGTGCATTATTCATTTTCAAGTAATACCTGATCTTCTTTGGCCATATTTTCCTATTTTGTTTTCTGTAAAACATTAACAAACTTCCAAAAACTAGCTCCTTGTGATTGGAAGAATTCATTCTGTAGCAATCACTGGCTATGTTTAGATGACCCTTGTATTGACCACATTTTCTGCTTGGTATATGGGGAGGAAGAATCTGTATCAGAATACACAAGAGTTTTAATTTTAATGTAGCACAATCATTAAAACATTTTATATGCCTTTTCTCATTTTTGCTTCAGAACAACCTTTTGTGTTAGAAACTAATGCTGATATTTCCATTTTATAGAGCCCAAAATAAAAGTTCAGAGGGATAAAATATATAGGAGTCCAAAGTAGAATTTGAATCCAGGTTTGAAAGTGTCCCTGAAAGTCTACTATACCATGTTATTTTTAAATTATACAATTCTAATCTTCTTAGGGAAAAAAGCTCCATTTTTTTTTTCTTTTATAAGCAACTTGTCTCTTCCACCAAAACTGTCAAAAATTCTTAAAGTATTATAGATTATCAATCGTTTTCTTGGTTCCTCCACATTTTTGTTTGGCAAAACAATTTAAGAAGGTTGTCTGTAGACGGTCTCTTCTTTGTGCTCTCCTACTTCTTAAATTTTTGCAATCTGGCTTCTAACTTCAGCCATTCAATTGAAATTGCTTTTTCCCAAACTACCAATGATCTCTTAAATGTCGGATACAGTGCTTGTCTCAGTCCTCATTTTTCTTTTCCTCCTCTCTACTTTTGATACTGTCACTCACACTTCTCTTTTCTCTGAGTTTTATGTCACTTTTCCCTTTTGATTCTCTTCCTACCTCTTTGACATCAACTACTTTATCTTTTTTTATGGGTCTTCATCCAGTTCATGTCTGCTAACTGTATATCCCTTTTCTTCACTCCTACATATCCAATCAGCCGTCATGGCTTGTAATGTCCGGTGTAGCTTTCTCAAGGATGTCTCTGGAGTCTGGAGTTCCAGCCTTCTATAATGGCCAGGCATTTCTATCTTTGTAGCAGGTTTTATATGCGCTTCTGACACTTGTTTTAGGCAAATCTAGACTTAAGCCTGGAATATAGCAATAACTTTCTAGAAGCCTTCCCTGACTCAATCCCTTCTCACTGCAATCCATCTTTCACTCAGCTATCAAATAGATCTTTTTAAAGTACAAGTCTTACTATGTCATAGCTACTTAAAAAAAAAAAAAAAAAACAAAAAAAAAACAAAAAAAAAAAACTTTAGTGTCTTGTGTATCTACCCAAAAGATTTAGTATAGTCAGTGAAGAAGCAGCCTTTTTTTATTCTTAGAATTCTCTTGCTTTCTCTATGATCTAGCAAATATTGACAATTCAGTCTCCATTTCCACTGCCACTTCAAAAAGCAGCCCTATTATCTGTTAAGTCTTGATTTACCCATTTGGAAAGTATAACTTGCAAAATCAAAAGCATAACCTTATTGGATTATGTATGTCAAGTAATGTTCAAGTGACAGAACAATTGCACTCATTTTACATCTTAGTAAGATTATGCTTAAAATCCAGCAAACTGGGTTTCTAGAGCAAGTTTTTGAAGAGTCAGAGAACTAGAGGCGAAATTGGAAAAAATTACTGCATCTTGGAAAAAGCAAAGGAGTTACAGGGAAAAACAAAACAACACAATTTCTTCTTGATTAAAGTCTTTGACTATATAGATAACAATAAAATGTGAAAAGTCCTTAACTGACAAGAGTAGCAGATCATTGTTCTTGTGTCCTGGGGAACTTGTATGTGTGTCAAGAAGCAATAGTTAGAACCAAACATGGGATAATTGATTGTTTAAGATTGGAAAAGTAGAATGACAAGGTTGCAGATTTTCACCTTATTTATTCATTTATATGCAGAGTACATTATGCAGAATTCCAGGCTAGATAAATCAAAAGTTAAAATTAAGGTTACCAAGAAAAACAGCAACAACCTCAGAGATGCAGATGATACCATTCTGATGGGAGAAAGTAAAGCAGAATTAAGAATACTCTTGAAGAAGGTCAAAGAATATAAAAATTGTTTTGAAGCTTTAAAATAATCAAAAAAAACTAAAATTTTAACATCTATTCTCATCACTTCCTAGCAAATAGAAGGAAAATAAATGTAGCCATGATATTTTGCATATTCATAGGCTCAAAGATTGCTGTAAATGATGAGTGCAACCATGAAATTAGAAGATGTTAGTTCTTTGCAAATAAAGCTATGAAAAACCTGGACAATATACTATAAATCAGAGACGTCGTCTGGCCGACAAAGTCTGTATTGTCAAAATAATTTTTTTTCTGGTAGCCATGTATGGCAATGAGTCAGAATAAAAGGAAATTGCATCCTACAGAATTGACATGTTCAAAATGTGGTGCTGGAGAAGACTCTGGAAAGTCCTTTGGAAAGAAAGAGAATCAAAACAGTCAATGTTTAAAGGAAGTAATTCAGGTTATTCACTAGAAGATCAAGTCTCAGTCCTTAATCTTAAATATCTTAATCATCATGTAGCTTAACCTGAAGCTTAAATACTTTGGCTACATAATGAAAAGACAAGACTTATTGAAAAGACTCTGATGTTTGGAAAGATGTTAAAAACAAAAGGAAGAGGAGATAGCCACGGAAGAGATTCATGGAAGAGATTCATGGATAGTGTCCTGGAAACAACAAACTTGAACTTGGACAGATTTTGAAAGATAAAAAAGGATAGAAAGACCTGGCCTGCTACGGTTCATGGGATCATAAAGAGACACAATTGAATGAACAACCACTAAAACAGCAACAAAACAAGGAATATAAAAGCACTTCACAGGATTATTGTGAGGATCAAATGAAATAACACTTAGGAAGAACTTAACACAATCCCTGGCACATAATAGATACTGAATAAATGTTCAAACCCAGCCTTTTCTTCTTGGGCTGAATAGATGTGACAGAACTGTATCTTGTTTTGGTCCCCTGACCCAAACTACCAATTCATATAATAAATAGGCATATAAGTATGCAGAATAAAATAACAATAAACAAAGAAACAAGACCTAACATTGTAAAGAAGAAAATTAAAACACTTGCTTAAATTGCCTACTAAATTAATTAAGATCATCTATCTGAAGTCTATGTGATAAATCTATCATCAAGGCCCAATAAATGGTCCCCTGTCTGAAAACAGCAGAAAAGCTCCAGAAATACATAATAAAATGGAGCAAATGGCATTCTAATAAGGGTTTTCTAAGATGCTATTGATACATTTGGGATGATATTGATGTGCTAATGAATAAATCCTAAAGTAAGAATATGAGTTAAATTGTGCCCCTTGAGCACTTCAACTATTATGGCTTCATTCTGTTCAGGTGTTCCCAACTCTGATCCAAAATTAAGAAAATATATCTATAAACCTTTCTCCCTAGCCCAGATCTGCCTCCCACTTTTCTTGTTGTTGCTATCCTCTCTCAGACATATTTAAATAGTTGATTCATCACTCTCCCACTTGCTGACAATGTGCTTTTTTTCCCCTGAAATTTTGTGTTGACCCAAATGAAGACCTTTTTTGTTGTCATCGTTTTTAAGAGATTATTGTGTGTATCTGACCTGGGACTTGATTTGCCCATAAACATTCTTTCCAATATGTAACCATGTGAACACACCAGTACTAAGGAAGGACAAATGAAGAAACTCCACATTCCTCCCCATCCTCAAGTACTTTCCCTCAGTCAGGAACTTAATAAAACAAAGGGCTAACAATGTTTGCTTCTATCATGTGCTTCTTCAGAACCTTTTAGTATTACATGATTGTCCAAAATGCTGCCATCTCTGCAACTGGGACACTCTTGAAACTCTGGTTGATGTTCAGAAAGAAGAGGAATGTGGGAAGTTGACCAGTGATACGAGAGTTCAAAAATCCTTCTTGGGTCTTCTGAATGGCAAGTGCTTTTATCCAAAGGCAACCTTAAACAAGTGTTGAGAAAAAGATAGAGCTAGAAATCTTCTTTGCCTATGGTGTAATATATAAATGAATTATTAGGTTGAAAAAAGGAGAAACAGAGCTAAAAGTAGTGTGTCTCCTCTTTATTATAGACTATTCAAGTTTCTAGCTCTTGAGAAAGATTGTCTTAACATTGTTATCCAAGGAGAATATCTTATTGGCAGCTCATCTTATAGAGGCAGAGAAGGGAAGGGCGTAAGAATTTATATTATAATCACAGTGATAAATGTTTGCTATCATTACTTATAAATATGTCATTCTCACAATGACCTTACGAGACAGGCTCCATTATTCTCATTATACAATTGAGGAAACTGAGTCAAGCATCATTTAAATCCTACTTAAGGCTCTGCAGCTTTAAAATGTTGCCCCAGTCACTGAAACCAACTTAGGGGTTGCTTTCTTAACAAGGTGGAAGAGAAAGTGTTCATATTGTCTATTCAGAATTAAAGTAATTAAATGTTTTAAACAGAGGCCTACTATCATGGAAGTTCATCAAATTGAATTTATCATTTATTATTTTATTACTATTATTTATTAATTTATTATTGAGAGAATACTTAGACCATTTCAATATACACACACATAAAGTAACCATATAATCTTATGAGGTAGAGGGAAAAAGTAATAGATTTACAAGTTAGAAAACTCACTTTGAATCTAAAATGTTGATACTTAAAATTCCATCACCAAAGATATTAATGAGAATTTAATGCAAATAGACCAGACTTTAGAGATATTATTGTCTCTACTCATCATTGATCTATGCTATTTAACCTACATAAGGTTCTGACTTAATATTTAGCATTGTGAATAGACATGTTCCTATGAGCTGGCTAAAATCTAATGTTTAAATAAATACATATAATACAATCTTAATCATCATATAGCTTACATTTCAGTAGAATGATAAGACAGTCACAGATAGTATAGTATGCAAATAATGAATTGTAAAATAACAACACAAAGAGACTGTTTTCAACTACATCTCTAATATTTAGATTATTTCTTCTTTTATTATATCTTTCATATTTCAGATATATTTCATCTATGCATGATGCAGATCACTAATAGGAAATTACATTTATTTTCCGACCATATTGATAGCACATTCTCTGTGATTTTAGTTACTTCAGGGTCTGTTGCTATTTGCAAGCTTATCTGTTTCTGTTGAGTCATTTTAGTTTTACCTGACTTTCTGTGATCCCATTTGCGGTTTTCTTGGCAAAGTTATTGGAATGAGTTGCCATTTCCTTCTCTGGCTCATTTTACAGATAAGGAATTGGGAGAAATAAGTTTAGTGATTTTGCTGGGGTCACGCAGGTAGACGTGTCGGACTCTGGATTTGAACTTAGGGGTCTCTTGAAGGCGAGGGAAAGTGCTCCAGTTACTGCTCTACCTAATAGCCCAGAGAAATAGGAGGTGTGTGTGTGTGTGTGTGTGTGTGTGTGTGTGTGTGTGTGTGTGTGTGTAATCTTATCTATATTCCTTGAAAATGATCTGATAACTCATTTGTGACTTCCATTTATGTTAATGCTCTCTCAAATCTAGCTTTCTTGATATCATCAATTCAAAGCTCTCTTAAATAAAAGACATCATTCTTTTCTCATATTTCATTCCAGGTTATATGGATTATGGACTATCTCGTTCTATCAAAATGCTGAGAATTCAATTTGATTATTTGCCATACTCTTGTTAAAATTCATTTAACATTTCTTCATCTAAATTGTATGGATTCAGCATTAACTATTATTGTCTCAATGAAGACATTTATTTCTTTGCATTCATTTGCAGGAATGAAATTTATGAAAATTAAAGCTCCATATTCATTGATGTATGATTATAATCTTATATGGAAACTTAAAATTCCTACCAATTGTCTACGTTTATTAAAAATAGAAACTTCAAGGTGATAATTAGAACATTAGAAAATATATACATAAATGGGAGGATCACAGGATCAATAATGAACCAATAAAATCATAGAATTATCCTAAAAACCTAAAGTTAGTTTATAACACAAATACATCAATTTCCATAGGGCAATGTCCTTTTAGCCTGGAGACAGAGTGAGACTGGTAATTGTTCAGTTTCATCAATAAGTCCTGAACCATTATTGGTCAGAGCCTTGGTATAACAGAACATTGTTTAGGCAAGCAACACTTGAAATAATGATAGCAAATGCATGTTTGTGAGTCTTCCATTGCGACAATAAAATTGAATCAATGTCTGGTAAAAACATACTCAGTCTAAGCTTCAATAGTTGATTCAGTCAAGTGTTCTTTGAAGACCAGACAAAACTTCTTGTTCATTAGAGTTAAAATTATTTTTAAACTGACATTAAATGAGCTGATCTGAATTCCCTGGAGTAAGTATTCATCATTGTATTTCCCTCATAGCTATTTCCATCTCATTCTCCATAGTTATTAAACTTCTATCCAATCCTTAAGTCACTAATCTGTCAAACATTTAGGACCCACAGAATCTTCCTATTTCCTTAGTAGAAACAGTTAGCTCAGGCCTAATTGAAAATTGTCATTTATTTTCGGTTACAAAATATACTTTGACTTGTAAACTGATTGATATCTGGACAGCATCCAGGAAAATTCACTATGTTATTATCTCTGTTGAGAAAATGATGAGTATGCCTGTACAGGATCAAGTTAGTCTTTAAAAAAAATAAAAAACTGATTCTTAGAAAATGACTCAAATGACATTTTGTATGTGATTAAAATATTCTAATATAATCAGTTGCTCTAGAAATTGTGCCTCACATTATATCCATTTCTAAATTAATGTTGATGATCAGTAGATGTTTAGCTTTCTGAACTTGTCACATAAGTATAAATTAAAAAGGAAAAAATACTCAATGGAATAAGAAAAAGATGAAACTTGGAAAAAAGGTGGCAATGTTTCTCATATATTAGGAAATAAAATATTCCAGATGTAGAGAATGTAGTTTTTTTTATTATTATTATTATTTTTTTTATATAGGACAATAAGCATGACATAATAGCTAGCATTAAGATGTTTTTAAGGTTTGTAAAATGGAGTATGTATGTATGTATACATATTTGTGTTAATATATATATTATATGATATATATGTTGGGGTGTATATATATATATATGTGTGTGTATGTGTATATACACACACATATATGTATGTATGTATGTATATAGTCATGTAGCTAAGTCTCACATGACTAACAGCCCATCCACATACCCTATTAGGTAATGACAAATACTTATTTCCAAAGGGCTTGTTCTTGGAACCTGTTTCCTGAATTCTCCATTGTTCTTGTCCTCCAATATGCCAGAAAGTCCAACCGATTTGCTTTTAAGCAACATCTGCTTACTAGGGATCATCTGCTTGAGTCCTTTCTCTATAATTATGTATTTACTACCTCTCTTGAAATGATTTTGCTATTATACTTTTTAGAATTTGTATTTTTGTTTCGTGTACATGGTTTTTCTTCTCCCAAGAATGGATTTTTCTTTGAGAGAAGAGTTTTTGTTCTATCTACCTCTGTGTCCATTGCACTGAACATATGACCTTGCACATATTAAACGTGGTATAAAATGTTAGCTTAGCAACTTAATAATTTTTTTTTTTTTTTTTTTTTTTTTTTTTTTGCTGAGGCAATAAGGGTTAAGTGACTTGCCCAGGGTCACACAGCAGCTAGGAAATGTTAAGTGTCTGAGATCAAATTTGAACTCGGGTCCTCCTGAATTCAGGGCTGAGGCTCTAACCACTGCTCCATCTACCTGCCCCTTAATAAATATTTCTTGAATTAAATTGATAATCAGTAAGGAATATTAATCTGAACACTTAACTTCTAATCAAAAGGACAAGCGCTCACATCTTCCTCAGATACTTGTTTGTGACAGTGAACAGATAAATAACTTATAATGTCTGTGTGCCTCGATTTACTCATTTATAAAGAGAAGATTCAATGACATGTAAGGTCTCTTACAGTTCTAAATCTGAGTCTAAATCTTTTGTATCAGTATTAAGAAAGAGATTAAAGTGATGCATAGAGGAAATTTCCAAATGGGAAAAAGATCAGGGGGTTTGAGTGCCTCCTAGTTTAGAATAAGGGCAGCCAGATGACACAGTACATAAAGCACTATACCTGGATTCTAGGACAATTATTTCCCTGAATTCAAATTTAACTTCAGACACTTGTTGACTGTATGACCCTAGACAAAGCACTTAATGCTGTTTGATTCATTTTCCTCATTTGTAAAGTGAGCTGGAGGAGGAAGAGGCAAAAGGATTATGAGGATGAAACAAATCCTATTCTCCATAACTTTGGCTTCTTTTGCTAGATTATTGTTTGCTATATTTTAAATCTCTTAACTTCCATTCTTTTAAACAGATTTTTGAGGATTCATTATAGTAAAATATATTTATAGCATCACTGATAAATTATAATAGAATGATATCATAGCTATTTTATTGAACATATCAATTACTTTTAAGCTTTGCAGAATATAGTCTATCATCTCTCTGTCTGTCTACCTATCTGTCAATGTCTATTTGATTCTTAATACACTGTGAGATAGAGTACTAGTATCCCTAGCTTTTGTAAGAGGACACTGAAGCAGTTAGAGTTTAAATGTTTTTGTAATGGTTACTTATATGGTAAATGCTTAATACAAATCCTAACCCTAAGCCTCCCTAATTCCAAATCCAGTTGTGCAAATACTGCATCATGTAATAAACTTAATATAGAATGTTTATTGACTGAGTTGTCAAGAATAAATTCAGGTCTATATTTGTATTAGAAATACATATTAATTCTTAGTTTATGAAAAATAGTGAGCTGTTGATGATAATTCTGACCATCTGATTGTGGCTTCAATATTTTTGTTACCTGGAGTCATAAACTACATAATTCTGCAATTGTATTGCATAATATGCATCAATCAATAAATCTTACATCTAAAAGAAAAAAAAAACATATTTTTTGTGCCAATGACTTAATCATGACTTTTTTTTCCCCCATAAACCTTTCCATTTAGAAATAAATCTGTATATTTCAATCAATTATTTGGCACTTCTCTGATAACATTGGGAGCTGAGTGGAAGTGGAAGAACTTTTTGAAGGGGCTTTTGAATCCAATTTTGTATCTTAGTCAATTAAGAGATTGAATTCAGAGTTAAATCATCTCTGTTAACTTTAACAAATACACTGGCTTTTACTCATTGTCTGCCTTACTGTTATTCAACATTTGTTTCAAAAATAGCATTCCTATCCCTATTATTCTTAAGTAGAATGTTGAGTAAACTAAGTAGACTAGTGTCAATACGAAGTTGTTGTTTGTAAGTTTCACTAAGATCAAAGGTCACAATTGGAAAATATACTTATTAAAATTTTAATAAAAATATAAGAATTTAACAACTGATATTATTCCTGACAAAAGTTGATCTTTTAATGGTAAACATAAGAGGTAAAGTTAGAATATTTTGTCAAACTCCATTTTTGCCATTTATTAGGAATGTGACTTTGACCAAATCATTTAACATCTTCTTGTATCTACCCATATTTTTAAGTTTCTCAGTTGTATTTCACTTGTGTCTGAATATTCATGTCTCCATTTGAGGTTTTCTAATGTCAATGTTCAAAACCTAGCAAAGAAACTAGTATGTTTTACCATTTTCTTCTACAGCTTTTTTATAGAAAAATAGGGTTAATTGACTTGCCCATGCTCCTACCTCCAGTAGGTACCTGAGAGCAGATTTGAACTCATGAAAATCAGTTGTTCTGACTCCAGACTTGGCACTTTATCCACTGGCCACTCACCTGTTCCAATTTCATTATTGAAAGGGGTGATAATACTATCACAAAAGATTAAATCATGCATTTGCATATGAAGAATACTTATAACACTTGTCTGTTATATTCCTGCTATCAGAAATCATAATTTTAATACAAGCAGTGGGAGGCAAGAGCAATTTGTAGAGTTGTAAGTGATGATACTGATTCAGTGACTAACATTATTCCTACTTGAGTAATAATAAAACGCTTATGTCTATCTGTCATCTAGCTATACTCTAGAGAGAGGCTTTGTCTTTTTAACACAACCTGAAATGAAGATTCTCACAACTTTGGAGTATTACAAATCTTCATCTTATCCACAAAGTTCTATTTCCCAAACTTACCAGTACGTTATCATATTTTGTTTCTTGACCTAACAAGGAAACATTGTTAAAGCAATAAATTAAAAGAGGGATTCAGATATCACTTATTTAAGAACTAGGGTCAAGAAAAATCAGTTATTTTGATTATTTTTGGGAAATGTAGTATGTAATTTTTTGGGAATTATATTATGCAAATTTTATCATATAATTTCTCTTTTTAAATTAACATAAAATATTCTAAAACCTATATAAGGTGACCCTCCCTTATTCTGATGTTCAGCAAGCAACAATTGTTAAAACACTAATAAAAGGAGATGGTATGACTTTGTGAATAAAGTACTAAATTTAGAGTCAGGAAAATTATTTCAAAGCCTGTTTGGGAAGTAAGTGAAATGAGGGAATGAAGGAAAAGGTGATAAGGAGAAAAAGGAATTTCAGATGAGGAAGAAGCAAACCTGGACATGTTATTGAGGATCAAGGAATATTCTGACTATCCCCATTTTAAGGTTATATATGAAAAATATAGCCATTGTTGTATAGAATGGGCAGAGATGTCACAAAAAAATGAAAAGGGTGGCAAAAAAAAAAAAAAAATTTTGGAGCACACTTTTCAGAGATAACCATTGATAATTGTGAATATAGGGAAAATCACCTTGTATACTTCACATGGGCTAAGTGTCTAAATGTCTAAATAGAATCTCATATCCATAACATCCTAGCATAAGAGCCAAGGGACAGAAGCAGAAACTTTGGATGGGAGTATAAAATAGGAAAGAAAAATCTTTGGATAAGAAAGTGACAGTTGTTTTCAAATAGTAAGTGATTTGTAGCAAGGGCAGGATCAGTTGGAGAATTAAGAAAGTAGGTGAAGCAACTTGATTATTTATAACTCTGGTTTCTTATTTCACTTTCTATTAAATGAAGTTCAATTACTTGTGGTTTTGTCATTTTATTCTTTTCAAATGAAAAACAGGAAAGGTTTAATGGCTATGAGTTTGTAACAATCTATGCCATTTTAAAATTATTTGATCGATTGATTAAAATACAGGGCACACTCTGTTTGCAATTTGAAGCTCTTTCCTCATAAAACTGAATACATTTTCCTAACTGTACATAAGTCAACAATAATATCTTCACAGAAGAAATCATTGGCCATCACAATGGTTACTGAACTATCATTCTGATTTTAAATATTTTGAACTGCATTGATCTGTACAATTGATTTTTCATACTATGGTCAGTTTGGTATAAAACCTCAAGACACTGTTTGAAAAACAGTATGGTACAACGGTTAGAGTTTGGGTTTTGAATCTAGAAGACTTATATTCAAATACTATTCCTGGCTCATACTAACTATGGAAATATGGATAGGCCACTTAATTTCTCAATGGGCCAGGAAATTTTCTAAGATGCTAAATTGCAAGCAAGTTTATGATTTGCACAGGTAGACAAGAAGCTTGCCATATTAATGAAATCTAAAGTCAAGTGAATGAAAATATCTCTAGCTTATGTCATATCAAAAGTGTCAGTGATTATGTTTAGATCTTTGGACAATTGATTCTGTCACCAATCTAGATAACTGTGTCCCCTGAATACCTACCATAAATTCATGTCTTTGTGTCTTGGATCAGAGAATCAGAAATGGAGAGATGAAAGGCCAGTGGAAGGTCAGGGTTGAATTGCCTCAGCTTATTGATGAGGCAGCTGAGGTCCAAGGAAGGTAAATGATTTGTTCAAGTTAGCATAGGTTCCTTCTCTTTCTCCCTTCCTTTCTTTCTTCCTCTCTCCCTCCCTCTCTTGCTTTTTTCCTTTCTTCTTTCTCTGTCTTCATTCCTTGCTTCCTGCCTTTCTTTCTTCCTGTCTTTACACTGAACACTTCCTTATCCCCACCTTGCCTACTAAATTCCTCAAAGTCTCAAATTCCTCCTTTGTCTTTCATTTTAAAAAGTGCATAGGAAAGCCCTGACAATATTGAACTCTGTCTTTTATTTTCTTCAGATGAGTATTTTGCTGGCAAGTTATTGTTCATTTGCTTAAAATTCCCATGAAGATTTTAATTGTACACCCGAACACAAAAGCACTTAAACATGCCGGTCTAAAATGTTTTTCCTCCAAAACATATTGGATTAATTTGGTTTCTCTCTGAAATCAGTGATACTTTACCTGTTCAGTTGCTTTTCCGTTGTATGACCTAGAGCTTAAGGGGAAAAGATCTGCCAGGAGGGAAAAAATACATTTCTCCCTTTTCCCTATTTATTCTACTTTAGAAATATAATTAATCTAAACATATATTCCTAGATACCTTTAGAGTAGAATCTGAGGGGTAGGTGTTGTGTGTGTGTGTGTGTGTGTGTGTGTGTGTGTGTGATGACAGACAATGGTAGAGAGATATATCAGGACATTTCTAATTGAAATGCTAACGTGAGTTTGGGCACATAGATTCTTTAAGGGAATGAAACCTTTTCTAAGAAAACAGTCACTTGAAGAAAATAAATGACACAGTTCAGCATCCTCAAGAATTTTTCTTGTGGCTTATGTACTCTGAAGGACAGAAGAAACCTTTAGGGCTTTGAGAACTTAGTCAAGCCAAGAGATGGATTTGGAGTGGCAAGTGCCTTCAACCATAGGTGCATAACCTTAGGACAGACAGCTGTTTGGGCGTTCCCGGCTGGGACTCATGCCCTCAGCAAACACATTTGATGTTCATTCATGGTCTCTTGGCTGCATACACTTGCAACCATCTGTGAGGATGGCATGTTGCCTGTTTACAAGTTGGTGAGCCTGTTCCACTAGGAAGAGGGTGCCAAGTAAATAAGGTTTTGGATGGGCAGCTTTTATAAGACTTCAAATCCAGTTGTTATGACCAGTCCTTCCTCTGTGTGTGTGAGAAGAAAATTTCATTTGTATGGGAAATCTATTTTTATATTTAGAAGAATATATTAACATTGAATCTATTTAGGAAAAAAAAATGGACTTTATCTAAAAGAATAAAGATGTCTTTTTTGTCTTCAAAGGTACTCTGAGAGATGAGTGGGCATTTATTTTGTTATGAAAAATAAATTGGAGAAATGAAATTTAAATTAAGAAATTGAAACCCACAAGGATATCAAAGAACAATCAAGGGTGGAGGTTCTCTTCCCTCAAAAAAAGTAAGTTCCTTAGAGGCAGGAACTGACAGTGCAAAGGGAGCAGAGGTTTCAGTCTTGAAAATTCTATAATATCCATTTAATAGGGAAATCAGGGAAAGGATTTGTGCTTAAGGATAGGAAATAAAATTCTGCCTTTGGGGTTTCAAAGGTGTGTCTACTCACCTAGGCACCCATGCTTGCAAGAATGTAAAATAAACCTTTCCTGCATTCATCAGTGAATTAGTGGAATTCTTCATAAGATATATATTCTCTTTGTATTATTTCTGTTGTACAATACTATTTATGTTGACAAAGGATAATACTATTTCAATAATCATTTACTTTGCATTGGGGTATTTTTTTTGATTGGTTGTGGTTTTTTGTTTGTTTGTTTTGGTTTTGGCTTTATGTATTACTGGGATCTTTGATATGTTTTTGCTATATCCAGTTTTTGCAAAACTTTGCCTTTCATGTATGTTCTCATATGTCAGTTTCTAATAAAAAATATTTGATTTTCAGAGAAAAACAAATAATAAAACTCAGTCACCAAATTATAGTCATAAACTTAAGCAATGAAAGATATCTTATTGAGGTTACTTGATCTATCTCTTTTCTTTTAAAGATTAGGAAATAGAACTTCTGAAAAGCTATGTAACGTGTCCCAAATCATAATTATGTTATGTGTAGAGCCAAGACACAAATTCTAGTCTTCTGACTAGCATAGTGTTTTAACTATGTGCAGCACTTACAAAAAACTGACATGGTTAAAAACTAAACCACTTCATGTATGTTTTTCTTTGGATTTCATAAATGTCTTGTATTCTCTGGTATGGAAACTCCCTTCACCAATAGTCAAGAAGAGTGCTGTAATATGTTGATGTTTCTCACTTTGATGTTAATATGCCCTCCAGTAGAACAGATCATAATGGATTAGGAGTTGAGTCAGCATCAAACAACCCATATGCTACCTTCTCCTTTCTATAAAAAATTAAGAATGCTGTGAATATAAAATCCAAAGCAATGTTAGATGGGAAATAAAAAGTAAAATGTTTTGACTATGTAAATAAATAAAGGGATTTTTCAATATAATAAATGAAGCAATATGAGAATCAAAAGCATCATGATATGTTAGAATTAGACAGCACTTCAGAATTCATTCCTAATCCAAACCCATCATTTTGACAGATGAGGAACCCAAGGTCCTGAGAGATTAGCTGAATTTCCCAAAATAGAATGCTAGACCTGGAATCAGGAGTCTTCCTGAGTTAAATTTTGATCTCAGACACTTACTAGTTAGTTGTGTGACTCCAGGCAAGTCACTTGACTCAGTTTTCTCAGTTTCTTCTTTTGTAAAATGAGCTGGAGGAAATGACTAAACATATTAGTATCTTTACTAAAAATACTCCATAGGAGGTCAAGAAGAATCAGACATGAAGAAATGACTGAACAACAACAAGAAGAACCCAAACAAAGGGGGGACAGGGGGGAGGTGAGGGGGGAGATTAAATCTATATTAACAGGCTTTGTGAAGTCTAAATATGTGAAGAGGGTCAAGGAAAGTTTCATAGAGATGAACAATTAGACTGTAATCTGATTTATATTTATATAAGAGTAAAATGGGCATAGAACATGAGCCCGAGGCATGAACAAATGGAAAATACTTGGAAAGCAAAACTTGTTGAAAAGATAGAAAATACTGTTGTTTAACTGTAATCTTCATTTACATGAAGTAGGAAAATGAGGTAATGCTAGAAATAGTTTTGTGCAGGATTGTGAGGATTCTTAAATGCCCTGGGCATGAACTAGACTTATGGATAATAGAAAGTCACTGTGTTTTTTTGTTTTTAGTTTTTTGGTTGTTGTTTGTTTTGAGTGGAGAAATTACATCACCAGAGCACTTTACAAAGCCCTTGACCTTCATGTAAATTTTTATTTTTAATTAAGAATTCAATATGCTTTAGTATGCATTTTTAAAAGCATAACTCCTTTTAAGAGAATTATAATGTTGTTCATTTCCAATAAAAATTAAAGATAAGCATTACTGTAAAGGGCTAGAACTGAGCAATGCACTTGGATGATGAAGCACGTGAGACTAATTGCCAATTGGATGGTTCCCTATTAACTTGTTTAAGGTTGACCCTCCCCAGCTGTTCTGTGCTGACTTGATTGGTGAGACAAAGAGAGGGAAGTGACGTGTGTGGGAGGAGCAAGAGAAACTTGGGTGGTGGAACTCACGCTCACTTGCACTCGTGACCTGGCGTTGGAGGCGAAGGTAAAGATCTAGAATAAAGAAGTTTAGTGATCCTGACTCTTGCTGATTTCTGGAAAGATAGAGTTCCAGCATTTGGCGTCCAACGTGTGGCTGGCACCCTACTTCCACCGAAGTCCTCCTGTGACCAGGAGATTAGGTGAGTATTCTAATAGAAATAAGGAACTTACCTTGTTAAGGACTAAATCAGCAATCTCTAGTAACTGAGATGGGGCAGATGTTAGGTAAATCCTGGGCCTCAGCTGACCCTGCTCCAACCCCAGCCCCTGCCTCATATAGCAATGCTATAGAGGATATAATTAAGATAATTGATGAGAAAAGTTTACTTGTTCCCATCCCACAAATGAATAATCTCATACACTCATTGATTCGCACGTCCCCTTGGTTCTTAAATGAAGAAAAACTACGTATAGATAAATGGAAGCTAGTGGGACTTGAAATGAAAGAATTTTACTCAAAAAATGGGAATTGTCAAATTTTCCCAGAGGTATTTTACCTATACAACTTGATTCTATTAGACTTAAGCTATCAAGAAGAGTTTAGAAGAAGGAAGAGTTCTAAAAAGGCTCAGAGAAGGAAGCGTGAGGAACAAAAGATAGAAGATAGGCAAACTCAGGACATTGCCAGAGGGCAAGGGGATTTGAATGAGGAATCTGAGGGTGTAGACTCTGATTGTCCTGAAGAAATTTCAACCCCACCTAGAGAGCAGATTATTGATCAGCCCACATCCACTCCACCTTCAGGGACAGAGGGAGGAGGAGTAGTGGGAGGGGCGGTGACCTCATCAGCGCCCCCCCCTCCTCCCACACAGAGCCCCCCCTCCCAACAACTGCCCACTCCTGTAACTAGATTAGAAAGAGGGCTTATTGAAGCAATTGAAAATGGAAAAGAAGTAGATAATGATTTCAAACTTCAAATTTTTCCCGTGATTCAACAGCGTAATTCTGCAGGTCAAGAGAGTAGAAGATATGCTCCTTTTAATATGGATGTCCTTAAAAACCTGAAAAAATCTTGCACTGTCTTTGGGGCTACATCAGATTATGTTAAAATGTTAATACACAATTTGGCTTATGAAACCTTAACCCCTAGTGACTGGAAAGTCATTGCAAAAGTGTGCTTAGAACCTGGACAAAATTTGTTGTGGCTTTCTGAATTTACTGAGCTCTGTAGAATTCAAGCCCAACAAAATAGTCAAAATGCAGCTAATACTTCCATCACCTATGACCTACTAATGGGTATAGGTTCTTATGCAGACGCTTTGGTACAGATTAATTACTCCATAACAGCATTTGAGCAAATTTCTGCTGCTGCTATCAAGGCATGGGCTTCTCTCCCCAGTAAAAACTACAAGGGTGAGACCTACACAAAAATTGTACAGGGACCAAATGAACCTTTTGCTGATTTTGTGGCACGTTTGCAGACAGCTGTCATACAGGCAAATGGTGAAAATGAAGTAACAGACACTTTGGTGAGGCAACTTGCTAGAGACAATGCCAATGAGGTTTGTAGAAGGATTATACTAGGACTACGTAAGGATGCTCCTTTAGAGGAGATCATAAGACGCTGTGCCGCAATGGGCACAAATACCTTTTATAGCCAGGCTATGGTGCAGACTTCCCAAGATCCCAACATGGGGAGACAGGGTCCCTTTTGGCAAGGGGTTTCCCGAGAGACTCGTCAATGCTTTCAATGCGGTAAAGTAGGCCATTTGAAAGCTCAATGTTGGCACAGAGACAGAGTGAAAAGACAGGCTGGGAGAACAAGACCCAAAACCCCATGTCCAAAATGCAACAGAGGACTCCATTGGGCCTCAGAGTGTAGACTGATTCAGGGAAACGGGATGAGGGGCCCAGCTCCAGGGCCCCAAGCAAAAAACACTTGGGGCATGATGGCAGCCGATGCCACACCCAGAGAGTGCCTCCAAGTCCAACACCCAGACATGACCAATCAGCCAGGAAGCCATCTGAGGGGAGAAAGGGATTACACAATCAGTCAGCCAGGAAGCAACATGATGGGAGAAAGGGGCTACAATTAGGGAGGATAGAGTTGTATGCAGCTGGGACAATTGAGATACCCCCTGGAGAGGTGAAATCTGTTCCTCTCCAACCTATGGATCCCTTGCCTCCAGGCACAGTAGGCTTGACCATTTCACCTCCTGAGAGTACTTACAAGACAGTGTTCATTCATACACTGATGTGGGAAACTGGGGAATGTGTAGATAATATCCCAGTCACTAACACAGGGAGACAATGTGTGACTTATCAACCAGGGGAAGTAGTAGCATCGGGTTTATTGATACAGACTCCTAATAAGCAACCTGGTGACAGTCACCCATGTTCGGACTCCAAGCAGAAAAACCCAGGAATATACTGGACAGCAGCTGTGACAGCTGACCGACCTATGCTCACCATCTATATAAATGGCATAGCATTAGAAGGACTGGTGGACACAGGTGCAGATCGCACAGTCATTAGAGGTGCCAACTGGCCCAGTCACTGGCCAAAGACTAAGGCAGACACCTACATGTCTGGGGTAGGAGGATCAATAGCAGCTGAAGTTAGTGCTACCCCTTTAAGATGGGTATTTGAAGGTGAAACAGGAGTTTTTACTCCTTTTATAGTTGAAAAAATCCCCATCAATCTGTGGGGAAGAGACATTTTACAACAATTAGGGTTAAAAATGAGTACTTCGGTTTTTTAGGCAGGGCTGCTGTTGAAGGCCTGCCAACACTTTCACCTGTTCCTATCCAGTGGAAAACTGATACACCAGTGTGGGTAGAACAGTGGCCCTTAGATAACAATAAAATTCAGGCCTTACTAGATATAGTACAGGAACAACTTGATCAAGGACACTTACAACCTTCTCTAAGTCCTTGGAATTCCCCAGTATTTGTTGTAAAAAAGAAATCTGGAAAATGGAGGATGTTGACTGATTTAAGAAAGGTAAATGAACAGATGGAAACTATGGGAATTCTTCAACCTGGACTTCCATCTCCTACTCAGTTGCCTAGAGAATGGCCTCTGTGGGTTATAGACATTAAGGATTGTTTCTATTCTATCCCTCTAGATAAGGAGGATATGAAAAGATTTGCCTTTTCAGTGCCCAGCGTTAACTTAGCTGAGCCTTATAAAAGATATGAATGGACAGTTTTGCCACAGGGAATGAAAAACAGCCCTACTATGTGTCAAATGTATGTTGCTGCTGCTCTTACTCCAGTAAGAAAAGCATTTCCAAAAGTAATGTTATTACATTACATGGATGATATATTGGGATGTGCACCTGAGGAACAAATGTTAGAAGCATGTCTACAAAAAACCATAGAAACACTAAGGAATTATAAATTGCACATAGCTCCAGAAAAGATTCAAAGACATGCTCCTTTTCAATATTTAGGATATGAAGTATATCCTAAGGTGCTTACAGTACAAAAACTCTCCTTAAGAACAGAGAAGCTAAACACCTTAAATGACTTCCAGAAATTGATAGGAGATATCCAATGGATGCGTCCCGTGCTAGGCTTGACTACCTGTCAATTGCAACCATTATATGACATTTTAAGGGGAGACAGTGCTTTAAATTCACCACGCCAGCTTACAAAAGAAGCTCAAGAGGCTTTGAGACAAGTTGAACTGGCTTTATCCAATGTGGTTGAAAGAGTCACTCAAAAACCCTTGGAAATATCAGTTTTTGCTACACAAGAGGCCCCCACAGCAGTCCTTCATCAAGGAGACAGTGTGATAGAGTGGGTGAACCTCCCAGCACAACCAGAACAAAGCCTTATTCCTTACCCAGTGCTTGTGGCTAGAATTTTATTAAAGGCCATTAAACGAGCAGTACAATTATCTGGGACAAGACCTGATAAGATATATACCTTTTATACTAATGCACAAGTTAATGTGTGCTGCGAAACCATCCCAGAGTGGCAAATTTTATTAGCCATGGCTCCAAATTTTGCACACGGGTCTCCATTAAAGATAACCAGACTGCTACATAATTGGCAATGGATTCTTGAAGAAAAGGTTTCTAAAGTTCCTCTTAAAGGACCAACTATCTTTACAGATGCATCCAAACATAATATTTGCGCTGTGTATTCTCGTGACTTAACTATAAAGAGAGTAATCAGAACTCCTTTTCAGTCCACTCAGCAGAATGAATTGTATGCAATCATTCTAGCTCTTGCTTATTATCCGGGAGACATAAATATAATATCTGATTCAGCCTATTCAGTAGGTGTGGTACAAAGAATTGCCACAGCCCAAATAAAATTTGTAGCCTCCAATATATATCAGCTCTTTAAAGAGCTTCAAGAGCAAGTGAGAAAGCATCCAGGTAAGATTTATATTTTGCATGTCCATTCCCATAGTGGACTTCCAGGTCCTATTTTTGATGGTAATTCAAAGGCAGATAGCCTTCTAACCATGCTGGCCAGTACTCCTTTATTTCAAGAAGCACAAGAGTCTCATTCTAAATATCATCAGGCTGCCCGAGCTTTACGTTTGCAGTTTGGAATAACAAGAGAAGAAGCTAGGAGCATAGTAAAAGCCTGTACAGCTTGCCTTCCTTTCCATGCTCCTACACTCCCTCCAGGGAAGAACCCTCGTGGTTTGAGACCTAATGAAATTTGGCAAATGGATGTGACCCATTATAAATCTTTTGGTCGTCTATCTTTTATCCATGTCGTGGTAGACACCTTTTCAGGATTCACATTTGCAATACCAGCAGCAAAAGAGACAGCCCGAGTGGTCACTGAATTCCTTATACAAGCATTTGCAATTATGGGCGTGCCACAAGCAATAAAAACAGACAATGGACCTGCATATACATCTAAACATTTTACACACTTTTGTGCACAGTATAAGATTTTACACACCACGGGCATACCCTTTAATCCTCAAGGGCAGGCAATAGTAGAGAGAAGAAACAGAGATATTAAGACACTCCTCCAAAAACAAAAGAAAGGGGGAGCCACGGGTAACCCTAGAGAACTTCTAAATTTAGTTCTCTATACCATTAATTTTTTAATTTTTGACAAAGATGCACTGGCTCCAGCAGACAGGTTTTATAACTCACCGGAAGGGCAGTGTCCAGTGCGAGCAGCTCCACTGTCTTTAGATAATCGCCAAGTGATGTGGAGAGACCCAGAAAGTGGTGAATGGAAGGGACCAGATAGGTTAACTGCTTGGGGGAGAGGGTTTGCTTGTATCTCTACAGATGGAGAAGGAATCAGATGGGTGCCAACGAGCCGTATTCGCCTTGTCCATCGGAGAGAGACAGAGCAGACCCTTGAAACAAAGGAGAAGGCCCAAGAAACATCGGGTGGTTCCGTTGCTGACTGTGCCCACCACTGAAAGAACCTGGCAGTTATGGCGTTTGACCCATGGACATCAAAAACTGTTGGACTTGAAAATCCTCAGAAATCATTGGATTCTCTGAGACATCATAAGACTATTGTAGGACTTGAAAGTCTCAGGAATCATTGGATTCTCTGAGACATCATAAGACTATTGTAGGACTGAAATCCTCAGGAATCATTGGATTCTCTGAGGCATCATAAGACTGTTGTAGGACTGAAAGTCCTCGGGAATCATTGGATTCTCTGAGGCATCATAAGACTGTTGTAGGACTGAAAGTCCTCGGGAATCATTGGATTCTCTGAGGCATCATAAGACTGTTGCTGGACTTCAAAATCTTGTGGGGATCATTGGATTCCCTAACATATAAAAAGACTGATGTGGGATTTCAAAAACTTGTGGGGATCATTGGATTCCCTAACAATGAAGCAATGGACAATAGATTGGTTTTGGACTATTTCTTGGTTGCTGAAGAAGGGGTATGTGTGTCTGGTGTCTACATACCCTCCTTCTAGGACTTCTGGAAATCTCTTACAATACCATGTTGATTTATATTGTTTGTTATATCACTATTTGCATGTACAATTCCTGTTTGTTACACCACATCGAGTCTGCACTGATTGTGGGGAGAGTCACCACTAATAGCCTCTGCGTTATTGCTATGTGCTTGTGTAATAACTCCCATGCTGATGGGTTTGTGCATACTTGTCTCTAATAAGGCCCTTCAATCCAGAAACCCGCTAGCAAATCCCCACTTCTCTTTGGTGCTTCTCATCTCCCTTCCTGAGATGTCAGGGAGGGCGTGATAATCTCCTTTTTAGTGCTTTCATCTCCCCTCCTGAGAAGTCAGGGGGGGCGTGATCACCTCCTTTTTGGGGTTCTCATCTCCCTGAAAGGTCAGGGATGGCGCGACCTCCTGTGGTCTAAAACAAAAGAAAGCGGGAGATGTAAAGGGCTAGAACTGAGCAATGCACTTGGATGATGAAGCACGTGAGACTAATTGCCAATTGGATGGTTCCCTATTAACTTGTTTAAGGTTGACCCTCCCCAGCTGTTCTGTGCTGACTTGATTGGTGAGACAAAGAGAGGGAAGTGACGTGTGTGGGAGGAGCAAGAGAAACTTGGGTGGTGGAACTCACGCTCACTTGCACTCGTGACCTGGCGTTGGAGGCGAAGGTAAAGATCTAGAATAAAGAAGTTTAGTGATCCTGACTCTTGCTGATTTCTGGAAAGATAGAGTTCCAGCACATTACCCTTTATTTACCTCCCCAAAATATAAACACGAACAAAATATAAAATTCTTAGTGAATTGGTGAACTAAAATTGTGACTCAGTCTCTCCTCTACTGGATAACATCCCATCTTGTCACTGTGTTTTGAATGATTTATGTAGATTTTTACCTCTTGAATCTTCTGATAAAACTCCTTATATCCTAGAGTATATAATTTTATCAAACCCAGTGACCTCATAACTACATTATTGTGTTAGCTTGAAAATTTATATTTTTTCTGTATATCTAGTATCTTCATAGAGATGGGTGATATGAATACATTTTCCCAGATAATATGCCATTATAAACTCAAATTTATGTACCTAACTTTGTATAAGAGAAAAAAAATAAATTTCTTGCTTTGCCTACCAAATTCAAAAGGCAAATTCTAGATATTTCATTTACTTTCTTTCCAACCACCTTTTGAAGTTAAAGTGTTATTTAAGCCATCATGTCTTCTGTAAATTTTAGCTATTAAAATTAATATCATCACTGAAGACTATATTTTAAATTGCTTTGAGTTTAATCAGTAGAATTCTTTTCAGCTTTACTGAACATATGAAAAATTTACTATTTTGAATTTTAATACATAATCGTGGCAGCATCTTTGTTCCATAAGTTGGAATAATTCTTTTAAGCCTCAAAGGCAAGGTATTTATTTTCTATGATTTAGGATAAGAATCTATTCATAAAGTGCAATGAGGTAAACAGTATAAACATCAATCTCTAAGTTGAATTACAAAGTAAATCATAGTGAGTATAAATCTGTAAAGTTACAAAGTATAAGCTAAGTCACCAAAAGTTTTATTTTTTTTTTTTTATTTTGTCCATTGCACAATAAGCATTTTTATGTGACCATCAGTGATCATATATAGTCTACAACTAAGATTAAACAAATTTTTATAATATTATAATTGTTCATATGTTGTTTCTTAATTCAAATGTTTATTTTGTTTACATTTTCTAATTTAACCCTTTGCTCTGATTGGAAAACTCATCTTCATACAGTAATTCTATGAGAAATGTTTGTGGAGTGGAATGCATCATTTTTTAAAAAATTTTATTTATTTATTTTTTTTATTTTTACAAAAATTTTATGCATAGGTAATTTTCCAGCATTGACAATTGCAAAATCTTTTGTTTCAACTTTTCCCCTCCTTCCCCCCACCCCTTCTCCTAGATGGCAGGTTAACCAATACATGTTAAATTTATGAAAGTATAAGTTAAATACAATATATGTATACATGTCCAAACAGTTATTTTGCTGTACAAAAAGAATTGGACTTTGAAACAGTGTACAATTAATCTGTGAAGGAAGTCAAAAATGCAGGTAGACAAAAATATAGGGATTGGGAATTATATGTAGTGGTTCATAGTCATCTCCCAGAATTCTTTCACTGGGTGTAGCTGGTTCAGTTCATTACTGCTCTCTTGGAACTGATTTGGTTCATCTCATTGTTGAAGAGGACCTCATCCATCAGAACTGATCATCTTATAGTATTGTTGTTGAAGTATACAACGATCTCCTGGTCCTGCTCATTTCACTCAGCATCAGTTCATGTAAGTCTCTGAAGGCCTTTCTGAAATCATCCTGTTGGTCATTTCTTACAGAACAATAATATTTCATAATATTCATATGCCCCAAGTTATTCAACCATTCTCCAATTGATGGGCATCTACTCAGTTTCTAGTTTCTGGCCACCACAAAAAGGGCTGCCACAAACATTCTTGCACATACAGGTCTCTTTCCCTTCTTTAAGATCTCTTTAGGATGTAAGCCCAATAGTAAAACTGCTGGATCGAAGGGTATGCACAGTTTGATAATTCTTTGAGCATAGTTCCAAATTGCTTTCAGAATGGCTGGATGTATTCACAATTTGAGTGGAATGCATCATTATTTAGATTTTAATTTGAAGTTTATTAGTGATAAATACATCTTAAAACTTGAAGAAAATACAAGATTGGGATGTCTTAGAAAGCTGTTCAGGTAAGACCTTTGGGTTCTAGAGTACTGCAAGTTCTTGATAAGCCAGCAAAAGAATGTATTAGGAAATAACATAAATCTGATTTCAGGTTACATTAATATATGATGATGGCAACCATCAGGAAAGTGGGAGCTCTGTGAGGGTTTCTCCTAGACAGCCCAAATCAGAAATATGTCTGTTTCTCATTGCCAAATTTTGGAAGGGATTTTGACAAATAGGAGTTGATTTTTTTGTCTTAGATGAGTTTCATGGTACTTTAGTAATGTATAGCAATACTTAAATATTTTATTGGTTATATTTTCTTTTAATTGGATTATCAAACATTACTAGCAAGTCGCATAGCTGCACCTTGAACAAATGGATAATTGGGCAAGGAATTTATGATGGAGGATAAGGAAAAAGGAAAAGACAAGCATGAAATGCTGCTATCGTGTACGGTATATGGAGGCATTCTGAACTTGTAGCTGTGTCAGTAGGGAAGCAAAAAGAGAAGGGTACACACATCATAGCACAAGTTATTTTTACACAGATCTAAGAGTTTGAAAGCACTTAATACATGCTAACTAAATGTAATTTAATCTAGTTATTTCCCAACCTGCACAGTAATCTCTTTTAAAAGATTTCCAATTCAGTTGCCATCTAGCCTTCTCTTGAAGATTTCCAGTAAAAACGATACATGAACTTTTCACTTTTGAACAGAACCAATTTCTTGTAAATATTTCCTTATGTTGAGCTAAAATTTAATTTTCAGAGTGCTCACCATTCATCAATTAGCTCATCAAGTTAAATTTAGATTTTCAGCAGCTTCTCTCCATTGCTTCTCATCTGACTTGAACCCAGGTCTTGATAGAGATGATCTTGGAGAATCTTGTTTTCCTCTCATTATTCCTAAGTTCTCTGTGAGAACTTGCAATGCTCTTAGCCTTTAAGGAGAATGATCTCACATGAAGAGCAATTTTGGTTCTAACATAACTAAAGTTTCCATTAAATTTAAAATCAGATAATCATATAATGTATCTTGATATTGGGTATACAAACAATCACAGACTTAATTTCGAGACACACATAAGTGAAACACACATAGTAGTTTCTGGGGTGAATGGAGGGGAAATCCTCTCTGGAAGGTTTTGGAATTTGTGATGCTGCATAGCTAGAGTAAAAAGAGAATCAAATGGGCTATAATAAGTCTTTAATAAAATCAGGTGTCTGAAACTAGAAGTCACTTTGGGGCTGAGGCTGACCAATTTAGTGATTGAAAATCTGAGTTAGGAAAAATGATTGAGGAGGGAGAGCATAGAAATTGTGAGGAAAGTTCTCACAGTTAGAGGTTGCAATGAAATAAGTGCATGAGAGAATTGTGTATTTTGAGAGACTTTCTAACATGGGTGTCTATGGTTGTATATAGGGGACCTGAGAGAATAAATGAATTTATTTGTGCCAGGGAACGTGGTACTTGAGTGCTCTTACTGTGCATTCAGGCCAGATGTGAGACATTTTGTGTACAGTAACTGAACTGTGACCTGGTGTAGCATATTCTAGTAGAATCAGCTATGATGAAAAAACTAAAAAAAAAGGTCTGGCTCTAACTTGTATAGTATAATTAAATTATGGGTTTCTGAGAACCTTTGGTTGGGAAATTTATGAGGTCAAGATGGTAGAGGGCAGAGGATAAGCTAAACTTAAATTATAGTGATTATGGCATCAAAATAACACCAAACTATCAGCCCCTCATCACTTGTAGATGACTTGATGGTGTGAGGAGGTGAATTACAGCTTAGGGACCAATTCTGGAAACTTCTCATTGTTACTCTGAAACTCTTCAACTAATAAGCTCTCCTGTGACCTCATGTTTCCATACACTAAGGTTCTGACACATAGAAAGTGTTTCATAATATCTTGTGATTGACAATGACATCTTCCCTAATACCAGTACATATGTAAGAACCAATAGTCATGTCTCCTTTCCAGGATAAGCATAAAGAAAATCTGGCTTTTCTGGGGCAGTACTGCCAGTATTTAAGAGTCAACTGTATTAATTTTCAGTTGAACTTACCCAGGATACTTATATGAATGGCAAGCTGGTAGGGGTTTCATTGAATTGGCTGCTTCCTACGATAAGATATGAGAACTATATATATAATCAACAGCATGTTTAAAACTGAGTTCTAGATTTCTTTTTAAGTAAATATCTTCCCAATATGTGAAATACCTCAATTTCAAGCCCAAGATACTTAAACATGAGACTGTTTAAGAGTCTGAGTAAATTTTGAAACTTAGAAGCCATATAGGCAAATGAGAATAAAGCATGTATATATATATATATATATATATATATATATATATATATATGCATGTATATTATGCAAACAAAGAGAAGCATTGAATGCTAACCTATAAAACTGTCTACCAAAAGATTCTGGCTATAGTAAACTCATACACAAAGAATCTTATCATTTAAGAAGGGAAATAAGAAGTATTGTACAAAAATGGTTCCAGAACTAGTGGAGAGATTGGGATAAAGTTTTTAAAAGATGAAGGTTAACAAAGAGAATAAGATGATAAGATGACACATATCTGGAGTCTGCCTGATATTGTTATCAACCAGCACAGTGAAGCACAGGACAGAAGCTCAAGTATAAAAGGGGTTAAATTCAATAAAATTAAAAATGCAATGTTTAACTGCCATCAAGCTCATCTTCTTCTTTGCAACTCCTTCTTTGTACTTTAATGTTATCACCAGTAAAATTACAAAGGAGAAGGAGTTTCATGCACCCTAAAATGATTGTATTGAAACTCCATTTAAATAATAATAGAAACAATAAGAATTAAACTTTATATAAAAGTTGAAGATATGCAAAAGGATAAAAATACTCTGAGAACACAGAGTTAATGTGTGGGCCAGATTGCATCATCTGAATTATTAGTGCAATAGTGAAAAACAAAAAAAGTCTCCATTTCTGCATTTGAGACACCACTAAAATCATGTTTGTCTCTTGTGGTAAAAATAAAATTTCCACTTAGTTCTGTGAGGGATATAGAAGACCCTTACCCAAAATGACTACTCAGAGATCACTCAGTAGAAGGCAGAAAAGTTGTTTATTGAAAACCTCTGGAGGATGAGCCATCCCATCCCAAATAAGAAAGAGAAAGCTTGCAGTAGGAGGGCTAAAGAAGTAGTAAAACTATATATTTTTTATACAAGAAATTACATCACAAGTAAGAGGGCATTGAGAAGGGGAGTGAGAGGCATCTAACTGGTTGTTGCTAAATTGGGTAGCATTGAGAAATAGGTGCCCTCTCCCCTAAATTGAATGTTAGACATGGGTTCCAACAGACCTTCAAAATTTAGATTACTAAGCTAACAGCATTTAACTAATAGTCTAAATATTGATAACATTGAATAGTGATAAATGTCATCATTTCAGGTCAAGTAAATATGATTATATCTGGCCAAGGCTCAAGTAAATATGGGCCTCCACATATTATACAGGTCATAGGGGAAACACAAAAATAATGAAAATAAAATACAGAAAAAGAATTCACATATTCTTGTAAGTTCTTCACTTTATCTCTTTCTATTCCCACAACTTTTCTGCCTTCTACTGAGTGATCTCTGAATAGTCATTTTGGGTAAGGGTCTTCTATATCCCTCACAGAACTAAGTGGAAATTTTATTTTTACCACAAGAGACAAACATGATTTTAGTGGTGTCTCAAATGCAGAAATGGAGACTTTTTTTTGTTTTTGTTTTTGTTTTTCACTATTGCACTAATAATTCAGATGATGCAATCTGGCCCACACATTAACTCTGTGTTCTCAGAGTATTTTTATTCTATTTTTATTCTATTCAAATCAATGTCCAAGAAGGTATTTGTGATCCTTATGGAAAGGACTTTCTTGAGTTTTGTTTTGTTTTGTTTTGCTTGTTTTTCTATCTGAAATTTTAAGAAGACAACAAATAGAGTTTAGAGCAATACTATCAGTCATCTAGGAGAACTAATGGGTAGCGTTTATCTTCTAACTCATTTGTGTGCTAAAACATCCACTGAAACATCTGAACAGCTATTTGAACAATCTATTTGTTGTTCTTGATAATAAAATATTTGGTCAATCTCAAAATCAATAAAAGGAAAATTGAAGAATTGAAGCATTCCTAGTTATTCTAAAGGAGAGAACTATATGTAGACTGAGTAAAAGACATAAAACACATCAACAGTAAAGAGTATTCAACTTTTAAAGAGACTTAGTAAAGGAAAAGTTGGGAGTAACAGAACACTGATCTAGCACAGTAAGAACAATGGGTAGAATACATGAATGTCTGGATCACAATGGTAGGAAAGAGGGTAATCATTTTCTGAAAGGGAATTAAACTTGTTTTGGCTGTTAATGAACAAATGTGTGACACTGGGTGGATTTCTACTTTAACTTACTATTCTTGCTAATGTGGTGCTGAGCTCAATCACTTTTGAATAGCTGAAGAAATACAAGTCCTACCAATGGCCTGTGGATTTCAATGACTTGTGGCCAGTAGTAGTTTAATTTCTGAATAAGATTGTACATTTTTAGTTTGTAAATTTCATATTAGGAAATATAAAAGGAATTATTTGTAATCATATTTTAATTTTACAAATCCAAAATTATATTACAGAAACTGATTTCAATAAAATGTTTATTTTGTCCTTAGATTGGCAACATGATTTTACAAGAGAAAAACATATTTAGTTTTTACTTACCTTTGTGTATATTGTTTTAGAGAATTTGCATAGTCAAACAAACATAGATAGTAGTCTTCAATCCATTCTCTGGGTGGGACATATTTTTCATATGTATTTTAGAAGTTCACTTTATAGATTTGTATGTAACTTGTCCAAAAAGAAATACAGTTCTATCAAACAGAATCTTTCATTATAATCAAATACTGAATGGCAGATAAAGAAGAGATGGTAATTTCTAATTCTACATTTTATCTAACAACTATTGTTGTTATTGTATTTTATATTGTAGGCATATGACAAAAACTAGCTGATTTGTATAAGGTAGCTAGTTTTTATATCATATAATATAATCTGAAAGAAGGTTTCAAAGCATTATCGATTATCAATATCTATTAAACACCACTATAATTAGGCAATTTATAATGGGGGATCAAATAAGCCACTTGTACAATGAGCAGATAAGAATGGTTAAACTACAATTATTATCTTTCCAATTCTGAATGAATGAAGAATGTAATGAATGGATAATAGTGATGAAGTGCAAATGATGAGATTAATGGTGGTTGTGATGCGGTGCCAGAATTCGGGTGGGAAATCCCCTCTGGTCAGTCCAGGTCCTATGCATAAGACTTCACAAACCCTAAATCTGAGTAGGGAAAAAAGGGATTTATTGGCAGTGAGAAGCCATCTTGCTAAGAAGACAGACTTCTTTAGTGGGCAAAAGATCCTGTTAGGAAGATCATAAAGGTTAACACTGAAAAGAGAATATCTTCACCAGTGGGCATGATCTGTTAAGATGTCTACAAAAATATCTGGGAATATATCCCTAGATATTTTGGGACTTGCTTTGATCTTTGGCCTGGAGATGGGGGCCAACTACAACTCCTGAGAGACTGATTTTCAATTCAATTTAAAATTGAATGAGATTACTTAACTGGGAGTTTAAGCCACTAAGAATTGCTAGTGGCAATTCAATGGAGAATGATGGACCAAGATCTCCAGTTGAATGAGATCACTTAACTGGGAATTTACAGGCTTTTTCCAGGGTCTAAGAGTCTCCCTGAAGAGAACACAGTTTACATTGGGGCCCCCTAAAAGATCTCAGTTTAGATTTCAGTGATTCACCGGGATCTAATCGAACAAGTAAGTGAAGACATAACCTATCTAAAAGCATTTTTAATTGAAACTCTAAAGGATGCATTTTTGATCATCTTTTCTGCAGTGCTTTATTTTCTTAGTCACCTCCCTTTCTCACCACCTCCCTCCAATATGTTTAGCATCTATCATTCTATAACAGAAGTCTAAGCAGCAGACTCTAATTATTCCCAAACCTTTTGAATAATACTTATATGTCTTAGAAATATGTCTTTGGAAAATGTGACCATCAAGAAGTAGCTTCAGAGTATCTCATTGGTCATTGAAAATTGAAAATCAAGTCTGGAATAACGAGATACAATATTGTTGTGAGTGACCTAATCAGGGAGCAGGGGGAAATAAAGACAGAGAAAAAATATAGAGAAAGACAGAGAGATACAAAGAGACACAAAGGGAAACAATATCAGTACAATACTGAATAACTTCACGAAACTTATATATTCATATGACATATGTTTTAAGATATTTGCCTATGTATCACCAAATGATGGACCAATAATTGGGATGAGGAAAGATACAGAATAGGAGAATTAGTAAGACTAAAATTAAAGATTTTTCTGTGAATTGGTAATGGGAATTTAGGTAGTATAAAAACAGATAAAATGAAGAGTAGACCTACTTCTACTTTGCATTGGTCCCCTAGTTCAAAAAGGTGATATGTAAAGAGAAGACAGTGAACTATTTATAATTTCTTCTCTTCCTTTTCAAAAGAATATACCATCATGAGAGGGTAATGAAGAAAAGTTAATCAATAAAGTATGATCTAGTGCCAGTACATTTTTCTGAGATTCTTTTCTGAGCTCTGGTTTAAGACCCACTGGACCAAAAATCAACCTAGACATTCACAATGTGACAATATAGTGACAGATTTGACTGCTCAAATTAATCCCAGAATATCCCCAAATAAGATTTTATTCTTTTCTTAGTGTCTTGCACATGGATAATAAATAGAATTTGAAAGGTTTATTTAAGTGAGATTTTTATCTTAGGATCTATGGATTTTTTAAGTAAATAGCTATATTTCTATTTAAATCTATTTTTTCTGCTAAAAATAGATCTAATTAAATTGAAATACAGTTACATAAATATATACATATGCATTTAATAAACTTATTCATGAAAATTATTAGACATTAAAACTTTTAAAGGGTTTCAGGATACAAAGAAACCCTCTAGAAGACAACTCATAATATAAAAAAAAAGTAATGGTAGTGATGGATTATTTGTTTGAAGTGGCAGGATTGATTGTCAAAATGGAATATCTACTACCAAAAAAAAAATTCAAAAACAGAAATCAAGAGAAAATAGGATGAGTTTCTTAGAGTTGGATTATCTCTTTCAAATATAATTAAAATATATTTTTATTTACAGAAGTGGCTTTTTCGCAATTATCACTTTAAAGTTTACTGGAAGTTGATGGTGGTATGTATAATTCTGTATAAAAAAATAACTGATGGGCAACAGTTGGATGAAGTAAAAAAAAAAAACAAAAACACACACACTTACAAATCTAACATTGATTTCATTATTGTGTCATTATAAAATGTAAAACCTATCAGGTTCAAGCAAAAACAAAGGCGCTTTTGTTAGTCCTTGTTTTTAAGCAGCATAGTTTTGTAATTTCTAAAATGGAGAATTTGGACTACAAGACCAAAAGCCTCTTTTGTTTCTGTCTATGAAGCAAACTGGATTTTTTGGTCACTTTTCAAGTGTGAAAAAGGACTTGGCAGAAATATCTGTCTGTCTATAATGCTGAGAAAATTTGGTAGTGACATGAAATCATAAGAATGTTCACAACCTGTTTTCCAAATTTGGGCAAATATTATTATTAATTTTTAAAAATATCGTTCCTCCATTCCTAAAAAATCAAGATGTATGAAACATGGAAAAATTGTCTCAGTTCAGGTACATACTTGCCCCAAATTCAAATTCTTAATTTAATGTCACATTTCTCAGTATTTCTGACATGGAGGGGGAGATCCATGAGGCCCAAACAATTTTTGTAAAAATATTAATGTTTTATCATATTGGTAAACAAATTTATATAAGTCAAAGTGGGGCTTAGGGGAAAGGGGAGAACTACTCAATAATTTTATGAGCTTAAAGGATTAGGACAAAATTTTGAAAACCATAGATCTGAAAAAAACAGAGTCAATGAGGTAATGGGCACCCTCCCCCCTTACAAAAAAACACTGCTTAAATAAACCAACTCATGAAGAATATTCAGGTGAACTCCTTTAGATCTCCAGCTCTGGGGAAGCATTCTGGTAGTAGCAATTACCCAAGGGAATTAACAGTTGTTCACTTGAGTAGAGGTAAGATTACTCCAAAAGCTATTTAATTGTTTACCCCCACTTCACAAGTACTTGACAAAAGGGGTAATACAGTGTCTGAAACCAGAAATTACCAAGCAATCCAATCAATTCTTTGATCTCTAGGCTTGCACTAAGCACATATCCATGCCCAAAGGTAGTTTCCAAGGAATTAGATGTTTTAAATGGATAATCATGGAATCCCTAATACAATAGGTCTGAATAACAAAGTAATAGTGATAAAGCCAAGATACCTGGGTACAGGCAACTTCAGCTAGTACACATTCTTGTAGTGAAAGGAGTAGTAAAAGGATTAATTAATTAATATGCTTCTTTAAACATTCAATTCTCCAGTTCCAGAATGTCCACTCTATTTCTCCTTCTTAAAATCTGGTATCCTTTAAAGCTCAGCTTAAAGCTTATTTCCTCCAGCTGTCCCTCCCATGAAATTATGTTATATTTATTTTGCATGTTGAGGGGTGAGGATACCCTAACAGAGATGGGAATCCCCAGTACGGTGTCACAGGTTTTCTGAAAGAATTAGTCCTAGTGCGAAAGTTAAGCTTTTGCCAAAAATGCCTTTATTTCACTAAGAAACTATTTCTCTCAGCCGGCCCCTTCCTGATTTGGAAGATTGCAAAGTTTGGAATACAGTCTTGATTTTTATTTAGCCTTCTGTCTTTTGGGGCAAGGAAGTGATTAAGGGCTAATTTCCAAATCAATAAGGGTGATGATTGTTTCCTGGACCCAAGCAATTCCCAGATCAATTGGAGATGGGAGTTCCCAGTGGGAGGGTGGGGAAGGTATGAGATTCAGGTGGGAATCATTTTTAGGAATTTCCCCAGGCTTGGTGGCCCACCCTCCACAAAGATCCGGGGACAGAGTCCTATTACATCATGTACCTGTACATATTCCTCTCAGAATGTAAAAAACTTTAAGGCAAGAACACTTAAATTTTGTCTTTGTACCCCCAGAACCTTAGATAATGTCTGGCGCATAGAAAGTCCTTATCAATTGGGGTACAGAAAAATAATCTGTGTCCTTCTATAAATTATGGTATATAAATATTCTGGAATATTATTGTTCTGTAAGAAATGATCAGCAAAATGATTTCAGAGAGGCCTGGAGAGATGTATGTGAACTGATGCTGAGTGAAATGAGCAGAACCAGGAGATTCATGGCAATAGCAAGATTATATGATGATCAATTCTGATGGACTTGGTTCTTTTCAACGATGAGGTGATTGAGGCCAGTTCCAATGGACTTGTAATGAAGAGAGCCAGCTACACCCAGAGAGAGGATTTTTGGGACTGAGTGTGGTTCACAACCTAGGATTTTCATCTTTTCTGTTGTTATTTTCTTGCTTTTTGTTTTCTTTCTCATATTTTCTCCCTTTTTGATCTGATTTTTCTCACACAGCATGATAATTGTGGAAATATGTATAGCAGAATTTTCCATGTTTAACATATATTGGATTATTTGCTATCTAAGGAAGGGGTAAAAGAAGAGAAAGAGAAAAAATATTAGACTATGAGGTTTTCCAAGGGTGAATTTTGAAAACAATCTCTGCAGAAATTTTGAAAATAACAAGCCAAAAAAAAAAGTAATTGTCATTCTATACATAAAATACATTAGTAATTGCATTGAAAATTGAGATGATTTTCCTTACAAGAAAATAAATATACTTAAACAGCCATATAATTATGTAACTCCATTCTGTCTGTATTAAAAAAAAAAAAAAAAAAGAAAGACAGAAAGAGAGAGAGAGACTTCTTTTATGGGAGCAAGAAAGGCAAAACTATTTCCTCCAACTTGACTGATAAAGTGACTAATGGTAAGGTGTGGAATTGCTAAAGATCACCCAATGAATCAGCACCCATCTGCTGCCCTCTCTCTATCAATCTGAGGTATCACCTTGTGTTCAGAGCAGTTGGGTTATAAACGCCATCTGTTCTTCAAATATATATTTTTTTTAGCAGAAAGAAATATGATATAAATACATGGGTGTACACTATATATAGATGTTCAAGGAAAGGGAAAGCTTATAGCAGAATGAACAATCCTGAATGAATAGGAATCATCATGCTAAGAAAAACAAGATTTAAGTGCACTTTGAATAGAAACCTCTTCAGTCACTCATAGCTAGTGATAAACGTTAGGAATTACCTTTTGGACTCTGGAAGTCACAATCAGAACATCATTTATCTAGTTAAAATTTAAGAAAATGATAGATTTTTGGTTCTCTCAGATTTAGAATATATTTCTTTAAAATTGATTTTTGACTTTTAATACAGCAATCATTTCTCAATAACATAGGTATCCTCTCTTCCCTCCCCCATAAAATAAAAAGAAAATATCAATGGGAAAATGATCCCATCTGACAGTTTAAGGAATATTCTTATATTCTGTTGTATAAAATACATTTGTGCTTTAGAACCAAAATTGACCATTACCTCTAATTTGGAGTCATATGCATTTAAAAAATTGACCATTGCCTTTAATTTGGAGTCAGATGTATTTAAAAAGTGGAAACAATTGTGATTCCACTGGTGGAGGGGGAAAAAAAAAATATACATATATATATATATATATATATATATATGAAGGGGATTCCTCTTCCAATGCAGATAGCAACCAAATTAATCTTAGAGAATTGCTTGGAGGTGTTAGGAGTTTAATGAAGCTTGCCTAACTTCATACATTCAGTATGTGTCAGAAATTGGACTTCTATGTAGGTCCTACAAAAGATGTCTCTCCATCAACTACTGTGTATCACACTGCCTTTCAGCAATATTTCTTATGAATAAAAATAATTTTATTCTATTCTTAATATAATATAGATATAGATATATATAATATGTTGTCATCTTTCAGTCAATGAATGTTCACTCAATTATTTTTGTGTTGCTTGTCACTACAAAATGCACTGCCATAATTTTTTTTTTAATTTTCTATTTTTAACTTCCTTGGATAATCTCATTAATATAATTACTTAATTAAAGTGAGTAGATACTTATATACCTGGAATAATTTCAAATTGTTTCCCTGAATTTGGTTATAGTCTATCACAGGATATTTATTTATATTTAGAAGGTGCTGACTGAATCTTAATTTTCCAAATTATAATTATGTTTACATAAAGTTCAAAAAGAAATACCATTATTTCTTATAAAATTAGGAACAATAAGAATGATAATAGTACTTATATGCCTTTTTAAAGCTTACAAGGATCTTTGAATATGGTATTACATCTGATGCTCATAATAGCTGCAAAAGACAAGTACTTCATTGGAATTATTTTTCATATGAAAAAACTAAAGCTAAATGAAGTAAGGTGATTTGTCCTGATCCTCAGGGTCACTGGGGTAGTAAATGTAAAGGGTAAGAGTTAAACTTAGAGCTTCCTGAATAGTTCCACTTAGCTATTCTAGTTAAGTCAAAATTATCTTAATGATTTCTGAGGTTCCTTTCCACTCTGTGAGGCTATGACTTTCAAAGAAATGAATCCAATTTAGAAATCATAGTCATAACCATAAAACAAAGAGTGACATACATACAAAAAGCCTCTTTTCCTTTCTTGGGGAAGCAAAGACCTCAACAGGGCATTTACTATCACCATTGCCAACATTCTAAAATTACATACAATTTTAAATTGCTCTAAATGCTTGAGGTTTCCATGGGGTTTTTAACCATTTTTGTTATGGGAAAAGCTATTGCTCTTCAAGCTTGACAAAAATACATTCAGGTAAAGAAATAAATGACACAATGACTGAAAAGAATAGCACCTTCTATAGAAAGTAGATTTAAAATGTTTGTTTCTACTATATTGAAGATTTTTTTTTTCTTTTTTTAATCAAATTTATATTATTTGGAGAAACAGAATAAGAAAAAAGAAAAAGAGAAAAGTAATATGAAACAAAATGAAACAATACAAAAGGGAACATTGTCATATGTCGAGGAGAAGATCAGGGAAGAATCAAAATATATAACAACAAATATCAATTTGAGAAAATCATATACATATAAATATGCATGTATAAATATTAATAAAATAAATTATATTCATGAGTCTCCATCTTTTTTTTTTACACTTCCTTGTAAGATGTTCTTTTGTTCTCTGCTGTGTACATTTTTTATTTTATTCTTTTTTCCCTCCTTTCATCCCCCTACCACCTCGCAAGCAGGCTATAAATAAGAAACTATATGTATATACGTATATGTATATGTATATGTATGTATACACACAGATACACACATATATCCCTTATATCATCTCAATATCTCAAGGTACAATTGAGAATAGATATATTTAATATAAAAATGTAAATATAAACATACATACACAAACATACCCCAAGTACACACATATCTTTCCCATACCTGCTGACTCTCTTGCTTAACTTGCCTTGCTATTACTTAACCTCATCCCACCCAAGGATGCCTCCCTTGTCTTCTTCCCTCACCCTTTGCTTCCCCCATGCCCATCCTCCTGTTTATTTCTTTATAGATTTTGGAGGGTACTATACCCATGGTATACATGTCTCTTAACCCATTCCTCATGTGAGTAGGTTTTCAAAACCACAAGCACTCCTCCCTACTCTAATGCCTCTGTGTCAGTTCTTCTGCTTCTCTGTACCTCATTTATATAACATGATTTGCTATTTTAGCCTTTACTCTGACCAATTTTCTTTTAAGCTATCCTATTGTTGATGTAAATCTTAAATATAAAGTATACATTTCCCATGGGGGAAAAATATAAATAATCTGTCCATGTTTAAAGTTTGTCCATATTGATTCCTTAAAATTGTTCTTTGATATTAGCCCTTATATGATTTTTTTCTGTTAATTTCCAATTGGATGGATAGAAAGGCCTGGGAATCTGCCAATTCATTGAATGTCCATATTTTTCATTCAAAATCATAAATGATTTTGCTGCATATGATATTTTAGGCTGAAGGCCTGCTTCTTTTGCTTGTCTGTAGATGTGATTCTAGGACCTGAGGTCTTATAAAATTCTAATTGTAGCTCCAATGAATTTGAATTAGTTTTTTTCTTGTTTCTTGCAAAATTTTCTCTTTGGGGAATTTAAAAATTTGGCAATAATATTTCTGTGTATTTTCCAGAAAGGATCACATTTAGGAGGTGATAGGTAGGTTTTGTTTTTTTTCTATTTCTATTTTCCCCTCATGTTCTATCACTCCAGGGCAGTTTCTAAGATTAATTTCTGCATTGTTGTGTCAAGGTTCTCTTTTTGGCTACAACTTTCCAACAGTCTAATTATTCTTCTATTTTCTTTCCTTCAAATTCTAGCCCTAGCTGAAACCCATCGAGTAGTCAACCAGGGACTTCACCCATGAGCCCCCTTCAGCTTGTAGCCAAAGCCCCCTATTATAAAAAAGCCAAACTAAAAACCCTCTTTTTGCAGAGGTTCCAAAAATTCCAGCCCTACACTTGGCATGCCCATTGGAATACTGTTTCCAGTGCCCTCTTTTCTTTACTTATACCAATCTCCTGAATTAGACTCTAACCTTACTTCCAATCCCCATAATAAACCTCTTATCAATCTAGGTTTTCCGGTCTGTAAATTCCTTCACAGAGGATCTTGTGCCTCCACTAGACCTTATTTAACTCCCTGACCAGCAGAAACCCTAATTTCATTTGGGTATCCCAAAACTAAATCGCATCAATCTGTTCTCCAGATCTGTGTTTTTTCTTATAAAATGTTTCACATTCTGTTCTATTTTCTCAGATTTTATATTCTGTTTTGTTATTTCTTGGTCTCTCATAATTTCACTTACTTCCCCTTGCTGAATTCTAATTTTCAAAGAGTCAATTTCAATTTTAAGATTCTGTATCTCCTTTTCTATTTTTATTTTCATAATCTTCTTGTATGGTTTTAATTTTTTTCCTTAGTTTTTTCCTCCATGTCTCTCATTTGATTTTTGAATTCTTTTTCGAGTTCTATAAATTCTCTCTAGGCAGGGAGTCATTTCACATTACTCTTTGGGATAGAAGCTTCTTTTTACTAAAGTGAGTATCCTCTGAAGATGAACCTCCAGTCTTTCCCTGTTTACATGATATGTTTCAATGGTGAGGTTCTTTCTTCTTTACCCATTCAGGTTTTTTTTTGTTTGTTTGTTTTTTTTAATTAGAAGTATTAGTGTATGCCCTCTAATTCTGGGTGAAGGAAGTATAATGTCTCTGGCTTCTTTTCAGCTCTCCACTTCACTGGAAACCCCAAACTGAGAACTTCCCCCTCCTGCTTCAGCCAGCAGCATCCCTGCTCTCTCCTGCTTTTGTACTCCCAGTGTACAGGCTCTTTCTAGCCCAGGGCCACTTCTCAGCTGCACAGCTGGGTTTGGCAACCCCAATCAGTGAAGGTTTTCTCTGTCTTCCTGCACTCAGACCCAGACTCTACAAACAGTCCAGGAGGTAAAAGTTTCTGTGGTTCCTGCTGAGGCTCCAGTCATCCCCAGCTAGGTTTAGGGCTCCCACCTGGTATTTCCCTGGAGCCATCCCTGAGGGGTTTGCATTATAAATAGATTAATCCCAGCCTAAGGGTCTTTCTTTAGATCTTTTCCAGTTGTATCTGGAGGCTCTTTGTTTTTCCACAAGTCTTCTTGGTTTTTCACCTTCTAGGTTCACACTAAGGTGCAAATTTGTTCTATTTGTGAAGAGAATTGGGAGGGGTTGAAATTTATCAACCTGTTCTGCCATCTTCCCAGAATCCTCCCTAGAAGAAGATTTTTCTCATAGAAATATGCTTATTGAGTCTTTTATTGCTACCTGGCAAGTGAAGGAAACCAAAATATGTATTAGCTACTAAGTGTGAAGCACTTATTGAATTTGTACAAAAAACATAATAGCAAACATATGCATATACATATATATTTATATATAGCCAAATTTACAGGTTTATTTGCAAAATGGCATTCAATAAAATAAATATAGAAAGAAAATAAACCTAAAACTAAAATAAAACATACAATTTAATAGAGACTCCCACCATTACTGATTGACCTCAGCACAAAATTTATTTACATCTGACCATTAAATTGCTCAGTAGCTCAAAATAGTTTTAATACTATTCTAATTGTAGTATGCTAAGCTGATTCAATTTCTACTGCTACAGGTCTCATTCAAATCCAAAGCCTGCTTTGAACAAAAAATTCTCAATATTTTGTAAACTCTAAGAATCTCTGGTAGATCTGAGGATCTTTCACTTTCTTTGTAGTATTCCTAAATCAGGAATGTAAGTAGGAAAATGAGGTCTAGGCTCTGCTGTATGGCAGAAAATTGAGAGGATAACACCAGAAATCAACATCAGACTAATTCATTATCTCCTTTTCTCCTCTTTACATCATAGTGATGAGGTTAGTGATGATGAGGTTAGTGGCAGTCAGAAAGTTGTTAAAATCCCCTTTTAGTCAGTGCAGGTTCTACATGAAGGATTTCACAAAACCTGAAATATTAATTGGCAAAAATGGAAGTTTGTTGTTGGATAGGAAGCCAGTTTTGCTAAGAGACTAACTTCTTTAGTGGCAAAGTCCTATTAGGGAAATGGAGGTTGACACTGAGAAGAAAATGTCTTTTCAGTGGGCAAGGTCCTAGAAGCAGACCAAGCTGCTTTGGACCTACTGCAAAGAAATGAGTTTAGAAATTTAAAAGGAATCTTGAGGCTTCAGATTTCAGGTTGAAAGGAAAGCCAAAGTCCCCAGGCCTAGATGCTTATCTGGAATCCCCAAAAGATCAAAAAGTTGCTTTTTGACCAAGATTTCTAATTAAATAATGACACAATTTATCTGGGGAGATATGCCTTCCCCAGAGGGCCTGAGACTTCAAAATGGATCACAGATCAAAAAGGAACACAGTTTTGGAGTGATAATTTTAAATGGAACACAGTTTCACTCCCCCTTCAATATCATCATTCATTGCATATTTCTTCCTCTCAGAATTTATACTACTGGAGGATAGCAACCTTGAAATGTCCTAGAGTATGATTCTTCTCTTTGCTTCTGACCCCAAACCAGATTCTGTGGCTGCTTAGCTGAGATATTTTTAGTTATTATATTCTTGAACTTAACATTGTTTTTACCTCAAATATTTTACTCTGGATAGTATGTCTATAAATCCTCCAAGTGTGTTTATACTGGAATTTTTCCTCAAATTTCACAAATCTGAAAAAAGAAAAAGGAAAATCAGACAGATCAATTGTAGCCAGTTCTATACCCATTAATGATGAGGTATGATGGTGGGAGGGGAGAAGATGAGACAGAAATTAGAAGACCTAGATTTGAATTTTGCCTCTAAAAGTATTTTTGTTACCTTGAGAAAATCACGAACATCTTCAGGTTTCCTCATCTGTAAAATGAAGGTGGGTAGAATAAAACTGAGGGTAAAATGAGGCACGCTTTAGGAAAGATAATTGTTTATTAACAGTGACACATATAAGTGTTAAAAGTGGGTCTGATTGACCTCAGTTGGGAGGGCCCACAATGGAATGTAAAAGGTCATTTTTCTGGAGTACTTGTGTATGAGGAGAGTGGGAGTGAGAATTGGGGAATAGTGATTAGAGTCTGGATAGTTGGGCAGCTTTCTCATTAATTATAGCTGGGGAAAGTGGTTGCTTGGCCTTTAGGTTTTACTAATATTGCTTCCTTCAGATGATTTAGGATTGTTAACTTCTTTGTGGGCCTCAAATGTCTTTAGTAAACTTAAATTGAAATCATAACCATCTCCATCCAGATCATCCCAGTAAGCCATCCCATAGACGAGACCAAAACACTACTATTCTGAAAAGGAAGGATGAGGGCAGAAATGCTGTTCCTTATAGAGGATTCAAGCTAGTAAATGTTCCAGATGCTAGAAGTGATTATAATATTTAGCAACACGCTCTATTTGGAATGAGAGAAACTGCAATTTTTTTTAGCTAAATGGAGAAATGGAGCTTGACAAAATAGGAAATAAAATCAATTATAAACTAGAATTGATTATTAAGTGATACAGTATAATAATAATTTTCCTCAGGGAATTTGACTAGATGACTTCTATCTGAGAGCTATGCTATTATGATTCTGTGTTTAATACTTCATGGAGGATTTGGTTATGTTAACAGGCCAAGATTCAAACTTTTATGTAAATACACTCCTAATTTCAGCTCATTTTTTATCTGAACTACTGCAATAGCATCCTAAAATAGTTCTACTTTATTCTGGTCTACTGCCTTTTGAAGTATTTTGCATAAAAGCATTAGATTAATTTTCTTCAAATATCACTTCTATGGACTTTCTCAGAAAAGCATTAATGTCTATCCACTGATTATAGGGTAGTGACCAGTGACAAACTCCTTTCTCAGACAGTCAGGTTGCAAACTACATGTTCAGTTCTTTTTCATAAGTCTTTTGTATGAATCCTTTGTTCAGTTATGCAAATTGGCAAATTTTGGCAAGCTTTCCAATTACCCTGACCATAATCACTATTCCCCAATCCCTACCCCCACTCTCCCCATACACACACACACATATCTCCTTTGAGTGTTGGATAAAAATGGTCTTTTTCATTCAATTGTTCTTCAGTTATCTGTAGTCACTGAAGAGGTCAATGAGACCCACATTATTAACTGTTACATGGGTCACTCTTAATGAACTATTATCTTGCAATTTTGCCAATTTACCAAAATTCTCTCCATTATTCAAGTACGGACATAGGCTATGGTATTTAAGTTTTGTCATGTATGTCTATCCTATAATATACCTAATCTATGTCCAGGACATAATAAATACATATCAAAGGATTTGAATGAGCAGATTATTGACTTGAAATTTCTCCCTACCACTCTCTTCTGATTCTTCATTCCTATCCTTCAGGATCAACCCTAATCCTTCCTCCATGAAGTCTTTTGAAAATACAAAGATTGCCCTGCTAAAAAAAATAAAAAAAAAAAAATAGTAATAGTTTGGCAGTTCTCTCATTATATATTTACTGTGAATTTTTTTAATTGATAATTGTGATGAGTTTGTGATTTTATCTTCAAACATATCCCCTCTAAAAAAGTAAAACAATTAAAAAAAGAAAGAAATTCAAACAAAAACAAACTATTGCACACTAGATTTTTAACTCCTTTAAAGATATGAGCTTATAAATGCTTCACAAAATATAAGATGGATTGTAGTTATTTCAATTCCTTCAATTCAATTCAAAAAATTTATACATATAAATAAATAACATATTCAAAATGATAACAATTAGCAACATAGCCAGTGCTTATAATATAATGCCTAATTTCTTTCCTAGTTTATTATCTGCAAAGATTTAGAGCTATAAAGTGTAAAATACATGTATGTATTTCATTCTAAATAATATTATGAAAAATTTCCTATGGCTCTCATCTCCACACTGAGGTTGTCAGTCCTTTGAGAAGGTATCCCTTCCTATTGAACATAGTATATTGCTCCATAATTTTATACCTTCCAATTTATTTTATTTTCAATTCATACAAAAGCCGTAAGAGAAGAATTAATATATAACAATCAATGAGCTCTTTGTTTTGCCTCCATAATTGTGCAAAAATAAGATTTTTTTTTTAATGATATAAAAAATGATCTGATTCTTGAATGCCAGAAGAAGCAAAAGTTTGGCAGGTTCTGGACATATGGAAAGGTTTGGAACTATGACCCTCCCCACTTCTAAAAATATACTTTATATTTGTCTTTTAAAGACTGACCCAGCTAAATCTGGAAAGACAGCAACAGGAAGTTGGTTACTAGTTGATAAATGTTTTCTGCAAATAACAGTTCATGAAAACTGTCTACTAAAATGTAGAGAAATTTTGAAGTGCATCCCTAAAAGGAATACCCAGTATTTACAAAATCCCAGTTCTTTTGAAGTTTTGAATTTTTTTAATAAATTGTCTTTATTCTGTGTTCTCCCTTCTGTTTCAACAGCAAAGGGAAGAACTGTACAGTATTTATACTTTGCCTAGTGAATGATAAAAACACTCTATATGTTTTATTATCTTTGCCTACTTTATTTTCAGATGTTTGTTATCATGAAAAGAAGATGCCCATTATAGCATGCCCTTGACCTCATTAAGGACACAGAAAATACTTTTTGAATTACAGTGCTAGTACCTAGGAAAAGCCTTTTTATCAAGTCAAGATAAATCAAGGAGACTCTATTGATTAATATAGTACAAAAAAAAATGCATGTGCTTTATATCCACACATATTAACTAGAGCAAACATAGAAATTAGATAGAATAAAGGGAACATATATAAATAAATAAAATATTCTGAAATGATGAATCAATTATCTTCTTTGATAGCCTTTATTCTACCCTATATATAAAAATAGAACAGAGACAAATCATGTGTTTTGAAGACAATGAAAAAGAGGTCCCTAGGAGTTTTAAGCTTTCAATAAAGACAAAAATTTGATTTGTTCATCAAATGGCTCTACAGAGTAATAAGTGAAAAAAATTTAAAAGAATTTTGGTTGAATTTTCCTGCCCATTAGTTTCCCAGCATGGCTTTTCTGCTCTTGGTGTTTCCTTTCAAATAGACAGAAATTCATAAGACATAAAATGTGTTACATAGGTTCACTTAATTTTAGTGCAGGCAAGGGAGCTCAAATGAATATTAAAGAACTCACTGAAGTCAAACTAGGATATGGAAAGTAGTATGCCTTTTTCTCCCACTGACTAAATTGTATCCCAGTAAAACAAATGAGAGAAAAAAATAATTATTTCCAAAAAACACGACATGTATCCATTTCTGTTCTCAAAATGGAGAAAAAAAGAAACAGAAACAAAACAAGAAATCTATTGTCAGATGACATATGTTTGACTCTTTACTCTTATACTTCTAGCTTATGTTACACTAGATAAAGCATTTAACTTCTCTGGGATTCAGTTTCCTCATCTCCAAAATGAGGGGATTAAAATGAAAGGTAACTTTTAAGTTACTTTTGGATCTAAGTCTTTTAATTTATAGCCAAATTTGCCGAGTAGGAAAATGAAGATTAAAGAAATTATTGCCTTGTGCACAGTGACTCAGGTAATGTCCATAGCTGAATTTACTCATGGTTTTCTCCTTTTTCCAATTTGACTATTCTTTCCATTTGACCACAGCTTCTTTAAAAACTTATTGATATATTTCTTTTTATAGTAGAACTATTTGAAGACTTTCTCTGGTCTCGGAGATGTCTCTTATAATAAATAATTGTGAGTCTAATATCTTGATCTCTTCTAAAAGTCATGAAATCCTGCCACCTCATTGTTTAAAATAAAGTAATCTACATTGTTCTTTCCTTATCCCATAAGAAAAAAATGAATAGGAAATTTTTTTTTTATAATTTGCAAGCCCAACCAAACAAAATGAATTCCCTCAGTGTATACACACACATATACATACGTATATGAATATATTTTCCTACTTCTAATTCATCATTTCTCTACCATGGATAGTCTCTTTCAACTTTGGTCTTCTGAAATCATCCTTGAATTGATTATTGTTCTTATACATTTCAAAATTATTTTTATATTTTGTTGTTATTTTATATTTTTTTCTGCCATACTTTTATCTTCTTGGGGTGGTGGTGGTTATTCTCCTTATTTTCACTTTCTACAAATTGGCAAAGTGAAACAAGTACTTTGAATGTGGGACTTAAAATCTTTCTTTGTAAAATTAGAGATTTGGAATCAGAAATTATTAAGATTTCCCTAGTTTTAATTAGGGAATGGTAACTAGCTATGTTTTTGCCCATGGCCTCTTTACTGCTTTGTAAGCTTATATTGTAAGCTCCTATATTGTTGTTTTGTGGAAGAGTTAATCCATATCAGAGAACATTTGTTGCTGGTCAGTTGATGATTCTTTGTGATCACAATTGGGGTTTTCTTGGCAGAGTAATTGAAGGGGTTTACCATTACCTTTTCCAGTTTATTTTTTCAGGTAAGGACCTGAAGTAAATAGGATTAAGTGACTTGGCCATGTTCACACAGCTAGTAACTGTCTGAGATCTGATTTGACCTCAGGATGATGAGTTTTCCCAACTTCTGGTCCAGCACTCTATCTACTATGCACCATAGACACTGTTAAAGCCAATAGGAACTGGCTGAGAAACATTCATACAGAACTCTGAGAAGCCATAGATTATGATCTAGGTTTGCTGCTCTGCTATATTATTGTGGGCTCTTAACCTCATTGCATCTTCATTTCTAAGCTATAAAATTGTACTAGCTGTTTAGTGATGTGGTGGTGGGGAGTAACTAATTAAATGTATCTGACAGCACTTTGCAAGCATAAAAAGTCCTACATAAATTGTCTACAAACAAAAAATCCCTCTGCCATATTGTTCTTAACCAGTCTGTCAGTATAAACTAATCCAAAGCCAGGTCAGATTTAAGTCTATTTTTATATACTGTATTTAGATGTTTTACTTATCACCTAATCATATTGGGATTGAAATTCACTCAGGCATCTTGGCTACTGAGGGAGACATTCAAGGAAGAAAGTAACTTAGCTGTCTGATGTCAAATAAGTCATTTATAGTAATTCAGAATATATTAAAGGGACAGCTATGTGGCTCACTGTATAGAACACCAAGCTTAGAGTTAGAAAGGCCTGAATTGCAATCTGTCCTCAGATATGTAGTACATGTATGAACCTAAGCAGGTCCCTTAAAACTGTTTGCTGCAGCTTTACCATCTATAAAATGAGCTGGAGGGAAATTACAAAGTATTCCCATATCTTTGTCAAAAAAAAAAAAAAAAAATTGAACTAGGATAACAAAGCTATTTTTTATCCTTAAGGAATTTACATTCTCCCATGCGTGTATAATATATACATACTTTGCACACAGATAAGCAAATCTAGAAAATTGCCAGAGAGTGAGAAGTCTAACAACTGATCACTTGTTTTCATTTTATGTAGATATGTCAAAACTGGATTTTTACTTGATTCTAAAGCGAGAAAGGCAAAAAAAGAAATACAAAGAAATTTAGCCATAGTTTTGTTTTTGTTTTTGTTTTTATTTTTGTTTTTTTTCCAAATTAAATAGGGGAGAGCCAGGTCATGAAAAGCCAAGGAAGATAAAGTATTTAAGAGGACATGGTAGTCAACCATATCAAATGCTGTACTAAAGTTGAAAAAGATAAGAATTTAGAAAAAGCCATCTGATTTGGCAATGAGATCACTGAAAATGTCCAAGAGAAAGCTGTTTCACTTGAGTGAATTGTAGCATTTTAGAACTAGAAGGGATCTTATAGTTCAACCACCTCATTTCTTTTAGGTGGGGTCCAGAGAAGTAAAGTCATATCTCAATTCAGTGCAAATGGGACCATTTATTTATTTATTTTCATGTGTCATCAATCTCAATCAATAGAACTAAAGTAGAACCTACATTCTTCCCTTTTAAAATGTCACTTGAAAAATCCATTTTGCCTTTGATAAGTAAAGCTTAAGGAAAGGGTCATGTCCATGTTCTTTTTCTCTCCTGGCTGGAGAGATTTGGAAGAATGTAGAAATTAATTATGAAAACACATCGCCTATTGCAAATGTTTTCCAACAGTAGCTTAATCATATCTGTAGCATATCCAAAGCTGAAAATGAGTCAATATTGAAAAAAAATAATGATCTTTGAATTTGCTGAATTTTCATTATGAAAATCCACAACCTATTTGCTACATTTATGAGGGACTTTACATTTAATTAATTTGGTTAAATATCTTCAACAAATATTCTGAGGAACAAAAAAAAAAATTAGATTAGAGGAGAAAGCAACAAGCAAGAACCCCATTAAGCCTTCTGGTATTGAACAGGCTTTTGATTTCAGTATAACTTTCTTTTTCCGTGGCTTCTTAATAAGATTAGCTGCAGGATTTACTAGTAAAGGGCAGAGCCTGTTCAATAATATCCAACTGTTCACAGCCAATGTGAAATGGTCCAGATTGAAACATCTATTCTCATCTTTACAAATCCCTCTCAAATGCAGCAATGTTTATTCTTTCAGCTTTTAAAAAAAGGCAATTCTGAATGAAAATAGATTATAATTTCTGGACAATTCATATTCAATCCCTGTCCTGCATCATTCTATATATTTGTAATTGTCTTTCTGTCTTCTACTTTAATTTAAAGCAATATTCTCTTTGGTCATCTTAAATCTGGAATGACAACAGTTACATTAATATTTACAGATGGTATGAAGAAAATGGCAATAGCAACTATGATTCATAATGACCTCTATTCTCTTTGTTGTCAATCTGCCGATATCATAGCAGAAATAGGAAGTGATCACATGAGAGGAAGGCTCATGATATATCATACATACTTCATACACTTGTTTGTTTTCCTGATTGGATTGCTAAGTCATTCATTTTTGAGTAGCTGTAGATCTCATTGTAGTAATTTTTAATGGTAACTATTTCAATCAGAAAACATTTGATCCCTTGGCAACCAGGGAGACAAGCCAGACAAAGCTAACGGAAAGTTAGAGTACAAGCTTATTTGCAAAATATTTCAGGAGAGAATAACAGAAATTTTATTGCCTCACAAAATGGTGAAAAATAATAAAGGATAAAATAAGCCAGGAAAAAACTTGGCCAGAGTTCTCAAAAAGCAATTATAGATAAAAAATAGAAGACAACAAATAAGAGAAAAGTAGAAGAGATTTATTAATCATTTCTATAGTCAATTATTTTTATTTTAATCTTAATGTATCTGACAGCACTTTGCAAACATAAAAGGTCCCATATAAATTGTCTACAAACAAAAAATCCCTCTGCCATATTGTTCTTATCCAGTCTGTCAGTATAAACCAATCCAAAGCCAGGTCAGATTTAAGCCTATTTTTATATACTGTATTTAGATGTTTTACTTATCACCTAATCATATTGGGATTGAAATTCACTCAAGGATCTTGGCTACTGAGGGAGACATTCAAGAAAGGAACCTCACATACAAACCAGAAGAATTTAGACTCGAGAACTACTTTATGTACTGTGTAAGGAAATGAATATATCACTTAAAGACAAAGTTTTGAATAAAAGCTGTATCTGATGAAATCCAAAATTAAGAAACCCATGCTAGTAGTACCACAAAATGAAGAAAAAAAAAACCTCAAGGATACAAGAATCTCATGCAATTTTATAAAAATCAAAGCAAAACATAAATCTTCAGAAATTATAATCCACATCCATTTCTTATAGTGCTCCGATCAAGGTCAGTAATGGTCTGTCTCCATGAAATCTTTATGGTTCACACAATATGTGGAAGTATCATGTAATTCTGCTACTTCTGCTCCTTGGGGAGAAGGGGGCAATTGTCTAACTAGGGACAATAAAAAGTCACAATGATGGTGATGGTTACGATTATGTATGTGTATATATATATATATATATATATATATATATATATATATATATATATATATATATATATATATATATATATATATATATATACACACAAAATTATATGCACATATATAAAAATATATATGGTACCTAATAGGCATTTACCAAATGATAAATTGATTATCTCATATCCATCCTCATACCCCTGATGCATAGTACATAGCATATGATAAATTCTTGTCAAATGTATGCATTTACAAAAAGTATGATCAATTACCATGGGCTACATTGATGGAAAATCTCTGATAAGAGTGTAGATTTAGATCTTCTATTTTGACTCTAAGCCTTTGTACTATGTAACTCCCCTCATGAATTACCTTTCTGAGAAGAGGGAATAGATTTTTTCTGTGTTCTTCCAGCATCAGAAATGTTTCTAGTGAATGTAAATTATAGGAAAGTAAGTTTATTTCAGTTGAAAAGAAAATGTTCTTGCTGCATAGCGCTATCTAGTAATGGAAGATGTCTAGAAAAGTGGTAAATGCTCTATTACTGAAAATATTCAAATTTGTTGGAGGGCTCTTTTTTCAGGCATTGGAGATGAGATTAGTATCATGAAGCATATTGTATTTCACTTTGCATTTCCCCTGCAAATACTAAAAACAATAAGAAGTAGCATTTTCTATAGTGTTTTAATATTTGACAAGTATTTCATGTGTGTTATATCAGCTGATCCTTATAGGCAGCCTGTGAGATAGATTATTATATGGGAATGTAAGAATGTTATTATCCGTATTTTATAAATGAGGAAGCTGAGATAGACCACATGAAATGATTTGTTCATGAGTATCTAGTTACAAAAGTCTGAGGCTGAATTTGAATTTAGGGCCTCCTGAATACACATCTGCCATTCTACTATCCCACCAAGCTGGTAGAAAATATCATTTTATTAATAGAGATTTTGAACATTTGAATTATATTCTTTTATTTTTTCTTTTTCTCTCTCCCAGTTTTTCTACCAAGTAGGATTGGGAAACACCATACACCAAGGCAAGTTGTAAACTTTTTGAAAGATTCCCTTAAGAATTTAAATGATTTACTAGGTTCATACAGTTAGTATGTGTCAGAGGTAGATTTAGAAGTCATATGTTCCTGCATTCATGGACAAGTCTCCATTTATGACTACCCTCTTGTTTGTATGTCTCTAGTAGAGGGAAGTTCCTGATTAAGAAGTTCCCTTCATCATGGCAGATCACAACAAACTCTTTAATTTGTAGCTTTTAAGAAGTACTTTAGTATAAAGAGGGATTGGCCATTCCAGAAACATAAAAGTAGTGTTTATCAGAGACAAAGCTTAAGCTGTCTTTTTTTTTTTTTTTTTTTTTTTTTTTCCCAATTGGATTTAAGTGACTTGTTCAGGGTAACACAATTAGTAAATGTCTGAGGCTAGATATCCTGACTCCAGGATCAGTGATTTTTCTATTGTACCACTTCAGTGTCCCTAAAGCTCAGTCTTTCAGCCTGTAAAACTGGCCATTTATCCAGTCTGCCACTTTCTCTCTCTATTTCCATATCAATAATAAAATTTTAACTTCAAAATCTGCTCCTATCTAATTATTTTAATATCATTTTATTGACTACCCTCTACATTTAGGTATCACACTCAACACCATGGGAAATACAAATATGATGGTTTCTCTTCCCTCTAGGATCTTTTGATCTAATTGTGAAAACACTAACATGAGAGGAGACAACATAATATAATGAAAAGTGCAATGGTCTATGGATCTGGGGACCTGGCTTTTGTCCTCAGCTAATCCACTAAATGACCTCAGCAAAATTGTTTCATCTTATTGGATTTCATCTATAAAATTGCAGTGTTAGTAGATGAGAAAATCTCTAAAGCCTCTTTAGCTCTAAGATTCTATGATTTTCAATTATAAAAATTAAACAATTAAATAATACAAATTGGCTTATCCCTAATGAACTTGGCCTAAGTTTTGAGGCCTGATGTAATTTCCCTAAGCTGAGTCCTCTCTAGATCATAAACACTTTAGGAGTTGATTATAACTTTAGGAGTTGTATATCCCATACCTGCGATAGTGTTGCTATCTTATTCCTGTGCCTTAGGATTCAATGTGATAAGAATAATCAGGTTCAAATTCCTTGTGGATAAAGTGAGTCACAGATGTGTTTTCTGCCAGCCCTAAGATCAGAAGAATGTAATTTCTTTTGTAGAGGAGAAGCTGGGATCCTAATTTCAAAAAGTAGAAAGAGTCAAAAGTTGGAGTAAATTTTAACATATAGTCAGTAGTTATGGTTGTCCCATAACTGAGAGCAAAAATAAAGCAGCATTTTCCTCCATATTGAATAGGTGTCTTCCTCCCAAGTAGGTTGCTAATTGTGAAAAGGCAATATAAAGTTAAACTTGATGGGAAAAGTTAATGAAAGAAAATTTCTGATCTGATACCCTTAATATGAAATAATTAAAATCATTTAACATGATCAAGAAAATTCTTGCTCTGTCCCATATAAGAAATAGTACCTCAGGAACTCCTAGAAAAAGACTTTTTTCTATGTCACTTGTTCTCAAACTTTTGCTCAAAGAATTTTTGTTTCTGTGGATTATATTCATAAATATTTATCATATTAGAAATTAAAAAAATCATTTTGAATTTGTAGACCCTCTGGAAGGGTTTCTGATACCTTCAGGATTCTCTAGATTGACCTTTGAGAACAACTTGAACAGTGAAAATCAATGCACAGAACACGCTTGTGGTCATGGAGCAGTTGTATGAATTCCTTGAAGTAGTGCATGAGAAGTGTGCTATGAAAGATTCTCTTCCTAGGACCACAAATTATTTTTTACAGTGAGATTTTAAGTTCTAATTTATTATGATTAAAATTTTGTCCTATGATACACAAACAATGTTTGAAAACAAATAACTTGGGATGCCTAATGAAGAGATGTTTCTTCCCCCACTCTTCCAACCCCAGATATCAAAGAATTAGTTCAAGCCATAGAAATGAGAAAGTCCCATCAAGTGGCTTAGGCCATTTGCACCAAGGGACTTTGGGAAATGTAAGATTATTAGAGATGTATGTATAAGGAACAATAATATTATCAAGTGGCACATCATGTTACAGAGTTCAGTAAGGAGAGGCATCCAATTAGACCTTATTTATCAAGCAAGATCTCATGGATGTAGTAAGCTTTAAGGTCAGCTATAAAAGCTGCAAAGCAAACTTAAACATCATTGTTACTCAAAGTAATTAAATTATACATAAAGACTAATAAAACATTTCATACTTCTCACCCTAAAAACAAAAACAAACAAACAAACAAAAAAAAAGATACGGCAACTCATAAAACATTCAATATCTGAGCCAAAAATGGGCCATCTTGACACATTAATCAGTGAAGTACAAAAAAAAAAAAAATATGGCCAATTTTGCTGGCTGAGGATGTATTGAAGGTCAAGATTTTCCAAGAAATAAATTGGGAAAGAGAAAATTAAAGGCCTATTTCAGCCTGCAGTGTCGATTGATGACTTGGAAAAAGAAATTCAATTTTGATCTGTTACTTTGGTTTTATAAAATAAGAGAATAATGAGAAAAGAAAATAAGAAAACTAGTATAATAATAAGTGGTCCTAGAACATATCTATATAAACATGTCCTTGTTAAAGGGGAATTAATGAATCTTGGCAGAAGGGTGTGTGATGTGCACCTCAGTAAGTGTTTTCATGGTTTTGAAATAGAATATCAATGATTGGATGCTGCTAGTTTAGAAACTCCCTAGCTCTGTATTTTCACCTTAACATCTGCTTGTCATCTTTCCATAGTTAAAATGTTATGTGTTCACAAAGTATGAATCAATAGAAAAGACCTGAGAAAGTAAAAAGAACTCTAAAATGTGGTTTCTTTTGTTGTTTTGCCATTTCCAATTGTGATTCTTTTAAGAATTTTCTTCACAAAAGTATTGGAGTGATCTACTATTTCCTTGTGCACCTCATTTTACAGATGAAACTGAGGCAAACAGGATTAAGGGTTACAGAGCTAGCCAATGAGGTTTGTGTTTGGTGTACACTTTTTATAGCTCATTTCAAGTCCTATTACATCCATGAGATTTTTCTAAATAATGTCTGAGGATGGATTTGAACTCTGGTCTTCCTCACTATGTGTAAGATATTCTACCTATCAAGTGACCAGAGGAAAAGGTGGCTGAAACAGGTTTAATGAGCTGGGGGACTTTAAAAATGATTTGGTATAGGGATATGATGTTTGATCCTCAGGGAACCCAAAGCTAACAGAAGTGCTGATGAGAAATAATGTTGCTTCAAAAAATCTAAGCCCTTTTTAAAAGGGGGTTTTGGGAATAGTGCATTGTTTTGCTCTCAAGTTCTCTATAAAAAGGGTGCTGACGACAGTCTCCAACATGATGAGATTTCAGGTGATGAGTTTAGCTAAGGGAAATATGATTTCTGTGGAATTGACGCCAAGTAGAGTAGCTATAGGGCAGCTAGATGGGAAAGTGGAACCAGTTTGGGGCTTGGGGTGAAAATCTGGGCTCAAATTCTTACTAGTTTTGTTACATTGGGCAAGACATTTAACCCTGTTTACCTCAGTTTCCACATCTGTAAATGGATTTGGAGAAGGAAATGGCAAATCCCTTCAGTATCTTTGCAAAGAAAATCTCAAATAGAATGACAGTCTGAAGTAACTGAAATGACTGAACAATAACTACAACAAAAATATTCACTGTTGGGAAATGCCATTTATAGATTTATGCTTTAGCATTTTCAAAGTACACAATAGCTCTGTGAGATAGATGATTTCACCAATTTGTGTATATAGAATTTTAGCCTACTACTTATCCAGAATTACAGGACTAGTAAGTGACAGAGGTGGGATTTTAGCTAGGCTCTTGTCCAAGTCCAAGATTTCTTCCAGTATAATATGCTTCCTCCTTGTGTTTTAAAAATATATTTAAAATATATTACACATCTTTAAACTCTTGGAAAATTCAGAAATCTGAGCAGCAAATTAACTATTCAGGTAAAACTTCCCTTTCTGGAGTGGTAATTAAAGGATTGAGATATCTGGTTTTGTGATTCATTCATTATGATTTATCATTCTTATTCTGTTACTTTTGCCCATTTGTCTATATGTTTCCCTCTTTTCTATAGAAGCATGACTATTCTGAAGTTGTTGTCCAACTAATGTTTATTCCTTTTCTTCTCGTGTGCTTTCATGCCCTGTCCCTTTGTTCTCCCCCTTTTAATATACATATATATGACACACACACACACACATATATATATATATATATACTTTTTATTTTTTTTTTATTTTAATTTGTTCAAGAGGGGAATGTCCAAGTGGGAGAGAAAATAGTGATTTGTAAAAATACATTAAAGTAGTGACTAAAATGTCATTCTTCATGAGATCTTACTGGTCCTACAATGGACAGCCTCATCACTTCTATCTCCCTTTCTTTGCAAAAATAAATACGCCAATTAAAAAAAATAATAAAGAAATGACAATAATACATAAACCCACCTGTCTTCTAAAATAGGTTTATATTTTGTTTGTTTTGGTCAGTCAAGAGACATAGCTTTAGGAATAAATACATATTTTCCTTTAGAGATAATTAATTGTCTTTTGGACTTTTGGACATGATTTCCAAATACCTGATGAAAACTGATGTCTCTTGAGGGAAAGATACTTCTCCCCTGTTATTTTTACCCCAATTCTGAAGGTATTGGGAAGGTGGATCCACAATATTTTAAAAGTTGTTTGTATCACAATTACAGTTTCTCAACAGTAACTGCATATTCTAATTACAACTAAGACAGCAAATTACATTCTATTGTATTCCAAAGTAGCTTTAACTGGCTGGATTGCTTATCAATATAGCCAGCTGTTCAATGGTAGATCCAGTGGTGACAGTACTTTTAATTGCTTCTTTTCATTTGGCTAAGTAAGTTCAGATGGTCACTAATTAGTTCTGTCATGCCAAGATAGTTTTGTTATGAACAATGCAATCAGTGTTTTGTTGAAAAGACAACTGTCTTCAAGATCAACACTGCTTCATCATCCTGAGGAATCCATCCTCAGTTTCCTTATTTGTTAGAGCTGTCATGAATTAGGTGACAGGCATTAAAAAGCACTACAGTTTAGAAGCCTGCTCCTGCTGGGACATAAAATAATTTCTCATCTTCCCCTGCTTAAAAGCAATCGGTTGAAACTAGTCATGGAGATATATTCCTTATTAAATTATATACAGTGTTCAAAGGCACTACAAGTTATATCAAAATTACTTGATCTTGAAGTATCAAACCACTCAATATTATAATGAAGTAATTTAAAAAAAAATACTCTGATTGAAATATTTTGGATAATTCCTTATTTGGTTTTGGTATCATAGGAAGAGCATTTTTTTTTTCCCTTTACAGAATTTCTTTAAAGTAAGCCTCAGCTTTGTTTGCTTGTTTTCCCACAGACAAGTCATAAGAATTATTAGAGATGCTCGGGATGTCTTACAAAGATTAGGTTTTGAGTATAAGGTGAAAGATATCCTATTAAAATTCAAGGTCCTAGGGTCAGAATCTAGATACTGGTGAGAGGGCAATAACAAAAATGAGGAGGGTAGCCAGAATATAAGTCACCTGGATTATCAGTGACCAAAAAATTATGTGATTACTTTATATGGTATTTGTTATTCTTTGATCCCCATTAGAATACAACTTTTTGAAGTCAGAGATTCCCTTTCCTGTTAATATTTATATATTCTATGGTCAGAACAGTTTGGCTACAATAATAGGAGATTAATTAAAAAATGTTTTTTTTTCATGCATTCATCAAAAATGGGGGAGCCAAGATGGCGGAGAAGAAACACACTACTCAGTGAACGTCCTCACTCCCTCACAACCAATTAGATAAATTAAGTCTCAGAATTAGCTCAGAACTGATAGATACCACAAGGACTGGAAGCACGACTTACCAGCTGAAGAGAATCTGGAGTTTCAACAGGAAAGGTCAGTTCTCAGGGGAGGAATAAGAAAGACCAGCACAGACGGTGGGGTAGGGGCACACTGCGCCCATTGCGCTGGGAGGGGCTCTGGGATCAGAGAAGCCACTGAGGTAAAGGAATCTGGCACAGGCTGTTAGCTCTTCTCTGCTAATTATTTAGCAGTTCAGAAGAGAAAGCCAAAATATTTTAAAACTCAGATTAGATTTCCCCCCCCCCCCCACCCTGGGGGTGACTCGGCACCAGGGGGTGTGGCCTCAGCTCCCTCCTGAGAATAGTTAAGAGACTGACAAGTGGGTGGATACGGCCCAAGGCAACACACACTGCCTAGCTTAGCTGGAGGGAGTGGAACTCAGCTCCAGGAAGTCCCAGAGAAGCGGAACCTTTGAACTAGGGACCACGGTTTCTGGCAGACACTTCCAGTTTGAGCGCAGGGGCTTCTCACGTCACCTGCTGCAGACATCCACTCCCCACCCGGACACATAGGCTGAGCTTCTTGCTGTCTTCACTATTCTACGCCCTCAAAGCACAGCAGTGCTAATCACCTCTGAGGCACTTCCAGGGAGGGGGTGGGGAACTCTCTCCCAGAGCTCTCTCTTAGCTCGGGCGCAGGGGCCGCTGCATCCATCTGGTCTGGGAGGAAGCTGGTAAAGAAGTAAATAATTTCCTACCCCAGGGACAGACCCCAAAACATTTTTTAAGTATGAGCAAAAAAGCTAGAAAAACTATAGATTCCTTCTATACAGAGAAAGAGCGGGTATCCAACCCCGAGGAAGTTAACAGCAAAGATTCAGAAGATAACAACCTAAAGGGGAACGATTCCAGCCCCCCATCACATAACTCTCTCCTAGAAGAAGCTCTTAAGAAATTGAGGGAGATCGAAGAAAAAATGGGGAAAGGAAAGAGAAGTTATGATAGAGAGTAAACAACGTCCTGAAATTGGAGTTGGAAAAAATAAAGAATTCACAGGAGATGCAGGGAAACAAAATTAGTGAATTAGAAAAGGTTAAAAAAACACAGGAAAGTAGGATTTCTGAATTGGAAAAGATAAAAAAGTCTCAAGAAAATAGAATTTCTGAATTGGAAAAAGAAAATAATTCTCAAAAAAAAAAAATTAGGGAAATGGAAAAAAACTCAATAGAGCAAAATAATTCATTTAAAAACGAAATTGGGCATTTACAAAAAGAACTAAAAACTGTGAAAGAAGAAAATAACTCCTTAAAAGTCAGGATGGAACAAATAGAAATGAATGATTCACAGAGAACCCAAGAATCAGTCAAACAAAACAAAAAAAATGAGAAGCTGGAGAACAACGTCAAATACTTACTGGGAAAATCTATAGACCTGGAAAATAGATCTAGGAGAGATAATCTGCGGATTATTGGACTTCCAGAAAACTATGACCAAAAAAAGAGCCTAGATTCTATTTTACAGGAAATTATCAAAGAGAACTGTCCAGAGATAATAGAAACAGAAGGGAAAGTAGATGTGGAAAGAATTCATCGAACTCCTTCTGAAATAGACCCTAAAAAAAGAACACCACGGAATATTGTGGCTAAGCTGCAGAATTACCACACAAAGGAGAAAATCCTGCAAGCAGCTAGAAAAAAACAATTTAAATACCAAGGTGCCACAATAAGGGTCACCCAAGATCTGGCTGCCTCCACATTAAAAGATAGAAGGGCCTGGAACCTGATATTCCGTAAGGCAAAAGATCAAGGACTGCAACCAAGAATGGACTACCCAGCTAAGTTTAGCATCTTTTTCCACGGAAGAAGATGGTCATTCAATGAAACAGAGGAATTCTATATGTTTCTAAGAAAAAAACCAGACTTAAACAAAAAATTTGATCTACATCCACAAGACTGAAGAGAAACAGAAAAAGGTACACAGAACCCTTGAGAACTGTAACTCTGTTGTGGGTATATAAAAAATACTCAAGGATAATTTTAACTATAAATGTAAATGGGATGAACGATCCCATCAAACGGAGACGGATAGTAGATTGGATCAAAAAGCAGAACCCTACAATATGTTGCCTACAGGAAACACACTTAAAGCAGGGAGATACATACAGAGTAAAGGTAAAAGGTTGGAACAGAGCCTATTATGCTTCAGGTAAAGCCAAAAAAGCAGGGGGTAGCTATCCTTATCTCAGATCAAGCAAAAGCAGAAGTAGATCTCGTTAAAAAAGATAAGGAAGGAAACTATATCCTGCTGAAAGGTAGCATAAATAATGAAGCCATATCAATACTAAACATATATGCACCAAGTGGTATAGCATCTAACTTTCTAAAGGAAAAGTTAAGAGAACTGCAAGAAGAAATAGACAGTAAAACTATAATAGTGGGAGATCTCAACCTTGCACTCTCAGATTTAGACAAATCAAACCACAAAACAAACAAGAAAGAAATTAAAAAAGTAAATAGAACATTAGAAAAACTAGGTATGATAGACCTTTGGAGAAAACTGAATGTCAATAGGAAGGAATATACTTTCTTCTCAGCAGTTCATGGATCCTATACAAAAATTGACCATATACTAGGACATAAAGATCTCAAAATTAAATGTAGGAAGGCAGAAATAATAAATGCCTTCTTCTCAGATCACAATGCAATAAAAGCTACATTCAGTAAAAAGTTAGGGGTAAATAGACCAAAAAGTAATTGGAAACTGAATAATCTCATCTTAAAGAATGACTGGGTGAAAGAGCAAATTATAGAAACAATTAACAATTTCACCCAAGATAATGATAATGATGAGACATCATATCAAAATCTTTGGGATGCAGCTAAAGCGGTAATAAGGGGAAATTTTATATCTTTAGAGGCTTATTTGAAGAAAATTGAGAAAGAGAAGATTAACGAATTGGGCTTACAACTTAAAAGGCTAGAAAAAGACCAAATTATAAACCCCCAACCAAAAATTAAACTCGAAATACAAAAATTAAAAGGAGAAATCAATAAAATTGAAAGTAAAAAAACTATTGAATTAATAAATAAAACCAAGAGTTGGTTTTATGAAAAAGCCAATAAAATAGATAAACCTTTGGTAAATTTGATCAAAAAAAAGAAAGAGGAAAATCAAATTGATAGTCTTACAAATGAAAAGGGGGATCTTTCCACCAATGAAGAGGAAATTAGAGAAATAATAAGGAGTTACTTTGCCCAACTTTATGCCAATAAATTTGATAACTTAAGTGAAATGGATGACTTCCTCCAAAAATATAGGCTCCCTAGATTAACAGAGGAGGAGATAAATTGCTTAAATAGTCCCATTTCAGAAAAAGAAATAGAACAAGCTATTAATCAACTCCCCAGGAAAAAATCCCCAGGGCCAGATGGATTCACATGTGAATTCTACCAAACATTTAAAGAACAATTAGCCCCAATGTTATATAAATTATTTGAAAAAATAGGGGATGAAGGAGTCCTACCAAATTCCTTTTATGACACAGACATGGTACTGATACCTAAACCTGGTAGATCGAAAACTGAGAAAGAAAATTATAGACCAATCTCCTTAATGAATATTGATGCTAAAATCTTAAATAAGATATTAGCAAAAAGACTTCAGAAAATCATCTCCAAGATAATACACTATGATCAAGTAGGATTTATTCCAGGAATGCAGGGCTGGTTTAATATTAGGAAAACTATTAATATAATTGACCATATTAATAATCAAATTAATAAGAACCATATCATCTCAATAGATGCAGAAAAAGCATTTGACAAAATCCAACATCCATTCCTACTAAAAACTCTTGAGAGTATAGGAATAAATGGATTATTCCTTAGAATAATCAGGAGTATATATTTAAGACCGTCAGTAAGCATAATATGCAATAGAAATAAACTGCAACCTTTCCCAGTAAGATCAGGAGTGAAACAAGGTTGCCCACTATCACCATTACTATTCAATATAGTACTAGAAACGCTAGCCTCGGCAATAAGAGCCGAGAAAGAGATTCAAGGAATTAGAGTAGGAAATGAGGAAATTAAACTATCACTTTTTGCAGATGACATGATGGTATACTTAGAGAACCCCAAAGACTCTGCTAAAAAGCTACTAGAAATAATTCAAAATTTCAGCAAAGTGGCAGGATACAAAATAAATCCACATAAATCCTCGGCATTTTTATATATCACTAACAAAATGCAACAGCAAGAGATACAAAGAGAAATTCCATTCCAAACAAATGTTGAGAGTATAAAATATTTGGGAATCCATCTACCAAAGAAAAGTCAGGAATTATATGAGAAAAATTACAAAACACTTGCCACAAAAATAAAATCAGATTTAAATAATTGGAAAGACATTCAGTGCTCTTGGATAGGCTGAGCGAATATAATAAAGATGACAATACTCCCCAAACTAATCTATTTATTTAGTGCTATACCAATCAGACTCCCAAGAAACTATTTTAATGACCTAGAAAAAATAACAACAAAATTCATATGGAAGAATAAAAGGTCAAGAATTGCAAGGGAACTAATGAAAAAAAACTCAGAGGAAGGTGGTCTAAGTGTACCTGATCTAAAGCTATATTATATAGCAGCAGTCACCAAAACCATTTGGTATTGGCTAAGAAATAGACCGGTAGATCAGTGGAACAGATTAGATACAAAGGACAAAAAAGGGTACATCTATAGCAATCTAATCTTTGACAAACCCAAAGATTCCAACATTAGGGATAAAAATTCATTATTCGGAAAAAACTGTTGGGAAAACTGGAAATTAGTATGGCAGAAATTAGATATGGATCCACACTTAACACCATATACCAAGATAAGATCAAAATGGGTCCATGATTTAGGCATAAAGAGGGAGATAATAAATAGATTAGAGGAACAGAGGATAATCTACCTCTCAGACTTGTGGAGGAGGAAGGAATTTATGACCAGAGGAGAACTAGAGATCATTATTGATCACAAAATAGAAGATTTTGATTACATCAAACTAAAAAGTTTCTGTACAAACAATACTAATGCAAACAAGATTAGAAGGGAAGTAACAAATTGGGAAAATATTTTTAAAAACAAAGGTTCTGACAAAGGTCTCATTTCCAAAATATATAGAGAACTGACCATGATTTATAAGAAACCAAACCATTCTCCAATTGATAAATGGTCAAAGGATATGAACAGACAATTCTCAGAGGAAGAAATTGAAACTATATCCACTCACATGAAAGAGTGTTCCAAATCACTACTGATCAGAGAAATGCAAATTAAGACCACTCTGAGATACCACTACACACCTGTCAGATTGGCTAAGATGACAGGAACAAATAATGACAAATGTTGGAGGGGATGTGGGGAAATTGGACACTAATACATTGCTGGTGGAGTTGTGAAAGAATCCAGCCATTCTGGAGAGCAATCTGGAATTATGCCCAAAAAGTTATCAAACTGTGCATACCCTTTGACCCAGCAGCGCTACTACTGGGATTATATCCCAAAGAAATACTAAAGAGCGGAAAGAGACATATATGTGCCAAAATGTTTGTGGCAGCTCTTTTTGTTGTGGCTAGAAACTGGAAGATGAATGGATGTCCATCAGTTGGAGAATGGTTGGGTAGATTGTGGTATATGAAGGTTATGGAATATTATTGCTCGGTAAGAAATGACCAGCAGGAGGAATATAGAGAGGCCTGGAGAGACTTAAATCAACTGATGCTGAGTGAAATGAGCAGAACCAGAAGATCACTGTACACTTCAACAACAATACTGTATGGGGATGTATTCTGATGGAAGTGGAAATCTTCAACATAAAGAAGATCCAACTCACTTCCAGTTGATCAATGATGGACAGAGGTAGATACACCCAGAGAAGAAACACTGGGAGGGGAATGTAAATTGTTAGCACTAATATCTGTCTGCCCAGGTTGCATGTACCTTCGGATTCTAATGTTTATTGTGCAACAAGAAAATGATATTCACACACATGTATTGTACTTAGACTATATTGTTACACATGTAAAATGTATGGTATTGCCTGTCGTCGGGAGGGAGGGAATAAGGGAGGGGGGGTAATTTGGAAAAATGAATACAAGGGATAATATTATAAAACATATATATATATATAATAAAAAAAAATTAAAAAAAAAATGGGGAAAAGATAATTCCATTGTATAATATCCAGAGCAGAAAAAAATGTATAAAGCTCTGTTTCACACATTTTAAGAATTATTTGATAATGTAGTCAGAGAAGTTCAAGTGATACAATGAGATCATTAGAGAAAAAAAGAAAAACAAAAACCAAAACATAAAAGGATTTATTAGAAATTGGGGCTATTCAGGTTGCATGTACCTTCGGATTCTAATGTTTATTGTGCAACAAGAAAATGATATTCGCACACATGTATTGTACCTAGACTATATTGTAACACATGTAAAATGTATGGTATTGCCTGTCGTCGGGGGGAGGGAATAGAGGGAGGGGGGGTAATTTGGAAAAATGAATACAAGGGATAATATTATAAAAAAAAAAAATATATATATATATATATATATATATATAATAAAAAAAATTGACTGATGGATTACAATTCAACTTTTAGCTATAAAATATCACTTAAAAAATAAAAAGAGCCAAATAAATTGAAAAAAAAAAAAAAAGAAATTGGGGCTATTTAGATTAAAGAAATTTCTTATGATGAGAGTAAGGAAAAGAAAAGAAATGGGAGTTGTCTTCAAGTATTCTGTGCAAAAAAGAATGACACCTTTTTCTGCTTAGCTTCAGTACAAAGAATTTTTAAAAAATGAATTAAAATTGTAATAGGGAAATTTGGGGATACATTGTCACATTCCTCATTATAGATGCATGGATGAATGAACAAAGCATCTATTCATGCTTTACTCTATGGTAAGTACTATACTATACTTCCTTTCCCTTTTCTCTTTTCCTTTTCCCCTTTCCTTTTCTTTTCCCTTTTCCATTTCTCCCTTTCCTTCCCTTTTTTCCTTCCCTTCCATTCTTTTCTTTCCTTCTTTCCTTCCCTTCCCTTCCCTTCCTTTCCTTCCTTCCCTTCTTCCCTTCCCTTCCTTTCTTTCCTTCCCATCTTTCCTTCCTTTCCTTTCTTTACTTCCCTTCCCTTCCTTTCTTTCCTTCCCGTCTTCCCTTCCCTTCCCTTCCCTTCCCTTCTTTCCTTCCCTTCTTTCCTTCCCATCTTTCCTTCCCTTCCCTTCCTTTCTTTCCTTCCTGTCTTCCCTTCCCTTCCCTTCTTTCCTTCCTTTGTTTCCTTTCCTTCCATTCTTTCCTTCCCTTCTTTCCTTCCCTTCCATTCTTTCCTTCCCTTCTTTCTTTCCCATCTTTCCTTCCCATCTTTTCTTCCCTTCCCTTTCATTCTTTCCTTCCCTTCTTTCCTTCTCTTCAATTCTTCCCTTCCCTTCTTTCCTTCTCTTCTTTCTTCCCTTTCTGTCCCCTTCCCTTTTCTTTTCCTTTCTTTATTTTCTTTGCTCCTTTTTTCCTTCCTTCCTTCCTTTCAAAATGTACATTCTAATAAAAGTATATGAGGATTGAGAACATAGATTTTTACTTCTTAATACATACATGCATACTTGGATATAGAGTGAATGTATGTGCATGCATGTGTCTTTGTGTAGATGACAGATTGAATGAATATATAATCCATTGGTTATACATATTTCATGGAGAAGAATGATATATATTTCTCTTTTTCCTTTATTCTGCTATTTTCTCCTATTTGAACTGTTCCAACCATTCAACTTTGAGTGAATTTAAAATAGTTTAGCATACAGAGTTCAAATTTATGTCCTTTATCAAGGACAGATTTTGTTCATACATTCATGTAAACTATTGTTATCTTTTCATTCTACAGTGCATTGAATACAGAGATGATTAAAACTCAAACGAGATATCTTCATTGTTATCAACAAAGAAAAAGTTATCCTTAAATAATGATAAATCTGTCCCATTCAGCAATGTTTTGTTGTCCCGTAAAACTTCTTAAAGTAATATATTTTATTATTACTAGAATTCATACCACGATTACTTTGTTTTTAGTAGATTTTTCTTCAAGAATTTTCTGCAAAAGTTGGGGATGAAGCATACTATGCATCATGAAATGGACTATAGATGTTGATAAAATTGTCGTTCTATTTAAATAACAAAACACATTTTTCATTGTTTATGAAGACATATTACATGTGCCCTTCTATGTTCCTCCATTTTATTTTGAGAAATAATTTAACTTTTGGTTTTCTTTATGCTGAACCTGTCACTATATAGTTTAAGTCCTCCAGCTATATGTTACTTGGTCATTAGACAAGATTGCAAAGTTAAAATGGCAAATAGTTAAACCGATGTTTTTATGTTTAAATATTCTTTGATTTTTACCATTTAATTTTTCTTCCAATGCACTATTGTTATCTCAGATATCAAAGGAAGTTTGCATAGTATTGACTTTTTGTTCAAAATTGATATCTTTCATTATGGTTTTCCCAAGTTTCCTTTTCTCTCTCAGGGAGGAGAGATATCCTATAAAACAAATATTAAGTTTTTCAAGAGGAAAAAATAGTCTGAAAATATATTCACTGTACAACAATGATGGATCATAGTTATTGTGTAAAGGGGTAGATTAGGTGCTCCTTGATCTTTTTTGTTGTTGTTGTTACAATTTCTTTTTTTTTTTTTTTTTTTGTTGTTGTTACAATTAACTTTTTAAAAAGAAATTATGTAGTACTTTCTATTTAGGGGTAGCTAAGTAACTCAGTAGATAGTGTTGAACACGGAGTCAAGAAGACATAGCTTCCTGAGTTCAAATGTAGCCTTAGACAATTAGTGAGTTTGTGATCCTAGGTAAGTCACATAATCTAGGGTCTCAGTTTCCTCATTTGAAAATTATTTAGAGAAGGAAGTGGCAAATGACTACAATATTTTTGCCAAAAAAACCCTACATGAGGTCACAAGGGGATGAATATAATGGAAAACTGAACAACAACAATAAACTTTCCATTAACATTGTTTTAGCTACTGTATTTCTTTCTTGACTCTGTTCATTTACTTTTTTTAAGTAAATAGATACATTTTTTACCATCCCAAATTTGTTTCTAGCCTTTCAGATATCTAATTTGATAAAATCAAATATTTTTCAAGTGCTTGGCAAATCTTAAAGCACTCTATAAATGTGAGCTAAAATAGTGTTGGTGGTGGTAGTAGTAGTAGTAGTAGTAGTAGTAGTAGTAGTAGTAGTAGTAGTAGTAGTAGTATTAGCAGCAGCAGCAAAATTCTGCTCATTTCACTCAGCATCAGTCCATATAGATCTTTCCAGGCTTTTTTGTATTCATTACACAAATTACATTCATGTACCCATATTTGTTTAGAAGAATGACTTCAATTGATGGGAATCTACTTTGTTTCCATGGACTAGCTGACTTATTTGTATAAGCTTTCTAGCAGTTAGAGCATAGTTTATCAATAGGCTAATATTCAGAGTATTTGTATGTTAGAAGGAATTGCAGACAATATAGTTCATTGGTCTTGCCTTCTGGAATTCCTAAAGATAATAAAATTGTTTATGCATTATTCATGACAACAATTTTCTTTTTCACAAAGACCTAGATATGTTTTCATCTTCTGGTTCTACCTATAAATGTAATTTTTCATGTAGATATTATTTAAATGTTGGTCAAATATTTTGAGGTATTTAACATTTAAAATATCTGAGAAACTGAGTTCATTATTTTTCATTTCTCAAATCATCTCCTTGGATTTCTGTTTTCTGTTATTCATATCATCAATTTCTTGTTTTTTCCACGGTCAAATTTCAGAGTAGTTTTTGGCTCTCTTTTTTTTTTTTTCCTACTACACACACTTAATGAAACTCTAAATCCTGTTGGTTCCTCCTCCACAAATTTTCTTCCATCTGTCCTTATTTTTCTACTTCTTTGGCTAAGATCATCTTAAATCATTCCCATATTTTCCTTTGCTTTGACCACAGGTATCAAACACACAGCACACCTGAGTGCTGCCAAATTTGATTAAAATACAGTTAGATAATATAGCACAATAAATTAAGATGCAGTAAAATATAGACAACAGCACGTTTTAAAACAAAGTTGCTTTGTGGCCTGCAAAGTCATTATGTATATATTAGTTGTCTCTATTTCTATTTAATACCAATTCATTTCTGAATACTCTTGCCTTTCTCTTCCTTTTCTAAATAATCGACACCCCACTGCAGATTCAACTTCCCTTAATAATTAAATAATAAAAATATGCCATGATTACTATTTACATATAAATTATATTAAATGATATAATTTTTTAAAATTGATTTTCAATTATTTACATTTAAGTAAATCAATTGAGATGTAAAAAATACCTTAAGTGTTGATTTAACTTTTCTAATAATGTATTAGAAGCATCTGTTCAAACCTGTGTTATCAAGTATATTTTAACATGTAAGACTTTTTTTTTCCATTAGCTATTTACTTTCAAAAGTGGTTTTATTTGCTATGTGTGATGTCTTTTTGGAAGTAATATTGATTCACTCATTTCTACAGGATACAAGATACAGGATAGGGATCTGGAATACTCTAGCTTGAACCTAAATGTTATTTACCCTAGACTAACTATTTAGAATGGCAAATAGGTACAATTCTAACCTGGATCTTCCTCTCTGAAAAGAGCAGAGGAGATGATTTCATAACTCTAGTCCACTTCTCATTTGCTGATATATCAAAGTTACTCTTGAAGGAGATGAATTGAAAACATTCTGGAAATAGCTATTCATGCAACCACCCAAGTTATATCTAGACAGATTTTTTTGAATATACACATAAATACACAGACACAAACACCTTGCACTAGATCTTTTGTCTTTCAAAATAATCCCATTGTTACTTTGTCAATTTTATATAAAGCATCCTTTTTGTAATTTGTATAATATTAAATTTAAAAGTTAATTTTGAAAGAATTAATTTTTATTAGCTATAAACTCAAAATATATTTCCAGCTATAAACATTATTTTTAATAATATTCTATATCTATACAGATATTAGATGAGTTACAGTAGAATGAGTCCCAAAATATTTTATGTATTTTATCATTATTTTGAATGAAACTTTCCTTTCTATTATTGCCAGTCACAGCACTGAGAAATCTTACTGTTATCTGTTTGGTTTGTTTTGCACCAATTTGATAAATGTGTGATACAATGAATGTAAGTTGCTTAAAATTCACACACTATTTATTGTCAGTGAGATTGAGCATTTCTTCAAAAGTGTTTTTATTTTTAAGTTATTTCTAATTTTTTTTTCTTCTTGAAAACACAACTTTGCCCAACTGATATGAACTGTTTTCCACACACATATACAAACAATGTTTAAAGGGCAATATTTTTCTTGAAATTTATTATACTTTCCAAAATTTACTGTTTTAATTTTACTTTTGTTCTTTTATGAATGTGTTTTAATTCAATGGAATCAAGAATAAGTATCTTATCTCTCTTTTTTTTTTCCCCCTTGGGTTTGTTGGGGGGAAAAAAAATATCCCCATCACAATTACAAAAAAGAGGATAAAGTTGTTGTTGTTGTTGTTGTTGTTTTTGTTTTAATAAAAAAGTTATTTCTCCTATTTACTTATTGGATACCTACTTGTGATTCTCTGAGATATAATGTAAAAGGTGAACATATAAATTGCCTAGTTGCTGATAGTGATAAAGGATAAACATATCTCTTTCTACTACTTATTGCAATTCTCCTTTGAAAACTGAACATCTTTAGGACACAGAATAAAATCTTTATTTGGGCATTTAAGATACTCTACAATCTGTCTTCCACCTGCCTTTCCAACTTAATTTCCATTGCTTCCTTTCTTACACTTGCCATCACAAAAAACATATAAACAATTTAATATACTTCTCTTTAATATTTATGGCTAAATTAAACTTCCTCTGAATTCTGAGAGAAATAGATTCTCTGAGCCAGCTAACTTCTGATTCAGATCTCAGAAACAGCCACAGAAACTAAAGTTTGAAAGTATAATACAAAATACACATTTATAATAATTTTGAAAACAGTAATGAATTGGAAGAAATTGATATCAAAACTTTTGTATGACATGGGGGAAATTATATGTTATCTAATAGGAGATAAATAATTTGGTTACTAATTATAAACATATATATATATATATATATATATATATATATATATTTTTTTTTTTTTTTGTGATAGAGAACTCAGGGTTGAAACATTGAAAGATAAGAGAGAGAAATGAAAGGGCAGATTTGAAAAGTGTATCAGCAAAACTGAAGATTGAAAATTAAGTATGCCATAATTACTTTTGATAAGTAAGTATGGGTATACAACCAAAGAAACTACAAAGAGAAATTCTATGAAATCACACAGGACATCAACTAGTTTTGCTGAGACATTTTTGCCAGTGCAAAGTTAGAGATGCATAGGATGGATCAGCTCAGTTTATCAGGAAAAAAAAAAATCTATTCAACATATAGAACAAATTAATTAAAGAATTTTAATGGATAATTCTCCAGGCCAATATAAGACACCAAAGTTTACAGTAGAAATTGTGAATCACCTCGGGTAGTTGGATTTTCCTTACTTATATGTCTGTTAATTGGGTTGTACCCCACAGATATTAAGTATGTTTTGATGAGAGTGTGACCCAATTTATATATGGATATTATTATTTTATTATTTAAGCATTAAATTTAATATGTATCTATTATTATTATAAGTAGTATTGGCATTATTTTCCTTCCTACTCACCATTTTTTTTTTTTTTTTTTTTTTTTTGGAGACCTAGCTAGAGATGTTTATTTTGCTTCCATTCGATACACATGATAGGTGCCCTCTCTTCTGCTATGTGGTTTTTTTTACTTTATTTTTCTCCTTTCATCCCCTCTACAAAAGGCTACATGTAAGCACAAATGTATATATATATATATATATATATATATATATATATATATATATATATATATATATATATATATATATATATATATATATATATATATACATGTACATATATATATATGTGTATATATATATATATGCACATACACATACACACACATATATATAAAATACACACATACAAATAAACATACATATATGCATATATACATACATGTGTGGATATTACATATATATTCACAGCCACCCATAGACCCACACATATACATATATCAATTTATTTTATTTTATTTTATTTTTTTTATTATATATATATATATATATATATATATATATATATTTTTTATAATATTATCCCTTGTATTCATTTTTCCAAATTACCCCCCCTCCCTCTATTCCCTCCCCCCGACGACAGGCAATACCATACATTTTACATGTGTTACAATATAGTCTAGGTACAATACATGTGTGTGAATATCATTTTCTTGTTGCACAATAAACATTAGAATCCGAAGGTACATGCAACCTGGGCAGACAGATATTAGTGCTAACAATTTTCATTCCCCTCCCAGTGTTTCTTCTCTGGGTGCAGCTACCCCTGTCCATCATTGATCAACTGGAAGTGAGTTGGATCTTCTTTATGTTGAAGATTTCCACTTCCATCAGAATACATCCCCATACAGTATTGTTGTTGAAGTGTACAGTGATCTTCTGGTTCTGCTCATTTCACTCAGCATCAGTTGATTTAAGTCTCTCCAGGCCTCTCTATATTCCTCCTGCTGGTCATTTCTTACCGAGCAATAATATTCCATAACCTTCATATACCACAATTTACCCAACCATTCTCCAACTGATGGACATCCATTCATCTTCCAGTTTCTAGCTACAACAAAAAGAGCTGCCACAAACATTTTGGCACATATATGTCTCTTTCCGCTCTTTAGTATTTCTTTGGGATATAATCCCAGTAGTAGCGCTGCTGGGTCAAAGGGTATGCACAGTTTGATAACTTTTTGGGCATAATTCCAGATTGCTCTCCAGAATGGCTGGATTCTTTCACAACTCCACCAGCAATGTATTAGTGTCCCAATTTCCCCACATCCCCTCCAACATTTGTCATTATTTGTTCCTGTCATCTTAGCCAATCTGACAGGTGTGTAGTGGTATCTCAGAGTGGTCTTAATTTGCATTTCTCTGATCAGTAGTGATTTGGAACACTCTTTCATGTGTCCTACTCACCATTTTTGCAAGCAAGGGATTTCCCTTAAATTATATTTGATTATGTCCAATACCTAAAACAAAAATTTGAAGGTGGCTGTTAGGTTCTTACTAAGTGCTAATGAGATAATGAGATGATAGGTTCTTACTATGTGCTAAGTTGGTACTTAACAATTCTCTAGTTCCAGCCTTTAGGGGAATTTTACCCCAGTGAACTCCTGGGGAGGAGCTTGCATGCTTAGGAGGAGCAAGTTCATTGGTTGAATTATTTTTTTCCCCAGAAGCCTCTGAGTTATTCCACGCCCATTCTCTGGGAGGATAAAAGAAGACACCATTGAGCAAGGAGAGTCTTGTCTGGGCCAGACCTGGGGCAGCTCTCTGGAGGAAGAGCAGTCTCTACTATAGGTCAGAGTTGGCTCTCTACAGGAAGAAGAATCTGGAGGAGAGATTGAGTTGAGACAGCAGATCTCTTCCCAGAGAGTGATCTGTTGTCTCTGGAGACAACAGAACATTACAGGTGGCTATTTACCTAAAACAGAATGTATCAGTAGAGGGGCAAGTTACTGAGTGGTCACCAAGGTAATATATGTTCCTTCAACGGAATTACACCCAGAATTCAGAGATAATATGAAGACAACTATGTTTAGTGAGCTTACCTGATATTTGATTATATTCAAAGGATGAGGTCTTGAGTATAGTCAGGTCTGAATGTAGACTTGAGACTGACAGAGCAAATGAGAGTAACTGAGCAGCCCCGATAATGAGTAGATATTAAAATTACCCAATTCCCATGAATTCATTACAACAGAATTTAATTTATGCCTCCATGTTTTTGCACAAGTAGTCTTTTACATCTGTAATGAGTTCCCTCCTTATCTTTACTTGTGGCATCCTTTCAGTCCAACGAATAAGAATTCAATTAATAACTCTTTTACACTATCTGTCCTATTAAATCAAATGGAGAAGGAATCAGATGTCAACAAGCCATATCTGCCTTGTCCGTCAGAGAGAGACAGAAAAAGAGAAGACCCTTGGAAAGGAGGTCCTAAGAAACATCAGGTGGTTCCATTTCTGACTACATGTGCCACTGAAAGAGGATGGCAGTTAATTTTATGCATATGGCAATTGACTCATGAACATCAAAGATTGTTAATGAGACTGTTGCAGGACTTCAAGGCCTACAGGAATCATTGTGTTGCCTATTACATGAAGTTATGGACAGTAGATTTTGGACTATCTCTTGGCTATTGAAGGAGGTGTGTTTATGGTTGTTATTTACATACACTCTTTATTATATTATATATATTTATATATTATTATATTATAATATATTTTATATAATACTACATTATTATATATTATATTGTAATATATATATATATATATATATATATATATATATATATATATTATATATACTAATGGAAATCTTTGAAAATACTACATTGATTCCTATTGTTTGCTACATCACTTCTTACCTGTGTGAGTCCTCTTGTGCTGATTCATGCTGTTTATTACATCACTACTAGCCTGTGTTATATTACTACTTGCTTGTGTAATATCTCCCATGCTGATGGATTTATGTATACCTTTTTCAACTAAAAGGAAAGAAAGCAGAAGCTGTAGAGGTAGTAGGGGAGATACTGGGGGAACTCTGGGTAAAGTATAAGACTCTTCAGCCCAGAGGGAATCTGCTGACAATGTCTGGTTAGGCTCCCCATCTCCCCTAAGGGCTCTCACACTTCCTGAGAAGTCAAGATGGGCCTGACCACCTGTGTTCTACTTGAAGCAAGGGATACTTATAGTAAAGAGAGGCATTTACACATCAATAGCAGGGTACTTATATATAGCATTTGCACAGTGAGCTAACTATGGTTAGCACTTATTCAGTATGTGATGTGTGATGTAATGGTTCTCTAGTTGGCCCATGCTTAGTGTACTGTAGTGATGTAATCATACTAAGATATTTAGAGGATGAGAGAACCAGAAATAAACTGACTCCATTTTTGAACTTCCTTGTGTATCTTCTGCGTTCTTCACTCCTCCAGTAAGACCAAGGACTCAGGCTGGTTCTGAGATCCTCCCGAAAGCTAGTCTGAACAGTATATTTTATCAACCCAGAATGGGGGCTCTAGAAAGCACAAGACAGATATGCATAAAGAGTTTTGGGGCATTGTTTCAAATTGCTCTCCAGATTAGTTGGATCTGTTCACAATTGCACCAACAATGCATCAGTGCCCAGGTTTTCCTACATCGCCTCCAACATTTGCATTACCTTTTCTAATCATATTAGCCAATCTGAGAGGTATGTAGTAGTATCTCAGGATTGTCTTAATTTGTACTTCTCTAATCAATAGTGATTTAGAGCACCTTTTCATTTGACTAGAAATGGTTTCAGTTTCCTCATCTAAAAATTGTCTCTTCATATCCTTTCACCATTTATCAATTGGAGAATAACTTGAATTCTTATAGATTTAATAAATTATATATATTTTTAAAATGAGACCTTTATTAGAACCTTTGAATGTAAAAAAAAAAAAAAAAAAAAAAAAAAAAAGTTTTCCCAATCTATTGTTTCTCTTCTAATCTTGTCTGCATTAGGTTTTTTTTTTTTTTTTTTTTTTTTTTTTCGGGGGGGGGCTGAGGGGTACAAAATTATCTATTTGGTTATTAGGTTATTATTAATGATTTTCTTTGGTCATAAATATTCTCCCCCACCACAGATCTGAGAGGTAAACTGTCCTATATCGTCTAATTTGCTTATAATATCACTCTTTATATCTAGATTATGAACTCCTTTTGACCTTTCTTGGTCTACCATATTAGGTGTGGGTCAATGTCCAGCTTCTGCAATACTAGCCTACAATTTTTCCAGGAGTTTTTGTTAAATAGTGACTTATCTCAAAAGTTGGGGTCTTTGGGGTTGTTAAACATTAAATTACTATAGTCATTGACTATTTTGTCCTGTGAGCCTAACTTATTCCACTGATCAAGTACTCTATTTGGTTTTGATGAGCTTTATAATACTTTAGATATGGCACATCTGGGCCACCTTCATTTGCATTTTTTCACTAATTCCCTTGAAATTCTTGACCTTTTGTTCTTCCAGAAGAACATCATTATTATTATTATTATTATTTTCTACAGCTGTAAAATAATTTCTTGGGAGTTTGAGTGGTATGACACTAAATAAGTAAATTAATTTAGGTAGTATTGTCATTTTTATTATATTTGCTCAGCCTATATGACATAGTTGGAGAATGCTGATTTTGGAGCCAGAAACACTTCTGATACTTTAAAAATATGTAATCTCAGGGATTCTCTCTGGGCCTCAGCCAAATCCTTAGTACTTAGGTCCTGAATCTCTAAGCAATTTCTATTCTGCTTTTATGGACAGAGTTCTCTAGGTTGGTTAAAAAGGAAATAATCATTCTTTGAGTGTACCCTAAAGTATTTTTTTTAAATAAGAATCATGAAATTGACAGAATATATTTAGTGGAAAGGATCTTAGGGAGAATTTAGTTCAACTTTTGCAGAAAAGAAAACTGAGACCTAGTGTTTTTGAGGTGATTAACTGAAGACTAGTCAATAAATATATGGTAAAGGTGAAGTGCAAATTTATTTTTTTTTTCATTCTAATCTTACTTTTTGCTCTGCTTCATTTCACCCAGTCAATTAACAACTTATAGATATTGAACATGATAGCCAAAAATGGGCATCAGGTATGCATTCATAAAAGTAGCCTGTATCTTATTATCACCTTCTATATTTTAAATGCATGGCTTTTGCTGCATCTTGAATGGACTCTCCCCTCTCTTCCTATGGGATTACTTCTGTAAAAATGGAAACAATTAGGGAAAAGATAAAATGATATCCTTATAATTTTTAAGTCCAAATTTGGTTAAACAATTGAAATATGTCCTTTGCCCAAACTGAAACTTCTAAAATAAATATTAGGTAATGAAAATAAAATTTATTTAAAGAAAATTGATGATGATCTGCCAATGATGGATATAATTACTTATAGGCAATGCTAGAGTAATGAAGACCACTACATAGTTAATATAAGAACACATTTTATAGGAAGAAGTATTTTATCTTTGAATTATTTTCTACTTAAATACAACTAAAGGTGATAAGGATTCCCATGACAGTAGCGCAAAACACAACTGAGCAACACTAATATTTATGTTCAGTGTTTGACACAAAAATTTTCAAAGAATAAATATATTTACTCAGAAATTTCTTAGAATTAAGTGAACTTATCAGATACTATTAGGCATTGCAGATATTTGTGTTTGTTTTATAGCTCTATACTAAAGAGAAAATCCCATAAAAGCAAAAACTGTACCTCATAAAAAATTTCCATCTCTGAAAACATCTAGTATACTAATTTGTGTACAGTAGATACTTAATGGTCAAAGAATGTGTTAAAAAGTGTCATCCTGGAAAAAAAAAATCAGACTGCAAACTTTTTATTCCTTAGTTTCTTCATCTGTCAAATAAAGGAGTTGGATCTGATTTCCTTTCAAGTCCATATTAGACAAGAAACTATTTGGTAAATATCCAAGAAGTAGCATCCCTTTAGAATTATATTGAGGATATATTCAAGTTCTATGAATGTACTGTTTCTATTATGTTTGTTTGTTTTTTTGGTTTTTTGCCAATATAAATACAAATTGATGATGCAATTAACTCTCTGCTGTCTCTGTCTTTCTGTCTTCCTCATTCTCTTCCACCTTCTTTTCTCCTCCTTTTCCTTTTTTCTCCTCCTTTTTTCTCCTTTTCCTCTTTTCCTCCTCCTCCTTTTCTTCCTACTTTTCTTCATCCTCGTCCTCTTCCTCTTCTTTCTTTTCCTTTTCTTTCTCCTTTCCTTTCTCTCTCTCCTTTCCTCCCTCCCACACACACACACACACACACACACACATTCTCTCTCCTAGGGTGTGAATATGTGTGGATTGACTTTGGGGAGAGCTATATTCTAGTATATTATGATGGGAATAATTCTATCAAAATCAAATGAGTCATTTGCTCAATATACATGAAATCTTAGTAGACAAATTCAGCTTCAAGCCTCATTTTTACATAAAGAGTAATAACTATGATTTTGATGATGATAATTTTCAAATCTGAAAGTCTTTAAACCTATTAAGAAACAGACATAGCTAACAATAATAACATGACAATTATGAAGTCTTCTTAAGTTGGCAAAACATTTTACATAAACTATCTCATTCACTCTTTACAACAAGCCAGTGAATAATGTATTATTATTATCCTCACTTAACAAAACAAAATGAGCTTTAGAGAAATTAACTTCTTCTGCATCAGAAAGCCAATAATTGTTAAAGAAAAGACATAAACAAGTTATTAATGACTACCTTTTGCTTGTATCATGATGCTTCTCCAGAAGCTTCCTTAAACCTTGATTTCTAATATTGACTTCTCTACTCAGTTCCTGTTCTTCATTTCCAACAGCAAATGCATTATTTCTATAAGCATTTGCTACCAGCTCTTCAAATTCATTATTTTTGAGGGTGGAGGGGAAGACAGTTAGGGTTAAATGACTTGCTCAGAGTCACACAGCTAGTAACTGTTAAGTGTCTAAACATAGATTTGAACTGAAGTCCCTCTGACTCCATGGCTGATATGCTATTCACTTCACTATCTAGCTGCCCCTCAAATTAATTATTTTCAAAAGGAGAATGTTATTTCCTCTTAAAATGACTCCTTATCTTTCACCTAATTCTGACTATGGCACTATCTTCCATGACATTTTCATGCTTAAAATTCTGGAGAGGTTTCTGTGTTTTCCTTCCTTCCTTCCTTCCTTCCTTCCTTCCTTCCTTCCTTCCTTCCTTCCTTCCTTCCTTCCTTCCTTCCTTCCTTCCTTCCTAACTTCCTTCCTTCCTAACTTCCTTCCTTCCTAACTTCCTTCCTTCCTAACTTCCTTCCTAACTTCCTTCCTTCCATCCATCCATTTTTCTTCTCTTCCCTTTCTTTCCCTTTTCCCTCCTTCCTTTTTTCTTCCCTTTCTTCTTTCTTCCCTCCTTATTTCCCTCCCTCCTTCCTTTTCTCCCTCCTCTCCTTCTTTCCTTTATTCCTTCCTTCTTCCCACCATGCTGTCCTTACTCCTTTCTTCCCTCCCTCCCTCCTTCCTTCCTTTCCTCCTTCTTTCCCGGGCTGCCTCCCTCCCTCTTTCTCTTCTTCCTTTCTCTTATTTAATTAGCCACTAGATATACGAGATTTCACTTCTTACAACATTTTGCTCTCTTCTCTCTCTTCACTAACACCAGCATAGTATAGGCTCTCATTCCCTTGTGATTAGACTGTGTTAAACTTTCTTGTCTCTCATTCCTCTGCTGGTTTCATACATACCAATGTATATATCAGATAATTTTAACCTCCACCCCCACCCCCCAGCAATCTTCTGATTCTATTCATAGTCAAAATGTTAATAGATATATGATCCAGCTCTTCAGGAGCATTTCTTTTCACTACTATATATGAAACTTAAACTTAAATTACCTATAGCTAATATTTATTTATGAAATTAAAATTTTGTGAATTTTAGCATTCTTTTTGCATTTTAGTTGCTCTGTATCTATAACTGCTGTACCAGGAAACACTAGCGAAATTTTGAGTTTAGTTTAGTTAAGTTTTGCAGATTACTGTAGTCCAATCATTTGTCGCTTGGTGGCTAGGCCTGATGATGTGCCTATTTTATTTAGCCAATGCACAAATTTTATCTGAGCACTTTTCAGCTTTCCAACAATTGTTAACCAAATGTCACACACAAAGAAAGCAGGACAGATTTGCTGAAGTAGCAGATAGATTGGGCGATAGAGAGGGAACAGCATGTGCCAGTCAAGACAAACCAATACAACCACCTCCTTAACTGCCATTTTACCTTAGATTTTAATAGCAGTAGTACACGTTTTTGGATCCAAGGTCTTTAGAAAGAAGAGCGCTTCCAGCCCAGGCCAACAACCATCATCCTACAATGTCACCCCTTTGGAGAGGTAGTTTAGCAATTGCTCCAAAAGGTGCTACATTCCTGGTGAGTGAAGAGTCAGGAAAGAAAGTTTTTATGGCCAAGGTTTTGGGTGATATCATAAGAGAGCAAAAGAAGGAAGAGAGCAAACAAGGGGAAAGGAGGGGAGGGGAGGAAGACCCATCAAATATGCTATGATTATAATTCAAAAGTTTCTTTGAGATTCATTTTACTCCAGCTTTTTCTTATTAATTCTGGTGATATGAGTTAAATATCTCTTTGTATACTTGTATTTAGATCTATTTGACATTTGGGGATTTCTGAGATTTAGGAGAGCAATATAGCTGCAAAGAAACAACTGGGAGGCAAAATGGATTGAGTATTGAATCTGAAGTCAAAAAGACAATTTTAAATCTACTCAATAACCATGTGACCTGGACATTTCTTGCAGCTTCTTCATTTTTCTCATCAATAAAATGGTAATAGTAATAATTATTAATAATAGTAAATATTCTTCTTCCTCTCAGTGTTATGGTGAGTAAATGAAAATAATGTTTATAAAGTGTTTTGCAAATATTTAAATATTATATAAATGCTTATATTTCTAAATTTTATTATTACTTATTGCCATTCATATATAGATATATTATTGTATAGTTTTATCTCATTATTGTATATTGCTTGTTTATGAATTTTTTGACACAGTCAAAGCACTATGCATTGCTATTAATCTTTACATCTGTGGAAATGCAAATTTGGTATGCCATGATCACAACAATAAGATTAATGAAAATGGAATTTTTCAAGAAATGGTGAGCTTTTGAAATATAGGTGAGAGATCATAATTTTTTTATTTGGATTCAGGCACATTCAATGACATCAATAATGCTGCATTTTAGGGAGAATCAGAGTCGAAAGATTAGAAGCAACTTATATTCAGAGAATAAGAGATTTCAGGGATTCCCTAAGTATCAATAAGCAATATGACACATGTATAAGAGAATGATGGTGGGACTACCAAGAGTTAGACATATTTTGTTGGGTAAATGAGTAGCAATCTATGTTATGTGGGGCTTATAGTTATGCCATTTGTTTTGTTAATCTTTGTATTTATTTTGTTTTTGTTTTTCTATTGTTCTTGGTTATATATAAACAAAATTTCAATAAAATATATAATATTAATTCCATGTTTTATATATATTATTAAAATGTTAGGAATAATTAGAAATTTATATTCAATACATTTTGAAAAGTAATAAATCAAATAATACTAATACTTTCTAAGAGAAATACACACAAACATACATATATTGACCTTAATAATAAGTGACTTTGCTAATAAATGCTATTTTATGTTTCTTAATCAATTAACATAGAATTCATTTTAAAAATATTTTAAAAGAAAATTGATTCTTTTGTTATATAATTAATGATATAATTAGTCTCCAAAATCATAGGGATTTGGGTCAATTGCAGTTATATAATGATTGTCAAAACTTTACAACACAATAAAATAAATTTTTAAGAGGCAATACATTTATCACTGTGCAGCTTTGGTAATATGCAACATTGTAAAAACCTTCCTTTCAACTTTGTGCTGATATAATGGAATGGAAAGATAAATGTCTTTTTGATTTTTATAAGACTGGGTTCAGAAACAAAAGATAATCTTGAGGTACTAGAGTACAGAAAGGCTTTCTTCTTTCTTTCAATAAGGTTATCTACCTATCCATCTATCTACCTATTATGTGTATAGTCATTCACTTATTGATTTGTATGCTTGCATTTATTTGTATATTTTGTCAGAGAACTCTGATTTTGACTTAAATCCATGGATTTTGTGATAAAAATTTCTGATTTTTTTTTTTTTACATGTGTAGCAACAGAATGATTCAAGCAAATGTAAGCATTTGTCAGAAGTTTAAGATGTCTAATAGATGAGGTAATTTCTATGAGTAGAAGAGTCTTCCAAAAAGCAGATTCTACTTTTCCTACTCCATAATTTCTGCTGATATCCAATCTTAAATCTCCAAATGCCTTCTAGACATGTGAACTAGCTATCCATTATCCATATTTAACTCAAGTCTACAGAATTCTCTTACTTTCCCTGTTATTTTAGAAGACATCATTTTATCAGTCCCTCAAACTCACAAGGAGTCATGCTTCTCTATGTCTTACTTCTTATATCCCAGCTGCAAACTAGGCTTCTTGCTTTCACTTCTCCAATTCTCCCAAAGATGTCCCTTTCTGTCCCCTAAAAAAAATGTCACTATATCTAATGCAGGCCCCCATCACCTCATATCTTGGTTATTGAAATAGTCTGATGGTAGATCCTTTACATTTGGGGCAATGCATTCTCCATACAGCCAGTAAAGTGATTTTCCTAAAATATAGGTCTCATCATGTTGCTTCCCCCTGCCCAATAGACTACAGTTATTTCCAATGAAATGTTCTTTTTAGCATTTAAATCCCTTCATATTCTACCTCCCTATATAAGTCCAGACTTTTTATCCCTTATCCCCCTTCTACTACCTTAAGTATTCTCTAATACTGGGCTCCTGGATATTCTATGCACAAAACAGCTCATCTTTTGATTTTTAATATTTTATTTAGATAACTCTCATGCCTGGAATGACCTGCCTTCTCACTTCTGACTAATTATTCTTTTGATTTTCTTTAAAACACCACTGAAATTCCACCTTTTATACAGTCTTTTTTACTCCACTTTGGTCTTTCTCCTCTTTTAATTATTTCCTGTTTATCCTGTAAATAAGTTGCTTTGAATACATTTGCTTGCCTAGTATTTCCCAATGCATTGCAAGCTTCTTGAAAGAAAAATGTGTCTTTTGCTACTCTTTCTATCCCCAGCACTTTGCTCAGTGCCTGGCACATAGTAAGTACTTAGTTTGTTTAGATGATTGAGATAAATTAAGTGTGAGAATGGTGGCAAAATACTAGAAAGACAACAACAAAATTATCCAAATGATTTTGAATTGAGACAAAAAACTTTGACACAGTCAAAAATAGGAAAATTGAAATGCTCTTTGACAATATTATTATAGTTATAGATATATGAATATCATATTTAGAGATGATATCGATATAGATATAAATATATACCGGGAAATAAAGAGAATGATTAACAATGCACTTTGGGTTTAAAATCAGCTACAGTCCAGATCTCTCAAGAGTTTGAGTAATTAAAATAGCACAATAACCAGATACTACTTCAGGAAGTCAGATTCTGAAGAATGTTCAGAGTCTTCATTGAAAGCATTTAATATAATAATAATAAGACATTGCTCTTATAATCCAAGGGAAGAAAGAAACTTTGGAAAATCTGGGAAATATTTTACCACAGGAAGAGTAAATGCACGGGATATTATGAGTTCATGAAGCAAAAAAGACTTAAAAAGGCTTTAAAAGAAAGCAAATGGAAAGGAAACAAAGAGAAAATTGTTGAGACTATCATATTTTATTTTACATATATGCACATATATAATTTTTTAAACAGCTTCATCAAATAGATTCAAAGTTTCACGTAACATTTTTTTCTCCTCTCATTATATGTATAAGTATTTGTATTTATTTATGTTTGCCAAATTCCTTAAAATAAGACAAACATTTTAAAGTCAAAAAAGTGAAGCAAAAAACAAACAAACAAACAAACAAAAAACTTTAAAATATCTGTGATTTTTATCATTGTGGCTTCTTCCACCAAAGGAAATGATAGTCCCTGTATACTTTAGCATTTAGAACAATGTCTAGAACAAAGCAGGCTCTTAATAGATGTTAATTGGTTATTTTGTAAAGTTTCTTCTTGGTCTGCTATGAATGAAAAAAAAATGTGTCACTTGCCAGTCCACCTTTTGGTATTCAACTCCTATCAATTCACAACTTGTCCACTTTGATAGGAAATATAAAATGATACAAGCATAGCTAGCATCTAGAGTCACCACAATGTCAATATGCAGAACTTCCAAAAAAGAAAATGTCAATGAAGAGTTATGTTTCATTGATAAATAGTTTTAGTAAATATCAGTTTTGAACTAGTTACTATGTTCGATCTGGAATGCCTAATCTCTTCTTTCCATTATTCCTCTAAAACAAAACAAAACACAACAATAATCTCTACCCTCAAGAAGCTTACATTTTATTCTGTTTTACAGATTTAAAAGGAATAGGGACAATAGAAGTCATCTAATACAACCTTTCTCTTTTTTTCTTTTTCTTTCTTTCTTTTCCTTTCTTTCTTTCTTTCTTTCCCTTTCTTTCTTCCTTCCTTCCTTCCTTCCTTCCTTCCTTCCTTCCTTCCTTCCTTCCCTCCCTCCCTCCCTCCCTCCCTCCCTCCCTCCCTCCCTCCCTCCCTCCTCCCTTCCCTTCCTTCCTTCCTTCCTTCCTTCCTTTCTTTCTTTCTTTCTTTCTTTCTTTCTTTCTTTCTTTCTTCTTTCTTTCTCTTTCTTTCTTTCTTTCTTTCTTTCTTTCTTTTCTTTCTTTCTTCTTTCTTTCTTTCTTTCTTTCTTTCTTTCTTTCTTTCTTTCTTTCTTTCTTTCTTTCTTTCTTTCTTTCTTTCTCTTCTTTCTTTCCTTTCTTTCTTTCTTTCTTCTTTCTTTCTTTCTTTCCTTTCTTTCTTTCTTCTTTCTTTCTTTCTTTCTCTCTCTTCCTTTCTTTCCTGAGACAATTGGGGTTAAGTGACTTGCCCAGGGTCACACCTAGGAAGGGTGTCTGAAGCCAGATTTGAACTCAGGTCTTCCTGACTTCAGGGCTAATACTCTATCCACTCTACCACTTAGCTGCCCCATCTCATACAACTTTCATATTTTACAAATGAGGAACCTAAGGTCCAGAGCATTTAAATGATTTGAACATAGTCAAAAGAATGATAATGATGTGTTTGATCATGGAAGCAGCCAAAGGCATGTTATTATGATGTCTCCTGCACTGAAATTTAGGCTCATTAAAGTGTCTTACACATTGTAAGTACTAAATAAATGTTTTTTTCAGTGAATGAAAGATTAAACAATAAGGCATGATATTTTTTTTTTTAGCTTAATGTGTTTTAAGATATTATACTAATACTGGATAACTTGTACATAAAAGTAATGTGTATGTATGGCTTCAAGGCAAACATGTTAGTCCAGCAGCCTACTATATTCCATCTCCCCTTCTAATTTTCTGGATTTCCCATCATTTGAGACATTCCTTGGTTTCAACAAGTGAGACAGATGAAATATGTTCAATTCTTCAGATATCTGAGCAGGAAGCCCTATGCTGATATAGATTAATTACTTCACTCAGCATAATTCATCAAAGAATCATCTGGAAATCTGAAACCTCTGTAAATTTAGCTAGGTTGGTCCTCAGAAGACTGTTTATTGCTTGGCATTCACTAGAAACATTTTTGTTTTGGGAACATAAGGGTTTTTGATTGCTGAATCTCTAGTCTCATATTTCATTCCAAAAGAGTAGATGAAATAAATGAAAAGCTTTAATCTGAACAAAGAGACAATAAATACCATTCAGTAAGAAGCAGCATATAGTGGGAAAAGCAAGGTAAATTTAAGCACATTGAATATTTGCTGATAGCAGTACTGCTGTGCTTACCAAATTTGGAAGGGGGAAGAGGAAATCCAGTACTTAAACTCTCGCAATTGGGAATTTGGGTTTGGATTCATTCAGAAATCAAGCTAAAATTCAAGGTTCTTAAAATATTCTGATAAAAAGTATGATTATTAAATTGAAATTTAACTAAATTCAACAAACATTTATTGTGCATGAGGCACTGTATCGGCCATTGGAAATAAAGTGAAAACATTAAGCCATTACTATTTTTCGAAATTATAGTCTAAAGTTGTAAAAAATAAAAACCAGAAAATAAGTTTTTTTTTTATTTTTTATTTTTAAGGATTCTTGAAAATGACTATTATTATTATTATTATTGTGGGAAAAGTACACCCCCCTCTTCAAAATTTGACTTGTCTTAAACATTATACATGATATCATCATTAACATGGTGTTGACTGAAGCAGTTTTACTGTCTCATTGATTGACTTGAAAAATGTTCATGAGGAAAATATCTCAAGAACCTCAAATTATCTAATCAAAATATTGTTCCCATTGCTCCTCACTTATATTTTTTTTTCCTATTCAACTTTTTCTAAAAAAGGTATGCTTTGTTACTGTATTACACTTCTTTAATCTAATATAACAACAATGTCTACTTTGTAAGTTCATGATTGTCTCTACATATCCTAGCTTAGTCTCTATGAAAGAACTTCTATTTCTATTGCCTGATCCGGTCTCCACATTCTATATAAAACATATGAAACAGAAGCAAAGATTATCCCAAATGATTTATGACATTATTTTAAAACATTATTTATTTTTGGTACAAAAAGCATTTTCAAATATTCAAAAACATCTCCATCATTCTGGGTTATTCATTATTTTTTTAATTTTCATTAGTTTCTTTTTTTTTTTTTTTGGTTTGTTTGCTTATTTATTTATTTATTTATTTTGCATTTTGAATTACAAATTCCTTCCTACCTCATGTCTTTCTCTCACCATCGAGAAGGCAAGTATATGTGTATTCATGTTATACATGCTAAGTCATGCAAAATATTTATATAGTAGATATGTTGAAAAAATGAAAAAAAATAAGAAAAAATAATGTGAGAAAAATATATTTCAATCTTTCCTCAGAGTTCATCAGTTTCCTCTCTGGAAATAGATAGCAATATTTTATCATTTGTTATTTGTAATTGTATTAGATCATTGCATGGATTAGAGTAGCCAGTCTTTCACAACTGATCATTAATTCCTATCAGTTGTTCTACGTTTTTCTGAGAATATACTTCCAATTTTTTAGTACTATAACAGTATACTACCTGTCTACAATATAATATATAATAATATAGTATAATAACTTCATTAGCCATTTCCCAATGAAGAAGCATCTAATGTATTTACAATTCTTGGAACTAATATCTATCTATCTATCTATCTATCTATCTATCTATCTATCTATCTATCTATCTATCTATCTGTCTATCTATCTGTTAATTCAGTTATATGTGTCTGTCTGTATTGTATATGTGTATGTAGCTTTTTCTAATTTATTTTCCCAATTTTTTTTCTAATATTTGGAATTTGAAACTTTTAAACTTAACATCATTTTATTCTTCTGAGTTTGTGTCAAATCTTTTCCATCATTATAATAGCTTTAAACATTCTAACAATTTTTTTTTCTTTCAAAATTTTGATATTTAAATTCTTTTACACTGAGCTCTGAGGAGGAAAGCAACATATTAATTATATATATTCAGTCCTGAAAACATTATGTCCCTATTTATCACATTTTAAAAAGCAAGAAATAGAATAAAGTGATAAACTTATATTTCAATTTGCAGTCAGTAATTTATCAGCTCTCTCTAAAGGTAGATTACATTTTTAAGAATGAGCCTTTTAGAATTATCTTGGATCATTGTATTTATCAAAGTAGCCAAGGTTTTTTTCACAGTTAATCATCATTAAAAACATTGCTTTCCTTGTGCACATTAGTATTCCAGTTCTTCTCACACTTTTCATGAGTTTATGTAGGTGTTCCTTTTTTCCCCCTGAAACTATTGCATTTTTGATTTTTCATGTTTAGTGAAATTTATCCAGTTATCTTAACCTCAACATATAGTCTTTTAAAGTAGAACCTGCTAGGTCTTGTATGATCCTTCCTGTAGTTCTATGATATTTATATTACTTTTTCCCCCCCTTGTTTGTCTTAAAATGGGACTATGGAATATAGCCATAATATTCCTCTAACTTTTTATCTGGGATTTTTTGACTTAGTGATTGGTAGATTTTTCTATTACCCTCTTATTCTTAAAATTCAGCATAATTTCTCTCATTAATTTCTCATAACATTATTATCTAATACTCTTATTTTGATTATAACTCTCAGGTAACTGAAACAGTTCTTGTTTCTGTTCTTTCTGTTCAACACATCCATTTTTTTACGTATTTCACATTATCTTCCTTTTTATTATTCTTTTAATCTTTTGATGCTTATTATTTCTTATTTTCATGTAACACCATTAGTTTCCTCTTTATAATTTTAGTTTTTAAGGAATTTTTTGTTTTTAAGTTTTTGGTCTCCTTTTCTAATTGGTTTACTCTATTTTCATTTTTTTTTTTTTTTTTTGTGGTTTTCTTGGTTCACTCTTATTTGATTTTTGAAGTCTTTTTTTAAAAAAGTTCTTCCACGAACTCTTTTTTGAGCATGTGACCATTTGATATTTGTGTTGTAGGAATGGGTTTTAAATTGTACTCTCATCTTCTGAATATGAACCCAGATTGTCTCTATTCTGCTAATCCTTTTTTGGCCAGGTTCTTTTCTCCTTTGATTTTTCATTTTTATTTTGTTTTATTTATTTTTAGTAGCTTTTTATTGTAAGCAGGCTCTAGTCTGGAGGAATAGGCAAAAAAATGTTCCAGCATTCAGTTCCTTCTTTTTCTTATTTTCTGAGCTTTGCCTGAACTAAGGCAATCCTCTCTACCCCAAAACCATGGCTCGGGTTTCCCGTTCACTTTGGCATACAAATGATCTCATTCCCCGAGTTTCTTCCTGCAGCTGCAAACTTTAGCTCTCTCCTCTATCCTGGAGCCAAAATTACAGACTTTCTTCTTATGCAAGTGCCCAAAGCACAGCCAGCAAGGTCCCTGCCCACTTGACTATCCTAAACAGGCAGGCATAGAGTTGCCTTTTTGTATCCACGGCTGTAGGCTGGGACTTTATATATTTAGCACGGCTGGAATTCCCCAATATTGAGGGGTCCTTCAATTTCCCATTACCAAGATGTGTTATCCTAACACTATCTGTGAGGTAGAAGTTCCTGAAACCAAGATTATAATCCAAATTTAGCTATCCCCAAGACTAGCTTTTATTGATTTAATAGAATCTGCCTGGTGGTGTTTACCTGGATTGAACTTCCACCCCTGGAGGTAGAATCTTTCCTAATATCCTCTCAAGTTGTCTTAGGAAGACAACTACAATTGTTTTACCTTAGCCTTTCTTTCTTTCTTTCTTTCTTTCTTTCTTTCTTTCTTTCTTTCTTCTTTCTTTCTTTCTTTCTTTCTTTCTTTCTTTCTTTCTTTCTTTCTTTCTTTCTTTCTTTCTTTCTTTCTTTCTTTCTTTCTTTCTTTCTTTCTTTCTTTCTTTCTTTCTTTCTTTCTTCTTCTTTCTTTCTTTCTTTCTTTCTTTCTTTCTTTCTTTCTTTCTTCTTTCTTTCTTTCTTTCTTTCTTTCTTTCTTTCTTTCTTTCTTTCTTTCTTTCTTTCTTTCTTTCTTTCTTTCTTTCTTTCTTTCTTTCTTCTTTCTTCCTTTCTTCCCTTTCCCTTTCCCTTTCCCTTTCCCTTTCCCTTTCCCTTTCCCTTTCCCTTTCCCTTTCCTTTCCTTTTTTCTTTTTTCTGTATGTTCTCTTTGAGGCAACGTGCTGTCTTATTTTATGAAAGAAATTTGGAGAGTCTAGAGTCTTCCAATCCTATTCTGACCTCATGACATCATTCCAGAATCCTCTTTGGATCAGAAATCCAAAATCCTCTGATATTTCTTTTCAAGAAAACAATTTAACTAAAAACTGAGGACTTGTCTCAGATTCAGAAATTAGACTAATCTTAGCTCCTTTTTAATCTTGTAGGTTATTTGCAGGGATGGGAATAAAAGTTAAGGAGAATTAAAAATTCTCTCTCATTGGAACTGAATTTATTATGAAATGCTAATAACTGACATTTATGCAACCCTTTAGTTTTTTTGCAAAGCGATTTATAAACACACTCTCCTTTATGACTCATAAATACTTTCAGTCACCATTAGATCCATAAGCAGTTATTAAAAGCTTACTATCTGCCAGGCACTCCAATGTGATAGAGATTCAAAAGAAAGCCAAAATCTGGCCTCTGCCATCAAAGAGCTATTTTTCAATTGTGGGAGCAATATGAAAATTAATAAACATAATATATAGGAACAAGATACCTGTCAGGTAATCTTGCAGGCATGACTCTGTTATTGCAAGATGAGTAGAAAAAGGAAGAAAAATATTTGGAAAGGTTTCCTGCACAAACTGGAATTTCATCTGTCTTGAAGGAAGCCAAGAAGCTAGGGTAACTGAGGAGAATATTCTGATGATTAGGGACAATTAGTGTAAAAGGCCCAGAGTTGGAAGATGATACATTACTGAGGAGGCACAAAATGTCAATAACTTTATCAAATATAGGATGGAATACAGTAAAATAAGACTAGAAAAGTAAGAAGGGGCAAGTTGTAAAGTAACCTAAATATCCACTTAAAGATTTGTTTGTTTGTTTGTTTGTTTCTGTAGGTAACAAGATGCCTTTGCTTTTTACTGATTTAGGGTTGGGAGTGGAAATAAATATGGTTAGATTTTGCTTTCTAGAAAAGTCATATTGCCATTTTAGTAAAGGAATAGGGGAAGTAGGGAGAAATTGTCAAAGATCTTCCTGATTGAGTCCTGGGAATTTCATTAAGAAATAACCTTCAATCCCAATTCATCAATGAGAATACAGGATATCCTTACTATTTTTTAATTTTTATAGTTAAAAAATGAATAAGGATTTCTGCTATATACTGTATACTTCTTTCCTCAGGAATACTGCTTTTACATTTGCCTCTATTAAAGTTAAGGACAGAGATTATACACTTAGAATGTTTTGCTATTTGCATAGCAACAAGGAAATAGATGCTATTTATCTGTCTATCTGTCTGTCTTGCTTTCTTGATTTCTTTCTAGGACCTTTACACTTGTTTATTTACAGAAAAAAAAATGAAAAAATCAAAAGTCATGCACCAAAGGAGATAAATATTATAAAGATTTTAAAATAGGGACAGTTAGGTGATACAGCAAATATAGTGCCAAGACTGGAATCAGGAAAACATTTTATTGAGTCCAAATCTGGCCTAGAAGATGTGTTAGCTGTGTGACCCTGAGAAAATCATTTAACCCTGTTTGCCTCAGTTTCCTGGTCAGTAATAAAACAGAGAAGAATATGACATACTATACCATGTCTTTACCAAGGAAACCTCAAATTGAGTCATGAGTAGTCAGATATAACTTTAACAAATTAGCAATAACAAAAATAATGTTTGTAGGATTAAAAACTTTTTGAATGTGAAAGAATACTTTTTAGTCATTAAAGTGAAAGAGGTAAGGGAGAAAAACATAAAGAAAAATCAGTTTGTTTGCCTGATTAAATCAGCACAGATTTAGATACATTAGACGAAAAGGGCATTTCAATGATTTATCAGGTAAAATCAAGACAATTAAGTGCACAATATCAAGTCTAATTGGGTAAAATACATCTTAAAGCTTATTAACAGTAATTTAAATCTGATGTTTTTCAAGGGTCACTCTATATTATATCTATCTTTTGTGATTTATAAAAACATGCAATGTTTTCTCTATGTAAGAAAAACTTTGCTAAAATATAATTTTGTTATGGAAGCTCTTATAACCCATATATAACCCTTGTCAGCAATATTCTACTGCTGGGAAGCAGTATATTTTAGAAATATATCTATGTTCAACTTTCTTATCTTTCATTTTTCCAATTTTTTTTCTCTCTCACTTTCTTCTTTCTCACTCTCTTTCTCTTTTATATGCATATATATCAATGTTCTCTTAAGACATTATTAATCACACAAGGTTTATATTTTAAAAGAAATAATTTTGGCTTATGGAATATTCTCATTGTTTTTACTCTGATCAAACTTTGCAAACCTCTTTTCTTCAGTGTTAGTGTTCATGTAGTACATAATTTATAAAGAATAGTTGGTGTCTCAGAAGCCCAAATGACTTTCTGGAATGGAATAAAGGAAGACATTGTTTTAGGACAATAGTAGAAATATATCTATGAAAAGTTTAGATTTTTGTCAATATATCTAAGACAATATCTACTCTTTTAATTTCTTGTTATCTATATAAAGAAAGCATTAGTAAGAGAGAACTATATGTTCCTCATATGCAGAGGTGAATATCTAAGTGTTTTGAGGGATGATAATCATAATTCGATGGAGAAAACAACACTTTCATCAAAGAAAGTGAGTAATGTTGTAATGTAAGTAATATTAATATGAATAATAGTAATTATCTGGTAGTTATTCTTTAGGCTGAAGAAAGTTATATATTCATGGTTTTCTCCTTCATAATTTTGTATAGTATAACCAGATATTTGTGTGAATATACGCCCATAGATAATTGCATAAAAAAGCTAAAAATCTGCTTCTCTAAGTCAAACTGTACATTCTGTGAATTTTAACATTTTCTGAAATTCAATTCATTAAATATATATTGTGAATCATCTTATATGCAAATTTTTTATAGTATGTATCATGAGTAATATAACATTAATATGACTAATTCTCTGCTAACTACTATAGGAACTCACAGAAGAAAAAAATAATATGTTCGAGAACATCTGTGATTTCAAGGAGATAATAGTTTCAAGATCACAAGGGATAGTTTTTGTTTGTTTTTTTAAAAGATAAGTTAAAGAAAAGGTATTCTTTTGAATTATAAAAGCAACATGAGAAAGCCATAGAATCAGGATGACATAAAGCCTGTTTCAATAGTAATTTAATTTTTATGGATCTTATTTTAAGGTCAGTAGATTAAAAGGGAAGGTAAGTGACACAGGGGATAGAGTGCTAACTTTGAGTTCAGATCCAATGTCAGATACTTATTAGCTTTGTAAAGCTAGGCAAATCACTTATCCCTGCTTGCCAGAGTTTGCTAATCTGTAAAATGGATGGGATAAGAAAATAGCAAATCATTCCAATATCTTTTTGTCAGGAAAATCTCAAATGGAATCATGGAAAGTCAGACAACTAAAAAGTCTTGACAAAAACAACATCAAGTGGATTGTAAAGATAGATGATTCTATTGTGTGTAATGTTCTCTTTTCTCTAAATTGTAGATCATTTTCTTGGGGGCAGGATTTCTTGGGGAGCTTCTGGAGGCAGCCTTCCTTTCAGTTCAGTATAATCACTCCAAATGCAGCCAAGAGTTAAAGTCCTGATCCTCTATTATGTCTTTCAAAATCCTGAATCTTTTCCTGTGGCCCAGTTGGCTTTAGTAGAGGCCTATCTCTCTCCTTGGTTCCCCAATGAGCTCTTGTCAGAATATCTCCATCCAGCTTCAGTCTCTAGCTGCCTCTGAATCCAAAGCCTCCAGTCAGCAAGAAGGTAGACATGGGAATGAAATCTTGACTCCTCCTCCCTGAATCCTTACTCCTTATATCCTCCCAGAAAATGGGCTCATGGGAGCTCCTTAAAAGTATGCTCTCTTATAGGTGTGAAAGGTATGAACTCTGAACTAAAGAATTGTTAAGAACCATGCTAAATTAGATAATTATATCCATTCCAGTAACTTAGCACCTTGTAGGAATCCTAACAATTATGAATGACTTGAATATGAGATTTATAGATCATAATTATTAGGTTCTAGATTGTTCTTGATTATTAATTATTCTAAATTATAATAGATTATAATTTATTGAATAGAAAAGGGTCCATTGATAATGGCTAAGCAGAGGAATAGAATGAGTGGAGCTATGACTTCCTGAGATGTGGGCAGTGATTGCTTAAATGTGGAAGATTAATAAGAAGCTGCTGGAGCTATTGAATCCAGAAGGAATGAGGAGCTTCATTTACTTATTTAACAAATATTTTTAAAGCACCTTCTATAGTCAAAGTAGTAGTATAGGATGTGCTTCCATTCCAAGGATTGGGAAAGTGAGCCTCAATGAATAAGTAAAAGGGGATGTCAATAAAATGAATAGAGAAAATGTGAGGAAAAATTGATGGGGAAAATAGGATCAAGAAACAAATTGTGGATGCAGCATAGAATGATGTTTAGTTCAACAGTTTAGCTTAATACTTTAGTCATCTAAAATTCTGATCAAAGAAAAAGTTGTTATTCAAACAAGCAATTACTTTTGGGAATAAAATAGATAAGGAAATAGAAAAGATTGATTTATAATATGCCCAGTGTGAGTGGTGAAATAATGTAAGAGAAAACAAAAATTATACAATTTTTACCATGAGTTGTTATATTGAATAATATGATAAGAATGTTAAAATATCATAATAATTTGGCATAATGTAGTGAAACTAGCAATAATACGTTTTATAAGAGTAAATGGATCCATATGTTTAAGTCCTAGTACCAGAAGGGACAAGATGGCTTGTCATTAGTTGAGATGGAGAGACAAGCAGAAAGTTTTATTGACTACAAACTCAATATATTTGAGATCCACAAAATAGCTGCTTATAGAAACTATTGAATAATGAGTCTGATGAGGAAACCCCAAAACTCTTAAAACCTTCTTGGACTCTGCCTCAGGTAAGGGACTCCACCCCAAGCACAGTTTCAACTTTATCTGGCTCAATCCCAAAACTCATTAATTCTATTCAAATTCTAACCCTGGCTGAAACTCAAGCCTGAAACCAACCTGGAACTCCACCCAGGAGCCTTTCAGATTGTCCAAAGTCCCCTATTATAAAAAAAGCCAAACTGGAGTCCACTCTTTGCAGAGGTCCCAAACATGGTGTCCTTATACCTACCATGTCAAGGATTTCTGCCCACTGGAACCACTCTGTTGTCCTTCCTCTCTTTACCTAACACCTTTTAACCTTACTTCCAAACCCCATAATAAACCTTTTATCAATGTAGGTTTTTAGGTCTGTAAATTTCTTTACAGGAGATTCTTGTGCCACTACTAACTCTCATTTAACTCTGTATCCTTGTGCTGAATCCAAAGGGGTTGCTGGGGAGCTCCATTTGACTCCCTGTACCCTGAACCTGCCACTAGACCTCAATTAAACCTAATTTCATTTAGATACCCCTTATCTAGTTCTCATCAAATCTGTGATAACAAAAATATATTCTATCAATGAAAGAAGACAATAGTCCTAAAATATCCCATTAATTTAGACATCTTCTGGTGGATTGTAGCTTGTTTTATGTACCATTTTTAAGAGGGCATTCAAATTATGAAGTGTTTCTAGAGGGATCAAGGAAAGGGAGCAAAGAATTATGATCTCACTTCAGCACCCAAATTGTTTGGCAATATCTATTCTTTCCACAATGTTAAATTGTTTCACAGCATTTCCTTTTATATTAGTTATGATGGCAAACTCTGATAAGCATTCTCAAAACATTATAATGGTTCCCAAGCTCACAAAGAATCCAAGCTTTTTAGGAGAGGCAAACTAAATGAGTGATATACTTAGGAAGTAGATATGTGAAGAACATGTTATTGTCAGTGTATTTTTTATTCTAAAAAACCTTTTCTAACAAATTTTCTATAAACACTTGTCAGAACAAGATGACAAATTTATCAATATATACTATAGAAAGAAGTATTTCTTTTTTTAATCATAAAAATGTGAAATATTATATACCAACAAACAAAACTCTTCCCTATCTTGGAAAAGAGATAGTGCAATCATTCTCACAATCATTCACTGAAAAGCTGAATAATATGATTTCCCCCCCCTGAACATTATTCTATTGTGTTAATATTTTAATGCAAAGAAACAGAAAACTGTTCATGAAGGTCTATTAGAAGCTTTTATAGCTCCATAGATGTTTGGAAAAATGTATTACCTGTAGCTTTTCTTCAGAGTATGTTAGAGCTTTCCTTTTCCCCCCTCTTCCCCTGCCTTTTTCAACAGCAATACTATTTTGGAAGTTAATTTAACATTGGATATTTCCTCTTTACTCATTGACAGAAACAATGAAAACCCACCTGAATATTAATTCATTCAAAAAGAAGGCAATTATGGAAAAAATATGGCCTTTTAAAAATGTGAGCATCTTAAAAACACTAAACAATAACCATGAACATTGAGAAAATGCATATGAATTTGCCAATTTTCTATTTCTGATTATTCTCCCAATCTGCTTTCTTCTTTATTTGGATTTCTTGTTTCTCTGTTTCATTAATGCTTTATTTTTAAACCATATTATCACCTTAATGTTATACCTCTATCTATATTTATGTGTGTAGGAGTATGTGTGTATGTGTGTTTTTTCCTCATTTGTATATATATATATATATGTATTTTTTTTCTTTACATTGAAGGCTATGTCTCTCTCTTTGTTCCATAAATTTCTTTCAAAATCAGGCTAAACACTATATTTTCCAGATTTTCCTCCTAGATTTTGACTTCTTTTATATCAATTTCGGATATGCCTTCAAATAATTTTTCCCCTCCCCCCATTTTATGGAAAGTTCTTTATTGATAATGACATTTGGTACTATTGCAACTCCTTCCAGAATATACGCTTGTGCTTATTGAAATGATTGGTAGATTTTGAATCAATCAGTAAAAAAAAAAACAGTACTAAATACATGTTATATGCAAATGACTATGGACCATGTCCTTGGGCTGTTTTTCTTTTTTAGACGCAAAGTGCCCTCTCTTCTACTTTGGTATGTATTTATTTAAAAGGCAGTTTAAGTGCCATTTACCACATGAGGATGGTCTTATGAACTTTCAGAGGAATTTTGTATTTTGATATTCTCTATTCTGTCCTTTCCTAGTCATGTTCCCCAAACAGCTAATGCAAAGTCACCATTTGATTAACTATTTACACTGAGGACAATCTGTTTTTAGACTTTACAAGGATCATAGAATGTAAATGGTATAATTCCTAAAGGGGACATCATGAATATTTCACAGAGGAGAAAATGACTTTTTAAAAAGTAATATATTTCCCCTATAGTCTATCTATACAGTTGGAAGAATATCACATATTGGGATTGGGAATGATGATGGTGGATTTTTCACTATGTATTCTTATCAAAAACACTTCCCAAAGATAATTAGGTCTGGCTGATTGTTTTCAACCAATAATACTGAAGGAATAATACCATTGTAGGCACATGGTATATATTATAAGCACACTCTTCCTAATTTATTTGGGTTACCCCTGGAACTCAGAGAAAAAAACTATTGTCTTATTTGGGGAGATGTAAAAATCATCTTTTGCAAACCTTGTTTGACAGTGGAAATAGAGGATTAGTGTACCATGCATAATTATTTACAAAATTAAATCACTGCCATATGAACAGTCACTAATATTTTTAATTCTAAAAAATGTGTTCTATAACAAATTGAGGGGGGGAAAAGATATGATTTCTACAATTGATGAATTGATAATATAGTTCATAGAAAGCATATGGATAAACCATAATTCCAGAGTTTTTATGATGAAATACTGTTATCACCTCCAGAAATAGAGGTAATGAAAGCAATGAAATTGTAACATATTTTATTTTTGCTTTGCCTTTATGGTTTTTGCTTTTCTTTCTTTCTCAACATGTGTAAGAGACAATAAAAGAAGATAATTTGTATCTGAAAATAAAATAAAAATGAATTAAAATATAGTAAATAAATGATATTTTACTAGCTTATAATGACAGCTTCCAAATTACTATTAGCATCAAAACCCTTTACAACTTTGCTTCAAACTACCTTTCCAGGTTTATTATATACAACCACATTATCATATTCTACTATCTAACCAAGCTGGCATTATTAGGATTCTTCATAGATAATGTCACTGATTGTCCTTGTGATTAAGAATGAGACCCATCTATACTTCAACCTTTTTTAGATTTCTAGTTTCCTTCAGTTTTTAGCTCAATGTTACCTTATATGCTTTTCTAAGAAACTAATATAATCTTCTCCAAAACTGCAATTATATATTTTGTGTGACCAGCACTCAACATGGTGCTTAATCCATAATAGGTATTTTTTAAATGATTACTTGTCATTTATTCACATTTAATTACATCCTGAGGAAAGATTTTATAAAATATATTGAAAAAAGATAAAGCAGTCTGTATATTCTTTATTTGGAATAAATAGGAAACCATTTAATTGGAAATTTTAAAAGTAACTAATAGTTTAACAAATAATAAAATATTTAAATGGGGGCAGCTAGGTGGTGCAGTGGATAGAGCACCAGCCCTGAATTCAAGAGGACCCGAGTTCAAATATGATCTCAGACACTTAACTCTTCCTTGCTGTGTGACCCTGGGCACTTAACCCCAGCCTCAGGGGAAAAAAAAATAAATAAATTTGCTTAATGGTCTGCAGGTGATACTAATAATATCAAATATGCTTATTAGTGTAAGTCAATAAAGATTACATTAGCTGCCAATAAATATAGCATGCTGAAATTATTGTTTCTTTATATTTTTTGCATTTTTCTTTATTAAAACTAAATCCTTTGATAAAGAGGAATACTTTATTTTTGTTTTTGTATTTCCAGTACTCAGTATTGTGCCTAATACTGATCTTGGAGCATTAGAAGACTTGTGCAATGGAATCATTTCTAAGCTTTTAATTGAATAAGATTTCTAGGAGGATTGCATGAGAGTAAATTTTTTTTTTAAAACCAACATAGAAAGAGAGTGTTTATATTAAGACCCAAAAGGAACATACTTTAGAAAATTTAGCATTCTTTGTTAGGTCTTTCATTTATTTTCTAAGGAATAAAATGTGTCATTTATTCAAAATTGTAAAACAACACACATCAATTTTAGCCCACTAGGCTTGTTCTCACAAAATGCCTAAATAGTATATAAATAAACTGAAATGAACTGCCATGCATAAATAAAAAGATTAATTTTTCACTTGATCATTTTCTTTCATGTGTAATTAACAGTGTCATTTGAAGAATATAAGATTAGGAAATAATTATTTGCAAGGAGGGGTGCAATATAGAATTGCTCAGCTTCCCAGAAGTAGTAACCCAGCTTTCTACAAGTATGTTTTTAGTGGGAAATAATAATTAAAAAAAAAAACTTAAAGAAAAGGAAGCTATTATATTGTTTTGTATGTTCATTGAACAATTTTTGTATATACTTTTCAGTGAAAAAGGACTTTCTAGAGATCATCTAGTCTGTCTTGTCTTTATATTGGACTACACAGAGGACTAGAGATCAGGAGTCAGTTGTGCAAATTCACATATATCATTAGATCATGATCAAGTTTTTCCTGATCTACATGAGCACACTTCAGATGAATATTGCTCTATAAATTCCAGTGTCTCAACAGATCTTTGTGGGTATATTATATGATGGTAATTTTCTTGTTTTTTTTTTTGGTTTTTTTTAATAAACTAATTATTTTTTTTAATAATCTTTCTGAATTGTGTTCCAAATTATTTCCCTTTCACCTAACCTCTTCCCTTCCCACTAAGAAAGCAGGCAGTATATCACTTACACACATGTGAAATCATGCAAAACATTCCCATAGCAGCCATATTGGAAGAAGGAGAAGGAGAAGGGAGGAGGAAAAAGGGGGAGGAGAAAGAAGAAAGAAGAACATATTTTAATTTGAACTGATTTCATTAGATCTCTCCCTGGAATAAAGTCCTTTGAAATTTTTTAGACAGTTTTATTGATCAAAATAGCTAAGGTCTTTTAATTTTAAGTTGTTCATCATGACAAGATTTCTATTAAATGCACAATATTCTCCCACTTTTGCTCAATTCACTTTGCATCATTTCATATTGGTCTTGTCATTTTTTTCTTAAACCATGCTCCTCATCATTTCTTATATCACAATGATATCCTATCACATTCATATGCCACAAATTGTTTAGCCATCCCACTAGATGAATAATCTTTCAATTTGCAAATCTTTGTCACAAAAAAAAAAAAAAAAAAACTTATGTAAATATTTTATTTCATATAGGTCCTTTTTCTCAGATCTCTTTGGAACACAGACCTAATAGTAATATTTTGGATCAATGGCTATGCATACTTTTATAATTTTCTTTAATCTGTATTCTTTTCTTTTTATTATACTTCTATTTCTCTCATCCACTTCTCCTTTTTCTCTGTTGGGTAAGAGAGATTTCTATGCACAACCAAGTTGTGTATGTGTGTGTGTGTGTGTGTGTGTGTGTGTGTGTGTGTGTGTGTGTATTATATATATATATATATATATATATATATATATATATATTTTTTTTTTGTTTGTTTGTTTGTTTGTTTGTTTGTTTGTTTCCTCTTTAAATTAATTCTGATAAGAGTAAGGTCAAAGCCTTGCTTAATCATTCACCTACCAATTTTCCACACCACTGTAAAAGATATTCCTTTTATGACCCTTTTATGTAAGAAAAAATCCGAGTTAGTCCTTTCCCTTCTGCCTTTTCCCTGTGTATTCTTTTTCTCACACTCTTTTTTTGCCTTTCTTTTTTCTTTCTTTTTGCAGACCATTCAACACAATTGACTCTCGCCCATGCTCTCTATGTAAATTTTTAATTGTACTACTACTAATAAATTTCTTAGGAATTATATAAATCTTTTTCCATATAGGGATATAAATATTTTAATACTATTGCATGTCTTGTGATTTCTCTTTCATATTTAGCATTTTAATATTTCTTTTGAGTCTTATACTTGAATTTTAATTTTTTGATTCAACTTTGGTTATTACATCATCCTGGATATTTTAAAATCTTCTATTTTAGAAAATGTATACATGTATATTTTTCCCCAAAAAATATTATATTTAGTTGTTTTTTGTTTGTTTGTTTGTTTGTTTTCTGAGTAAATTATTCTTGATTGTAATCCTAGCTCCTATGTCTTCTGAATGGTACCATTCCAAGCTTTAACATTAAATAAGCTAAATATTTTCCTTTATAAGATCTTGAAATATGTGTAAGTCCATTGTTGTTGTTGTTTTAAATTACAGCTTTCAAGTATTCCAATAATTCTTAAATTATCTTTCCTCAGTCTGTGTTCAAGGTCAGTTTTTTTTTTTTTTTTTTTTTTTTCTGATTGGATATCTCCCATTTTCTTTTATTTTTTTTCATTCTTTTCTCTTTATATTATTATTTTTAATGTCTTATAGAGACACTAGATTCTAGTTGTCCAGTTCTAATTTTAAAGGGATTATTTTTTCAGTGAGTTTTTGCTCATTTTTACCTGTTCTGTTTTTTTTTTTTTGTTTTGTTTTGTTTTGTTTTGTTTTGTTTTGTTTTGTTTTTTTCCTTTTCACTATTTCAGGAATCTCTTTTACCAAGCTATTATTTGTCTTTTCATAATGTTCCTGCATTACTCTAATCCAATCACTCATCTACCCTCCCTTCCCTTTTCCACTTTTATATCTTTAACTTTTCTCAGAATCCTTATTGGGCTGGTGTCCAATTGATGTTTTTCTTTGACACTTGCTTGTGGCTGCTTTTGTCTGTGTCTTGGTCTTTCCTGATATCTTAGTGGCTTTTAATGGAAAAATTATTGTTATTATTACTATTTTAGGGGAAAATTCTAAAGCTTTTTATTTTCAAAACATATGCATGGATAATTTGAAAACATTGACCATCACATACATAGCCTTGTGTTTCAGATCTTCTCCTCCTCCCTCCACTCTCCCACTAGATGGCAAGCAATCCAATATATGTTAAACATGTTAAAATATACGTTTAATCCAATATTATAAACATCAAATTATTTTTGTCACTTTTATTCTTGTCTTTTCATTCACTTCGAACTTTATATTTATGTTAGGCTCTATTCACCTTGGGCTGGGAAGATACTTTCCCAAGCATCACACTTTTTGTGTGTTGTTGTTTCTATAACAAGTATTAGGAGTCTGCAAGTTTTTTCATGTTTTCAAGATGTGATCCATCATCACAGCTCTCCTACTCCATGCCTTTTCTTGACCCATAAAGGACCATGCTTCCCTGCAATGGTTTCCAGGTACCCTGTTCTCCTGCTTCCACAAATGTCACCAGGACCCCTACTCTTTAGGAGTGACCCCAGCAGCTCCTCTTTTCCCTGGAAATACAATCTAGAACTTTGTCTTGGCAATACAGATGCCAACCAGATTCAGCTATACTCAGTGTAAATAGCAGGGCCCCTGTGATCTCTTTTTGACCAGTTATCTGACCACCTTCCATGTTTGCATTTAAAAGTCCTAAAGCTACTGCTGCTGATGAAGGCACTGTTGCTCCCACCCCATGCAACTACTTTAGGCAAGCCTCCACTCTGATATCACAGAATTCTGCCAACCTCCTTTTTTTTTTCTTAAATCAGAAATATGTTTCACCCTGAACTTTTGTTGGCTTTGTCACTCTAAAAAATGATTTGATGATTATCTTAAATATGTTTGGAGGAGAATGTTGAAAGAGTTCATCTGGTTTGCTGCCTCTAATCTGCCACTTTCAGGGTTTTTTATTCCATAGTTAGGTGTGTATCTGTCTTTCTTCTACTATCTAAACTTACTATGCTGATATCACAAATTTTACAATCTATTTTGTATCACATAATCTAGCACACACTTATGCATATAGAAAGAGCTGTGGTGGTGGCAAAGGAGAGAAAGTTTGTTGAATTTTACTAGGGCAAGAATGAATGAGTGACTAAAAAAGTGAAAGAAAAAATAGTGTTACTTTTTTTGCCAGGGAGTGATATATGTCCAGAGACACATAGAAGCAATCAAGAAAGCTCCTAGGCTCAAGGGATTTACTTTCAATGGGAAAAGAATAGAAACAGTTGTAAATATACAGAGGAGATACAACTTACTTTGGAAGTGATGGGAATTACACATTGTTCTGGAGAATAACTTAGGAAGAAGTTCTTACCATTTTAAAAAATGTTGTTTTTCTACAATTGTTCCATCTTCCCTGCTCTGGGTTTCCACCCTTTCCCCCCAACCCAGGCAAATCCAGGTCTCTCCCCCCCCCCCCTTCTATTCCAACATAACACAAAAATCCACAGAAGCACAAACATAGGGAGAAAAGCAAAGGAAAGACAAGGGTCTCAGAAACAATGGTTTCCACTAACTTAAAGGTTCTCCATTACTCCATCTTATAATCTTCTGTAGTTAGAATGAACATAATATTTCTATCCCACATTTTCTTTCTTTTCTTCCTCCTTCCTTCCTTCCTTCCTTCCTTCCTTCCTTCCTTCCTTCCTTCCTTCCTTCCTTCCTTCCTTCCTTCCTTCCTTCCTCCTTCCTTCCTTCCTTCCTTCCTTCCTTCCTTCCTTCCTTCCTTCCTTCCTTTCTTCCTTTCTTCCTTCCTTCCTTCCTTCCTTCCTTCCTTCCTTCCTTCCTTCCTTCCTTCCTTTCTCCCTTCCTTCCTTCCTTTCTTCCTTCCTTCCTTCCTTTCTTCCTTCCTTTCTCTCTTTCCCTCTTTCCTTCTTTTTCCTTCTCTCCTTCCTCCTCTCTTTCCTTCTCTCTTTCTTTCTCTTTCCTTCTTCTCTCTTTCTTTCTCTTTCCTTCCTTCTCTCTTTCCTTCTCTCTCTTTCTCTCTTTCTTTCTCCTCCTCCTCCTTCTTCTTCCTTCCTTTTTCCTTCTTCTGTTGATATATTTCTACATTTTTCTATCTCTCCCTCCCTTCTTCTCTATCTGCCTCTGCCTCTTTTTGTGTATGTCCACTTTTTTCTGTTTCTATCTCATTCATTTTAACAAAAAAAGTTTACTTTGCATTTTTATAACTTTAACTTTACATGTAGATAATATTAGTTATTTAGTAGGTAAATTTCTTTTGAATTATTTTCTATATTGATTAATCTGAGTCAGTACTGAGCAGTTGATTATCTAACTTTATTTCTTTCTTTGTTCAGAATATAAAACTTTACAGTCAACACTACGATTATAGTTCTAATTCTACTTTGTGAGATGCAGTTAAATTGCAGGATTGGTGGAACTGGGACAATTTTTCTTCCAATTTGAAAAACATTTCCTACATTTTCATGTTTTTTTGCACTAATTTCTACACATTTTAATTTTTTTCCCAAAAAGAAACATTTTATACCACCTACCAATGGAATATCAGCTAACAAAAAGTAAAAAGTGGACAACTAACAATAAGTAGTTATTTTTCCACATTGAATTGTGCTTTTAGCTTGTTGTCACACATGTCACTTGAAAATATCATTGATTACTTTTCAAATGGGAAATGCTTGCAGGTATACTGCAACACAGATTAGCTCAATAAGGCAGCTGCAAATTGCTATATTAGGCAGAAAATTGGGGGAAACATTTGTACTTTATGTTCCTTACTCATAAGGCCTATAAAGTTCCTTCTCAAACTATATACTTTTAAACCATATAAAATAGATGAACTGACCTGCAATAGAGCTAGTCCTATTAGTGTAGCTGTCATTATGTTGGCCATTGATGACAATGAGCCAAATGTCATGAAGTTTGTCAAGATGAATTGAAGAGTTTTGATCAATTCATTTCATAATTATGTGTGCTTCCTAATTGTATTATAGAGAACTCATAGGATAAAAATGATGGAATAGACTTTCAGACCTGGATTGACTTGGAGTCAAAACCAAAATTTAAATCACGGTCTTGTGACACTGACTAGCTCTGTGACCTTTGACAAAGCATTTTCCTTGTCCCTCCTCTAATCCATCTTACACACAATTGACCAAAGTATAGGAATTTTTTTTTTTCTTCATAAGTATGAATATGAACATGATACTTCATTACTCCACAAAAGTACTTTTACTCAGTAAAAATACTCTTTGTTGTCTCTAAGCCAAAAAAGAAACTACTACTTACCTTTCAAAACTCTGTATGACCTGTTCTAACTTATTCTTCTAACTTCATTTTCATTACTTCTTCTTGTCAACAGTTTGTTTAAACAAAGTGTCCATCCCACAATTCTTTTATTTTATTTTATTTTTTATTTTTTAAAAACTTTTCCACAATTCTTTAGAAATGATATTATATTTCCCAAATCTATATCTTATATACAACCACTATGGCTTGAATACATTCCTATATTTCTTCTACTTCATGGATTACTTCCTTCCAGATGCATCTCAAACTTTATTTTCCATATTCACTCTGTCCAGATCCTCTCCTTTGCCCCTCAATGACAGAATTATTTTATGAAACAAACACATTATTTATTTTGTATTTATTGTGAGCTATAATGAGATGAACATGAAATCTTCTATAAACATTTTAATATCTTTGTAAGAAGCAACTTGGATTTTAATTTTTGTTCTCCAATGCCTAAGACAATACTCAGAACACTGGGCATCCTTAATAAAATATGAGTTGATTGATTTCTCTAAGTCCTATTTTCCTTAATTACAAAATAATTATTTTAATAACTCCTGCTTATTGCTTAAATATTCCACACACATGCATACACCCACCCACACACACACACACACACACACACCCCTACACATCCAGTTGATATGATGAAAAATGTTCATACATTTTAAAGTTATCACAAATTGTGAGTTTTTATTCTTGAACAGACAAGCAAAGTGGTAAACAGTCTTCTGTTCCTGCAGACAGGATGACAGGAATTTAGGTTCTGTACTCCGCAATTACAGAGATTTTTTTTTTTTTTCCACAGACAACCAAATCACGGTCTCTCTAAGCCTCAGGTAATTTTCAATAATTTACTGACTTCATTCTATATTGATAGTGATATGTGGATGAAGAAAGGTCTCAGTTATGAAATGCGATATCATGTAGGTCTTAAAATTTTCATTTACCATTTAGTTTCTGACCTCACTCCTCCTGTTGCTAGCAGGGATATTAGAGGTGAGAGTGTGTACCATGAATAATATATCAGACACATGGAAATTTGGTCATAAACATGTTTGAAAAAAAATACCAATTACTAAAAATCAAACAGGACTATTCACACTCACACACACATACAATGTTTATATTATATCATATTTCTTTTCTATGTCACAGCCACAATCTTGAATTTTGTTCTTTGTTTCTGTTATAAGCCAAGTTACATATATATATATATATATATATATATATATATATACATATATATATATATATATATATATACATACATACATACACATACACACATATATACATATACTATATATGGGTATTTTTATTTATCTATAATCTAAATATCTAAATCTATATCTAAACATCTAAATGGAAGACTTGAGATGGAAGACATCTTAGGAACTTACTAATGGGTTAATCCGGGGAAAACATTTAACATTTCAACCTCTTCTATACCTTTTCATCTAACATATATAAAATGGGGATAATTATTAGATTTACTTGTAAATGTTGAGAGAATGAAATATTTATTTTTGTCATCATTACCTAAATTAAATATATATGCAAATACACACACATATATATATATATATATATACATATATATGAATGTATATATATATATATATATATATATATACATATATATGAATGTATATATATATATATATATATATATATATATATATTAGTAAGTTCCTAAGATGTCTTCCATCTCGTTATATATACATATAGGAGTCTAGAATAATTGCAATATTTTGAGCATAAATGACTGGGAAGTTAAATGGGGTTGGTTGCTAGGGAAAAAAGAAATGATGAATTTGAGATGATAACAAAATATTCATTGAAAAAATAAATTATAATAGATTTTTAAAGTTGGAAATGATTCCAGAAATTGCCCAAAATTATATATATATTAGAAAATCGTTTGCAAAAAGGGTCACTTAAATTCAAAAAAAGCAATTTTACTATTATGTACCCAACACTGGGTATATCAAGAGAAAAAGCAATTCCTGCCTTCAAGGAACTTGGCTAATATTGAGAATAGAGATAAGATCGATACAGATAAGTAAACATAACATATATAGATTGATCAGTTATCAGGTAGCTACTTATTCTTCCAGAAAATCTGTCATATATACCAAATTATAATAGTCATTTCTCTGATAAGAGACTTCTACTTCAACCAATTTTTAGTTTTCCTTGATCATGTTGCATTTTTTCCTATATATGTTATATATACTTATTTACATACATCTTTTCTGTCCTTTTAGCCAACCTAATAAAAATGAGGTAGTAGCTAAGATTTGTTTTAATTTACATTTCTCCTAGCAAAACTAAGATCTTCTGAGTGTGTTTTGATATTCATTGTCACCATAATAATTTTCTATATTGTTTGCTCATTTTTCCAGCCTATTATTTGACTTTAACTGTACTTTTTTTTAGTGGGGCTATGTTTCCCAATAAAAGGGGAACACTGTTCCAAGCTTTGGGGATTTTGTACATATTTTTTCAGAGATACTATGATACTTGTAAATTTTTATTTTTTTTCCAAGAACTTTTCAACTTGTTCTAGTCAGTGAAGTATTTCCAACTTATGCCCTACAATCTAAGATGTTTACTACTTTCCTGACTGATGCTCTGGTCTGTGATAAGCACAAGCACTCTTTTCTGCACTGAATTTCTAAAGAGGGTCCTAACTCCATTGTGGCTACAAGCTCTGATATATTATTGCTCCTCCTTACCCTGGGAAGACTACCTAACTAAGACCTTTATAGGAGCATGGACAGAACAACAGTTCTGTCTCAAATCTAGCAAAGATACTTCTAGAATTTCCTTCTGACCAGTTGTCACATCCCCTTACCATGTGTGGTTTGAGAGATTCAGAAGCACTTGGTGAAAATTCAATAGCTCCCAACACCTCCCAAAACAAGATGTTTTAATGGGGATATGATGATGCTGGCATGATATATGCTGGACCATGTTGGTCTGTGCTCCACTCTTACCCAGTGCAACAGACGTTATCTGCCAATTTTCTAAGTTGTCTTGGACTGGAAAATTGATTTACTTCTTTTTGTGGGTTCTGCTGTTCTAGAATTGGTTTAAAATTATTATTTAATGTTATTTGAAATGGTTTGGAGGAAAACTCAGCAAAGTCCCTGCCTTTATTTCTCCAACTTTTGTTCTGCTTCCCTAATTCATGTTTTCACAAAGAATTTGGAAAACATTATTTTCTCACCTGCAAAATAGGGCCAGTATTGTTTTATCAAAGCTAACACATATCATACTTCAAGTTTTGCAAATAATTGCACATATATTACTTGATATGACATAACAATCACATAAAGTAAATGCTTTCATTATTCATATTTTATAGAGGACAAAAATTGAATTGACAGTTTAAGTGAGTTACTCCTTGTCATGCAGCTAATAAGTATCTAAGTTATGCTAAGAACTTGGGTCTTTTTGACTACAATTTTTAGTATCATTCTATACCACCTAGAAGTGCTACATATATATGTATATACTATGAATATATTATATATATATAAAATGTATATATATATGACATATATATGCATATATAATACATATATTGTTATGTCTGGTACTTCTCAATTAAGGTGATTAGGAAATTCCTTCTGACTAGGGAAGCATACCTGTATATAGTGAATAATCTGAATATTCCCGAAAAAGTGAAGATTTAGGATTTCTTTGCTTAAGGTGTTTGTTTAATGCTCAAAGCCAGTTATCATTAAGGAATATCAAAATTTAGGTTTCATTAATGCAAAATAGTATGGATGTCTTTTTTATCTTGAGATTTTTTTGTTCTTTTTATTTTTCCTTTCTTTATCTTCTCTTTTTAGAAGAAAGCAGAAATATAAAGTGGGCTAGGAGGGTTGTGGTTTATGGGTAGCATTCACTACCCAGAACCAAAGAAGGCTGAAGGAAAATGGAAATGGGAATCCTGAAGACAAATCATGCCAATAACTGTCTCCATACACATGTAGTAAAAAATGCTTATGTAAGAGAAAGTAGCAATGAGAAATTTAATTTGAATAAAAATCTCCTTCAAACTTCTATAAGAAGGCAGGGGTCTTGTCATGTTTCTGTGCTTTTCCTCCTTGTTCTGGGCTTTATTATTATTATGATTTTACTTTCTCAAATGGAAGCGCCTTGGAGCTTGCTCTGAAAACCATTGAAGAGACTACTTGAAGGAGTGGCAGCTGCATTGTGTCAATGATAAGATTTTTTTGAAGCGCTCTAGTTGGAGAGAAAAAATAAGTATTTTCATGATTACTTCAGTTCTGGAAATGTTTCTATCTCCATTTTATCTTTGTGTACTCATTGCCTCTTATCTCAATAGTTCTTCTCATACAATTACTCTTTTCTCATTAAACTGTAGAAAATGATTTGTCAATGTTGTTTTCATAGTCTCCTATTTCTTCTAGCTCCTCCAAGCTTTCTTGAGTGTAATATTGCTTGTTTATGATAATAACATAATACATAAATTTGAATTTGAACCACAAAGGCCCAGAATTACAAAATCCCCAAATATGTATGTTGAAAAGAAATATGCTAAAAGACAAGACAAACAAAAATAGTTTGAAAAAAATTCATGTAGAACTATCTTTTTTTTTTCTATAAAAACCAGAAAAGTATTAGTGAATTATTGCATATGGTAAGCTCGCTTCTGTCACTGTTTTTTTCAACTATTGATTATGTGACTCTAGATAACTTACTTGGATTTCAGTTTTTTTATATGGAAAATAAAGGGGTGTTTCTGGATAATGTCTAAGATCTTTAACAGGTATCAAATTAATAAGTATTTGATCGCTTTTTTGCACAAATAAACTTTTAAATTCCAAGATAGCCTAGGGATGTAATAACTGACAGTCAGAATTCAAATTGAGCAGAATTATCACATCTTATTTATTCCTTTTAAAAATATATTTATTTAATATTTCCCCGTTACCTTCAGAACACATAGATCTCTCAACCTGATGAAAATAAAAACCCTCAAGAAAAATTAAGTTAAAAATAGAGAGTGATTCAGAGAATAATTGAGAATGCTTCAATCTGTAATCAGATTTGATCAGTTTCTTTGCTGAGTATGGATAGGATTTTTCACCATAAGTACTTCAAAGTAGGTGTGGATGATTTTCATACTGAGAATAAAAAGATCATTTATAACTGGTTATCCCAGAACATTGCTATTAATTTGCAGATGGTATATTTCATTTTTTTCATGGAAAACTTTCCAGGCTTTGTTTTGTTTTTTGTTTTTTGTTTTTTTTTCTTTTTTCCTGAAAGCATTCTGCTCATCATTTTCCAGAGAACAATAATATTCCATCTGAAAAACTTGCTTGAGTATTTTTTGCAATTACTATTGCTAATAGTATTTCCCCTCATTTATACTCTCTCTTCTCACTCTGCCTCTGCTCAAAGGGTGTTTGCTACCACTCCCTTCCCAAATATGCCTTCTTTTTCATCACCCTCCCCCTCTTAACATATTCTATTCCTCACCTATTATCCTGTAGGATAAGATAGATTTCTATACCCTTTATATGTATGTATGTTATTTCCTATTGGAGCCAATTCTGATGAAAATAAGGTTGTTCTCTCACTCACTCTTCCCTCTTCTTCCCCTCTACTATAAAATATTTTGTTGCCTCTTTTTATGGCAGATAATTTGCACCATTTCACTTCTCCCTTTCCCTTTCTCCCAGTATATTCCTCTCTCATCCTCAATTCAATCATTAAAAAAGACACTCCTTCATATTCAACTCACACCTGTGCCCTCTATCTATATATCTATATATATCTATATATATACTCCTTCTAACTGCCTTAATAATGAGAACTTTATAATGAGTTACAAGTATCATCCTCCCATGTAGGAATGTTAACAGATAAATCTTATTAAATTCCTTATGATGTCCCTTTCCTGATTACCTCCTTATGCTTCTTCAGCTTTCTGTATTTGAAAATCAAAATTTCTATTTAGCTATGGTCTTTGCATCACAAATGCTTGAAAATCTTCTATTTAATTGCATGACTACCTTTTTCTCTGAAGAATTATACTGTTTGTTGGATAGGTGATTCTTAGTTGTAGTCCTCGCTCCATTGCTCTGCAGAATATCATATTCCAAGCCCTCTGGTCCTTTAGTGTAGAAGTTGCTAAATCTTGTGTTATTTTGACTGTGGCTTCAATACACATGAATTGTTTTTTGTTTGTTTGTTTGTTTGTTTTCTGGTTGGTTGTGATATTTTCTCCTAGACCTGAGAGTTCAAGAATTTGGCTATAATATTCCTGGGAGTTTTTATTTTCTTTCACGTGGTGATCAGTGAATTGTTTCCATTTTTATTTTATCCTCTACTTCTAGAATATCAAGTCAGTTTTCCCCGATAATATCTTCAAAGATATATCTTGCTTTCTCAAAAATTCATTAGCTTACATTTCTTCAACTATATTTTGTAAGTAATTATTTCTTCAGTGAGCTTTGCTACCTCTTTTCCCAAATGGCCAATTTTGCTTTTTAAGCTTTCTCCTCATTAGTTTTTCTTTCTTTTCTTTCTTTTTTTTTTCTTTTTTCTTTCTTTCTTTTTTTTTTTTTTTTTTTTTTTGTATTTCCTTTTGTACCTTTCTCAATTCTTTCCCTAATTTTTCCTTTATCTCTCTTACTGAGCTCTTCCATAGCCTGAGCCCCATTTTTATTTTTCTGGGAGATTTTGGCTGTTAGAGCTTCATCTTCATTATAATGTTCTAAGTGAATCTTTTGAACCTTCTTGTCAACATAATAGCTTTCAATGCAAAAACTTTTTATTTTGTTTTCTGCTCATTTTCCTAGCCTATTATTATTCTGCTTTTAGCTCTTTGTTAACACAGGCCTCTGTTACCAGGTTAGAGTGCACCTAGTTCCAAGGGTTTTATGCAGGTGTTTTCAGAAATCCTTCCAGGAATCTGACCATAAATCTTCCTTTCTGCCCCAGAACTGTTAGGTGTGTCCCACCTCACTGGACTTGTAAGATCTAGGGTAATGGCCAGGCTAGGTCCCCACTTTGTATTGGGATTGCACATCCTATTGCCATAGACCCTCTCTGCTGACTTTCTGAGTCCTCCTTGGTGTTCCCAGGTTGATTCACCTAGAATCCTCCAATACTTCAAAGGTCTAGCCTCACTGATGCTGGGGTCCAGGCTTGAGCTGGGGCCAGGGCTGGGACTGTGCTGGGATTTCACTCTTTTTTGGGTTTTCTTGATTTTTTTTTCTTGTATAACAATAATCTTAAAGTACTCATTTTGTTTTTTCTTCCAGTTATGCATTTCAATTGCATAATTACTCTCTTGTAAAATATGGTATGATTTCCTATACCCACTTTACATCTCTCAGCTATTCTTTGGCTGATTGTCAATTTAACTTCAGAGCCTAGTATTCCATGTTTCACAACTATATAACATGGAAGGAAGGAAAGAAGTAAGAAAGGAAAGCAGGAAGCAGGAAGGAATGCAGGAAGGAAGGAAGGAAGGGAGGAAGAGAGGGAAAGAGGGATGGGAGAGGGGAAAGGAGGGAGGAAGAAAGAAAGGAAGGAGGAAAGGATAGAGGGAGGGAAGGAGGAGGAAAGGGAGGATAGAAGTAAGAAAAAGAAAAAGGAAAGAAGAAGACTGAATCTTTAAAAAGAATGATCTCTGTTTATTTCAGGTAGAAAATTAGGTTCAATAAAAGAATATTGTAATTTCCCAAAGCCAGTCCTGTGCTCCTCCTCTTGTTCATTTGTTTTTTTGTTTTTGTTAATTACTATTTATAGAATCTCCCCAAGATATAGATTTGGATGCATTAGTTATACAAGTTGTCCTTTCAGGTTTATCTCAAATTATGAACAGTAGAAATTATAGGGGCAGCTAGGTGGTACAGAGGCTAAAGCATTAGCCCTGAAGTCAGGAGGACCTGAGTTCAAATGTGACCTTAGACTATATATCTATATCTATATCTATATCTATATCTATATCTATATCTATATCTATATCTATATCTATATCTACATCTATATCTATATCTATCTATATACATACACACACAGAGAGAAAGAAAGAGAAAAAGGCAGCTAGTGGCAGAGAAGATATTGAATTTGGGCTATAAGTCAGAAAGATCAACATTCAAATCAGCCTCTGACACTATGTGTATCAGTCTAGACAAATTGCAACCTTGGTTTCCTCATCTGTAAAATGAGAATAATAATGATATCTACCTCCCAGAGTAGTTGCAAGAATTAAATCAGAAAATGAGGTAATATTTGTAAAACACTTAGCATAGAGCCTTGCACATAGTAGATACTATATAAATATTAGTTGTCATTATTATAGTTATTATTCTTATAGGCATTTCTCCATGGATAATTAGCCTAAACATTTTACGAAGAATTTAGTGAACGTTATACTATATGCAATCAACATAATGTTATTGGCATGAGGAAGGGAATACTTCTACTTGAAGATTGTATTTGGCTCTTGGGCCTGGATTGGAATATTTTATTTTTGGTCTTCCTGAAAGTATCTTTTAGCATACAAAATAAATATGACTAGAATTTTTCAAAAACATATAAATAGGAATAGTCCTTTAAGATAATCTTTTAATTGTGATTTATGAAATATATCTAGGAATTAGTAGTATCTGTTCAAGTACAGCAAGAAATGTGTTACTCTTAAAATTATTTTGTTTCAGTTATATCATTATGTTACCATATTCAGCATAAAGTAAAATGCCAAAATCTCAGATAGCTGGCCTCCTGCTAAAAGAAAAATTACTCATAAATATATAATTGCTTTCCCAGCTGAAAAACAGATACAAACCGCCATTAACTAAATTTGCATGGTAGGTGGTTATTCTTCCTTCTGTTTGCTGCTTGAAGCTATTTACAGATAGTTCATCTCTATTACTATTTGTAATTGCCATTATAATCAACCACTTATTCTGATTTGGTAGCAATATACTAATCAGAGCTGTACTATGCTAATTTGAGAAGCTTTCATGGTAGACAAGTGGTGCTTACCAACTTAGTAGCACGTTCATATGACCAAGCCCAATCTCAGATAAATTTGAAAGTGTCCATGGAAATTACTACTGGAAGAATATGCAGAAATGTCTCATTTACCTTGTATTGTTAGGGAATGACATACTCTCTAGAAGCAAATTTTTGAGCCAACAAACTGACCCTCTCTTTTAAAGTATCAGTCAGTTTTTTTTTTTTTTTTTTTTTTGCCTAATATTGAATTTCTGGCATCTTAAATAGAGTATGTGAAACATGGGAGGTAGTATCATCGAATTTGACTTCAATTCACTGATCTCCCCATATGTGGGATGTCAGGATATATGTAATTGCAGAATTCCACATTGCCTGCGTGTGTAGCAATATTCATTCTCCGAGGCAAAGCAACAACTGTTCAGCAATAAAATCAACTTCAGCATAATATAATACTGAATGGATGAATTTTCTATCAGTTACAAATGGATAACTAAGTGACATCTTTGGAGGAATTCTCACAGTGTCAGCTGTCCATAAAAATGAAATCATAAGCCTGGATCTGTCAAAAGGAATCAAAGCAAAACAAAACAAAACCAAACAAACGACAAACAAATAAAACAGAGACATGGTGTTTGACAATATATAGTTAAAGCATGGGGATATCTACTCTCCCTGTCTGCAGTTCATTAGCTTGCTTTGGTATCTTGTAGACACAAACAAAACGCAATCTTACATATATAATCAATGTGATATTTATTATTTTTTTTTTCCTTTTAAATTTTAAGAGATCGTATATCAATGCATGTTTCATTGAAATTATCATTAAACCCTCATGATAATGACACAAATACCTTTCTAATGTTATGCTATATACTAAATAATGCAATAATTATAATAACATTTATATGGCATGTTAAACTTTCCAAAGTAATTTGACATGTACCATCTCATTTAAATGTCACAACAATCCTAAATTAGGCACTAGAAACCTTTTATTCCCTATTTAAAAACAGAAGAAACTAAGGTTCAGAAAGGTCAACTACATCCACAATTATGTTATCTATGATCATTTTAATCCAGTGACTTAAATTATAAAGAAAAAATGTAAGGAATAAAGAAAAAAAATCATCGAGTGTACAAAAAATTGAATGCTTAAAATTGTTAGTTTTAAAATTTATGGTTTTAATGTGGAAAGTAGAAGGATTCCTAGAAATTCAAAAGAATATAATCACAAATTTCTTTTTTTTTCCTGTTAATAAACTTTTTATACTTTATTTTTTATTAATTTTATAATTATAACTTTTTTGACAGTACATATGCATGGGTAATAATCACAAATTTCTTTTCTTTTATCCTGAAGAGAATCCTCTACACTCTAAAATCTAAATATCATAGGAGTAATATGGCCCTAAAGTGCTTTACATTTTATGACTTACTAGTGAAATAAAATGTGTTGCATGTGTTAAGTCTTTTTAAAAATAGGACAATTAAATGAAAATCTAGGGGCATGGTGTTCTTGATTAAATTTCTTTTTGCAAATAAACATTTCTGAACTTCAATATGCCATTTTCTTTAAGTGAGAGGAATAAAAACACAACCATTTCCAAAAAGCAATATATAGAACCATTTCTTAGAAGCACAGGGTTACATTTCATTATACTTAATTTCAAAATGAAATTTAGTCATAAAAAGGCAATGTGTTAAAATCTAATCCAGAGAAACTCTGAAGCTTAAGAGTTTAGTTCACTTGACTTGAAAGCATTGGCGATTTTGATGTATAATGTTTGGTAAATAGAGTGCTCTGATATCAACAAACAATGAGGCAATTTTTCTTTGTTATAATATAATTACATGCATTTATATGATCACTTTGTACTTATTATATTCCTTACTTCCTGTATCCCTCTAGAGAGTACAGAATCATTGATTAATTATGTCATGGTGGAGATTAAGTCAAATTCTGTTGATAATGGGCATAAAGGTGTGAACAAGGATTTAGTAGAGTATTCAAGTAAATCAAAAGAAAGAATATAAAGCTAATAATTTGTAGCTTTACTCTTGACATATTTTTCCATAGAAGGAAGATTCTTCAGACTGTATATAAGGTAGATATATTTTTCTATGAGAAGAAATATTTTATAGAGCACAAATAATGACTTGTTGGATAAATCTTTCATCTTATTATGGTGAACATTTCTCTAGCATCTGAACATGGCTGGTTACATTTTCTATTCAGGATTCTATGTGAATATATTTGAGATCTCTTCTATACCTAGCTCACCCCCAAATTTGCTGTGGTCTCACCACTATAAAGTGCTAGGAATTAACATCAAATTCAATTTGACCATTTTTCTTTCGTGATGAGATTTTCTTCAAAGATATAGAAAGCAAACATTTTCTGCCAACACTTGTCTCCTATTGAAGTGTCTTGTGAGAGTAGACTAAAAAACAACTCTTAGCATTAATTTTACCAAATTCAAGTCCAAATGAACATGGCTGCTAAATGAGTACCTGTATCAGTTGCACTTCACCTGCCTTCTAAAGCTTACTTACATCTTTGTCCCTGAGACATTGATGCTGGATTGACTGCAAAACATTCTCTTAAACTCCTGGACTCCTGGACTTTAGGACTCCTAAATGGCTTGCTTATATGACCTTTTGGAACTCATAAGGCAACAGCTTATATATTCCTTTGCCTAAAAGAAAAAGTATAAAAGCAACAACTAAGAATCTTATTCAAAGAAGCACATGTTGATCTCCAATGAGGTAAAACCTGAAACTTATAGACTCAAAGAAATGGCCATTACCCAATGCTTCCATTCACCAGTAAGTCAACTAAAGAAAGCCAAACAATCTAAGATATGAAGGTGAATTCCAACTCAACTACCATTTTGAATGCCTTCATTGACAACCAAAGAGAAATATACTTATTGCATTGTTAACTAATTAGCAATCTGTATGTGCTCCAAAGAATCTTCCAGTTACTTCCATTATACCTCCTAACTCCTCTTTCACAGGGAAAATGACATCAGAGTCCTGTGCGAAAGTTGTTAAGGACAGGCTTCATTGATTGTTAGTCCTCTGTTATACAAGAACATGTCACTATTTTTTAGCTTCTGCAGTGTTAGACTCCTGGACAAAAGAATATCTGGCCTCCTGAGAGCCTGAGGATTACATCTTTACTGTTTCTGCAACTCTTTATGCTGAATAAAAGGGGTGGGCAAGAGGAATTGTATAAGAATTAAGTATTAAACTCAGCCAGAAAGAGATCTCCTTAGAGACTTGTCAGTTATCTATTTTAAATAAACCTTCCAAAGGTCCAGACAACCTTCTTCTTCATATGCTTAGGGTAGCAAATAAGTTAATTTTTTGTTTGATTATGAAACAACAGTCAGTCCCTCCTACTTTTGAAACTAATAAGCCCTTTGTGGAATACAAGGACTTCATAAAGACTTATTTTTAAGCTGTTTTATTTTTATAATATTCTCTTTCCATTTCTGTCCATTGTACTCAATGTTCATTTGAAGTTGATTTATAATATTCTGTACATGCTTGGATAAATTGACATTAAGTTATCATTATAGTCATATCACCAATATATTATTTAATTAATATAATGCAAATTTGGGGGACCAAGAAAGGAAATAAAGTGGTACAAATTTTCCAAACATTGAAGAAGTTTACCACTGTCCCAGTGTCTTCTCTCTTATTGATAGAGATCAATTCAATTTAATAAAGAATTATTAAGCATCTACTGCATGTCCAAGCCTGTGTTAAGCACGAGACATGCAAACAAGAAAATGAAAAGATGGCTCCTGTTCTCAGGAAGCTTACAGTCTAATGTGAGAGTCAGACATGACTAAAATGATTAAAAATAGCATTACAGGAAAGGAAAACAAAATAAAAAATTTGGTACTCTAAGTCAGTAACAAAAATGATAATGCCATAAATATGAAGATGAAAGATGTGACCTCCTGAAAGAGAAGTAATGAACATGAAAAAAATTAAATATATATATATATACATATATGTGTATATATATTATATATATACATATATGTGTATATATATTATATATATATATATACATATATGTGTATATATATTATATATATATATATAGAAATTTGTTTTGAAACTGTATATGGTATTGTATTTAATTTATACTTTAATATATTTAAAATGTATTGGTCAACATGCCATCTTGGAGGGGGGGAAGGAGAGGAAAAATTAGAACAAAAGGTTTGGCAATTGTTAATGTTGTAAAATTACCCATGCATATATCTGGTAAATAAAAATTATTAAAAATTATATATGGAGGAATTTATTTTTCTCCCTCTCCTATCTACTTTCCCCTTCTTTTTTCCCTCCCCTTTCTCTCTCTCTCTCTTCCCTCCCTCCTCCCCCTTTCTCCCTCTCCCTCTTCCCTCCTTTCTTCTCTCTTTCCTCCCTCTCTCTTTTAAAATTATTTTTGGAGGGATCAATGATAAACACAATTTGAATTAAAGAATGAACTTTGTTATTATATGGTAAAAATAAAATTTAAAAATCAGCTTGTGGCCAATTTATTGATTTCTTTCAATTTTGCTGAACTGGTGTTTTGTTGAATGTATTCATTACTTTTTCCTATACTTAAAAGACTCTTCTATTTGGTAGACTGTGATAGAGTTTTTGTTGGTCTGACTTAGACTTGGAAAATTGAAGATCATCTCCAGATAACCATGAGACATGGAAGAAAGCATTAATGAAGAACCAAAAAGTATTGAGTATAATTTGAGCTTTCTTCATTCTTTAGGATTATATTCATAAGCATGAAGGATGCTTGACCATTAAAATAAATCAAAACTTTTACACACAATAGGCCTAGAGTGCTAAGTTTATAGAATACTTATGCTTTCTTTGTACAATTTTCCTTCTTCCTTCTTATAGACAGGCTGTTCCTCATCTGTTACTTTTTCGGTGCCATCTAGTATCTGCCATAGACTAGACACCCACGTAAAATTAGTTGTTCAAATTATGTTTAAAATGAGAAGTTCTGAGTAAGATCTTCAAGGACTTCTTCCAAAGAAAAAGGAAATAGTGTACCAGCTCAGCATCAAAAACCTTTTGATCATACTTTTAAATTTATAGCTTATTTTGGGAAGGTTGAGGTTGCCAAAAGTCTTGACATTTACAGATAAGTATAATGTTATTGTACATAGATATGAAAAGGAATGAAGCTTGTGACTTTTCATTGTGATATATAAAGAATTGTGAATAAGGAATAAACCTGATTCAGTCATTATCATACCAAGTAAAGTAAGTATAGAATAACAATGAAATGGTTGATCAGATATGAAGTGATGATTTGTAAGGAAGTCAGTCTGACCCTTGAGGATGATGTTCCTTGAGGAAGAAGATCAGAGAAAAGATAATGAGAAGATGAAAAATGTGTAGAATAAAAATGCATATTCTGATTTGGATTTTGTTTATTGTTCAATACTACACAACTCCCATCATACAGGACTTTTTTATTGTCAGTGCTGAAAGATCATGAATTGCCTTTCAGTAAAGCAGAAAAAAAAAAAACTGAATTAAACTAGTTAACTGAATAACATATTTTATACAATTATAACTTTATTATTGTTTAATAAACATATTGAAGATCCTATATGATTTTAAGATACCAAGATGAATGACAAATACAGGATAGTTCTTGGGGCTAAGGAATAGAACTGTGTGAAATGAGGTACTGACTGAGGAGAGGTACAGAGAAAATTGAATGGCCTTTACCTAATTTTCTAGTTTTGTGACCCAGGTGGCACTTATAAGTGACAAGTTTAACCTGGGAAAGAACAAAAAGAAATTAATGACATCAATGAAACAGTAAGGCAAGGCATTAAGGGGCCAGCTTAAGCCCTTAGAAGTATTCAGTGGTTGTGTAAGCTGCTGTTCTGGGAAATATCGTAGGTCAAAACTGAACACTGCAGGGCCTATAAATATCTATAAATAGCCTAAGATTACTTATTCCTCTTTTGCCTGTGTACTCATTTCTCTCCCTCAAAAGGGGAAATAGCCTACCCTTGGATTTAAAGCCTTCCCGCCTGGTCGGAAGCTGTGGTAATACTTGCAATGTAACCTCATGAAGCAAGTATCCCCATTAACCACTCAAACAGATTATTAACCTCTAAAAATAAACATGAGTTGGGAAGTTTATTTCCCCCACAGAAAGAATCCAAGTTATTATTGATTTTTTTCCTCTTTGTGAGCTTAAGTGCTTAGCCTGCTAAGTAAAATGTGTCTCAAGTAATGTGACAGAATATAACACACTTATTGGCAATACCTGCAGTTAGGGCTGGCATTTAAGGGGGAAAGGACACAAGCTAGTTTTAAATGATCCTGAACCTAGTTTACAAAAAGTGCCTTGAGGACAGTGATGGTCATTCTTTCATTTTTTAAAATAATAATCACAAAATACCACATTATTCTTTTCATAAAGGGAACATCCAATAATTGCTACTTGAATTTGTGTCAGTAAATATCAGCAGCAACTAAGGTCCTAAGGCCTTAATGACTTATGATGATGCAAAATGATTTGTGTCATTACATGATAAAATAGAAAGAGTGCTGATTTGAGCTATGAAGATATGGATTCAAATTTGCTAGTGCTTATCAGTTGTGTCCCTTTTACTGAAATTATCACACAACTGAAAACCAAAGTTCAATCCTTTTATTTATTTATTTATTTTTTTAATGTGACATATAAGTGATTATTGCATGTCATCAGCCAGAGTGAGAATGGTCTCAGGGATTGGTACTGAAGTAGATAATTCCCAGTCAATGATCTTGGTGAAGGAATTAATAGTATATTTATCAGTGTTATAAAATAGAAAGCAGATTGGACTTGAACCCAAAAGACCTGGATGCAAATACTGCTTTTGGCTTTTCCTAATTAGACAATGGCCTCATTATTTAAACTTTCTGAACCTCAGTTCTATTTCTAGAAAATGAACAGAATAAAAGTTGCATGTGAGAAGTAGTGTTCCATAGCGGATAGATAGCTGCCTTTTTAGTCAAGAACATCTGACTTCAAAATTCTGTCTTTGACACATACTGATTATCTCATTCTAGACAAATAACTTTCTTCTATGTACTCCCATCTTTCCAAAAAACAGTCATATTTGTTGAAAATATGTATTGGCAGAGAAAGTTTCCATTCTGAGAGTTCCACATAAATTTACTATATTATCACCCTTTAAAATGCACACACACACACACACACACACACACACACACACACACACACACACACTGGTATATCTATTTATAGATAGAAAGATACTTAGACATGTAAATATCTACCATTACCTGTCTGTAAGAGTAAAATGTAGTTCATAAACTTTAAAAGCTATTCAAAAGTAGATGGTTTGTTAGTACAATTTTAAAAATAAAACTCATATAGGATAAAAGTCTTTATAAAGTGGAATACCAATTCAATTTGACTTGCATTGATTTGAGAAATGTCTATTTAAAAGCAAAAGTAAAATAGCATATTAATGTATATAAATGAAGCAACATATCAATTGTTGAAAATGAATTTTTAATTGAATGCAAGATTGGCAAGAAACAAGAAACAAAACAAAAACTAGAGGTCATGGCAGAGAAAAAATATAGTGATGAGCATGTTTTATAATCATAAAACATTGTATCTTTGTGTATATAGTTTAAAAACTCAATAAGCCTTATATTAATCCAAGTGCTCAGGGATGGAGTATTCTGGTTAACTGAATTAAATTGCTTTTGTTTCTCTTTTGTTCAAAATTGTTTAAAATGTTTATTCCATTTCCTTCGTTACTAGGGATATTAGAGTGATCCTAACACTATAGGATCAAACAGGGCCTCACGTCATGATGCTTATAAAATTCCATTCTCTAGGACACTGGAAAGAAGAAAATTTTCAAGCATATTACTTTCAGTGTTTACTGACATTAGGCCAGAGTCTTAATATCATTTGTTTTTTTTTTCTTCTTCTATTTTATTTATTTTCTTCTTCTTTATTGAAATTAAAATTTAAAAATTCTACTTAAGTTAATATTCATATTGCTAGGGCGTAGTCTAAATTTCACTGTAGTTTTGTATATTTGTAAAAGTATAATACCTTTTGGAGAGTAGAAATATAAATGGTATTAGTTGTATCTAATTTGGATATCTAAATTAAAAATATCTGGAGAAAAAGGTCTTTAAAGGAAAAAATGGAAAGAAAAGATCAGGGGTTTAGAATGTAAAAACTAAGATGAAATAAAAAAAGATGCAATTAAACATGGAAAAAGATGCCTAATGCATAGTTTAGTATGTTATTTTAGATTTACAATTTTTTACATAGAAGTAGGCCATTCATTCCTCATTTTTATAAATGATTGAGCTAATACAAATTAGAATGGTTTTACATGGAATTAAGAGTATAATGGATAAATAAGAGAATTAATTTATAGTTGAAAAAATAATCCAAACAATATTGAAAAATCATATTTGAGAATCCCTTAAAATATTATACATCAATATCTACTTTGAGTAGCTAATTAATCATTTGTTTTGATTTCGAAGTCAATTGGAAATTAAAAAAAAAAAAACAAACGAATATAAGTGAAGATTACAGGGAAACACACTTAGGATAAATATCATGAGCAGTATTGGTTCCATATTATTAAAGATGAAGCATACATCTTTCCTATTTACAAAAGATAATTCAAAAGTGAAAAAGTGACTTTTATCTCATTTTGCTTAAGTAAATTTGTTGCTTGCTTGCTTTTTTAATGGAATGACATGATTTGAGAAGGGAATGATTGAGGTGATGACAAGTTAGATAGATGATAGAAAAATATATTAATAGATAGATAGATATTTAAGTATACATATATATATGTATGTAACATATATATATATGTATGTAACATATATATATATATATATATATGTATGTAACATATATATATATATATATATACATATAAAAATCTGACCCAACCATGAATTTCTGAGTGATTATTTTTCTTAATATAAATCATGACATTACTAAAAAACAGGAAGACAATATCTACATGCCATGTCCTTCAGAAATATTGATTATTGGGGAATTAACAAATGATCAAGAATGTTGTGTTATATGATTGTGATGGAATACTACTGTGTTAACAAATGAGGAGCTAAATGATCTTAGAAAACCATGTAATGATTTGCATTAAATAATGAAGAGTAAAATGAGCAGAACCAAGATAGTATTGCATAAAATAATAGCAGTATATATTTAAGAACATCTTCAAATTAGTTATTTGACTGTAATAAATATCCACATTATAATCAGTTGAACAAATGAAGAAAATGCTACCTATAGCCAAAGAACTCATCAATACAAATGTATGTAGAATAGTTTTACATGCATATGTGTATATGTATATAAATACATACATATATAGATACATATACATATTATGTATGTATTGCATGTATATATATATTATGCACACACATAACACACACATTATATACCTGTCTGAACAAATATACACATACACATATTGACATATATATTATATATTATTTTTTTTATTTCATAGTAGCCATTTCTAGAAATATAGAGGGAAGAGAAAAAAAGAAAAAAATAGAAACATACCTGAAAATTGTATTATATATTTAAAAGGAATACCAAGTTGTATATACTTGATTTGCAGTTTCAAATGCAATCATCTTTTTATTATCTTGTGTTCTGGAAAAGTTTAACAATTCTATAAATGAAACAATTAAAATAAAAATTAAATAACTTAAAAAAAAACAAATATTATCATTGCATATATATATTGCAAAGTGAAGTAAACAAAAGTAAAAGTGAACAAAACCAGGAAAACATTTTTTATATAGTAAAAACAATATTATAATAATGATCAATTATGGAAGATTTAATCTGATCAACACAATGAATGCAAGATGATTCTAAAGGATACATTATGAAAAAATGTTATCTATTTCTACTGAGAAAAGTGATGAATACAGATTGGAACATGATTTCTTTTTCCTTTTTTCTTTCTTTTTTTTGCAGCATGGCTAATATGGAAATGTGTTTTTCATGATTTCACATTTTGATTGTCTTCTCAGTTAGTGGGGAAGTAGTTGAAGTGAAACAAATAATTTGTAATTGAAACTTGTAAAATTAAACTTAAAAATAAAAAAAGCAAAAAACAAACAGTTTATCCTGTTTCCCAGAGGAAATAACGAGTAACTTGACCTTATTGTGTTTTTTTTTTCATTTATAAGTCAGCATTATTTAGTTCTACTTTATTTTCTCCTTGGAAAATTAAAAGACATCTTGACTGATTTGTAAAAATATACCTGCTTTGACTTTGCCAGTTTTGTTATACTTGAGAATGCTTATAGGGATTACCATATATAACTAGGTATGTTTTTATGCAGAAGAGACATCTTGGTAGACAATAGCTACTGAGTCACCAGAGCTATCATTAGAACATAAAAATCTCCAATGTCCAATCCATTATGTGTTGTAAATTCTAAACCAAATACTAATTTATTTTAGAAAATGATCATCTTCATTAGGAGTCTTTTTAAAATCAAATACTCAAATTCTCCTTTTTTAAAAAAAAACTATCATTATTATAAGCTGGAATTTAGGATAAAATTATCTAAATTTAAAATGAAATTTCTAATTATGTTGATTCCTTTGTTGTATATAATTGTGCCATAGGTATGACCTTTTTCAGTTTATTTTAATTATCTCTCTTTTCCTTATTATCATCATATACATTGAAAGTATTTTTAAGCAAATAAGTACACTTTAAAAAAATCACTTTGAGCAGTAAAATAATGAAGGAATGCATCATATACATTTTTCTCTACATTATTATCATGTTGGTTTCTGGTGCACATATATCTCATCAATATTCTAGATGAAATTTATAGTCATTATTTTCCTAACCAATTTTTAAAACTTACATATAATTTTTGTCCATTTATTCAATTACTATTAGAGTTGGGAAATATTTACTGCTTCCTAAAAATAGATTAGATGGAGGGAATAAGGCAAATTTTAGCTCCCTCCTTTAAGAGAAGTAGAGAAGTGAGATGTTTTCAGGATAATGACTTTGACTTTGACTTAACTGTTCAAACATATTGATATTGTTATCTTATGCATATATCCGTGAATGCACGATCTTTTCTTGATTGAATACTCAGTTTCCTAAAAATATAAACCATAGAATAATCTTCCTGAGTAATACAATTGTCTAATTTCTATTCTCATATTCCTGGATCTTTTTGCTGACTATTCTTTCCTGGAATTCATATGTTCCTTTGTTTTTTTATAACACTGTTTTCTCTGCTTTTTCTCCTCTCTCTCAGATTATGTGAAAGATGAATTTAATTTACTTGTTGTAAACATATTTTTCCTCTCCAGATGAACATATATATAAAATAATACTAATTCTACTGATTATAATAGATTAGCTTTTATATCATATTTTAAGTTTGGCAAAATTGTTACTATTAATTACTTTTATCCACATCAATCTAGAAGTTAGATTCTATTATTATATTTTTATATGGTATAAACTTCAATGTCCTTACAAACGTGATGTTACAAACAAATGAAGGGAAATGCTCTATGTTTGACTTAATCAACATAGAACAAAGTACAATTTTACTTCTTTCACTCTACATAGTATTCATTAATCCAATCTACCATTGACCCAATACATTTTAGTCACTGCATCATAAAGTTTTCTCATATCGAGTTTCCAATCTGATAAAATCCTTAAGCATTTCTCTAAGAAATTATCTTGAATTCACACCTTCATTCCATTCTGATAACTGATTATTTAACTTATTGAAAGCTTTTGTTTTCATCCCTGCTGTGTGTGTGTGTGTGTGTGTGTGTGTGTGTGTGTAAACATAAGATGAATCTTTGGTCAGAATTCTATTGTACATAACTTGAGATTCTTCAAGTTTATTTTCATCAATATTCAACTAAGTGGGGAAAAAGTAATGGATTTACAGTCATGGGTTGTCCTGGGTTGACATTCTAATTCTCCTACTTAGTACCTGTGTGACCATGATCTTAGTCTTTCTAAGTTTCAATTTTCTCCATTTTAAATAAGTTTAAACTAGATTCTCTTTCCCCTACTTTCAGTTTGAAACTATTTAGCCACTTGCCAGAGATGCTATTACAGAAGGGGATTCTAGTAGACTCTTCATAAAGAGAGATAATGTCCAATATCTCTTTGCAAATCTCAATTTTTGAGATTCTGTGCTACCATTTGAAGAACAATGCAGTGACTACTGAGATTAAAAATGATAAGACTTTCTTTGTAAGACATTTACAGTAAACTAGGCAGCTGAAGCACGCAACACCCTAATGAATTAGAATGTGACACATTCATAAGATAAAAGATATATTCTTATATGCCTAGATTTTTAGATTCAGTGTCTGAACAATGGAAACAACAACTATATCATGATATTTTTCAAGGGCAGGGACGATTTTTGTCTTCTTTGAAACCCTTGTACTTAGTACAGGGCCTAACACATAGTAGGTACTCAACAAATGTCTATTGATTTATTTATAAATGATTGAGATTTAATTTAAGCAGATCCTCAGTCCTTTCCTAATCTCCCTTGAAGAATGTAAAAGTTAGAACTCATAAAATATTTTGCCCACTAGTTTCCTTAAATTGCTTCCTCCTGGGGTCTGGCCCCTCTCTCAATTTGCATCTTTTCAGAGTTGCAAGCTATTGCTAAGTCAGCTTCCAAAAAAATGACTTTGATTATCTCCTTTACAGCTTCTTGATGAAGTTATTTCCCACAGATTAGTCTGTCCTCAGAGATTATTTTCTCCTTCCATAATGATGAAGTTAGAAATAAAGCTGTATACCACATTAGGATATCCAATACCTTGTCACTATGTTCCTTCAACATTAACATTATTTTTCAAATTTTCTTCTATATCTACTTGTTAGTCTTTTTCCAAGTCCCTCTATTTCCTCTTTCTGTTAAAATCATTTTTTCTATCTACATACATGCATATATCTACATACACATATACTAATATATATATATGTGTGTGTGTGTGTGTGTGTGTGTGTGTGTGCCTATATGTATACACACACACACATATATATATAAATATAATTATATATGTATATATATACACACACCCCAATATTAACAACAATAACTCTTTTGAAATGCTGCAAGCTTTACGACTAGAGGCAGATAAGCGATTCCCCAGATATTGTTTTCAACTATTTCCCAGGAAGATACAAGAAAAATAATTTCTTAGAATATGTTTGTGTAAAATACACATTCATAATATAGACATACATACCCACAATACTCATACATATATACATATTCTAGACAATATATGTACATATATTTAAATTCATCTCACAGTATTACACAATTTATGTTATCTCTAGGTTGCCCTAGTTTGTCCTCTGTTTTTGTTATTCTCATCTCCTTATATAAATAGGGTTGAATGGAGTGTTCAGGGAGAACTAAGTGTCTCTGCTGTGAGGGCTGCTGAGCTCTTTTTCTGAGCTACTCATCCATTTTTGAATGGAGATCAAATCAGCCAATACTTAAAGAAATTAACTCAGACTATTCACTGGAGGGTCAAATACTGCAACTGAAGTTTAAATACTTTGACCAAATAATGAGAAGACAGGACTGAATGGATAAGATCCTGATATTGGGAAAAGATTAAAGAAAAAAAAAAAAGGAAAAGGAAAGGGCAGATGATTGTAACGTGCTGTCGTCTCCAGAAGCTGCTGGATCGCTCTCTGGGAAGAGATCTGCTGTGTCTTCTACTCAAATCTCTCCGACAGATTCTTCTTCCTGTAATGAACCGTTGTCTCCAGGCAGTTGCTGTTAACTCTTGTCCAAAGAAGTGACTTCCCTTCCTGCAGAGAGCTCCGTCAAGCCTGATGCAATTCAGAGTGTCTTCTTTCTCTGAGAGTCCTCTTCTTTTATTCTCCCAGAGAATGGGCGTGGGATAATGCAAGGGCTTCTGGGAAGAACCACCCCAGCCAATGAGCTTGCCCCCTCTATCAAGTCAACCTGAGTTCTCACCTTGTAATTGTCCAGAAAACCTGAATTCTCACCTTGTCACCATCCAGACAACCTCAGTTCTCACTTAGTAATCCTAACAGATGATGAGAGAGATAAAAAAGTGTCAGGAAAGCAATGTCATTAGCACCAATAACATTCTTTCTGCTTCATATATGAAAGAATTGAAACTCAGAAAGATTTAATTGCTTGTCCATGGTCATCCATCTAAGAATTAAAGTCACTGCAACCTAAGGCTTCTTATTCAAATCCCAGGTACTCTTTCAATGACTCTATGCTGTCAGCTCTGAAGAAAACTGAATAAATGATTAAAGTTTACTGAAACTATTTTTCTGCCTGTCATCTTGTCTTGAAGACATTGTGATTAGGAGAAAAATCATTAATTATGCCAACGAATGGATACAATGTTTTTAAGTACCTGGAAAGAACAGTGGTGTTATTTGAAAAATCTTGATCACAAATGTCGAAGGAAAAATATCGATTAGGGCTTCTGATAGATTCCGTTAATGCCCAATCCACAAATTTTATATTTTATATTTTCTTTAAAAGACATTGGAAGTGACTACTAAACATGATTAGATTAAGTTACTATGGCTCTTCCTACTGCTAAAGCTTGCTTGTTTCATGATTTAAAAATCTGATTCCAGATGAATCAGAGGCTCTGCCCAAAAGTTTTGGATCAGCAAATCCATCAGCAGTGTAACCAATGCCAGGAAAGAATATGTGTGACACAGTGGATAGATTGCTTATCTTCTTGCTTTCAGATCTGGCCTCAGACACTTATTAGCTATGTGACCCTGAGGAAGATATTTAAATAAGTTAGTCTCAATTCCTTACCTATAAAATGAGAAGGGAAAAAAATAGCAAACTACTCTAGTATATTTGTCAAAAATACTCCAAATAATGTAACAAGGAGTAGTACAAAATTGAAATGATTGAACAACAAACAGAATCAAGGCTGAATCTTCTGATTTTACATGAATATACATTCCTGGATTTGAGTTTTTTTTTTTTTTTTTTCCCCCATTGCTAAGCAGGCTTCCCTTTTATTTATTTTTTTGTTGTTGTTAATGTTATTATTATTCTAAATGAACTATAAATGCTTCATTTGGCTCCAATTCTGATTCTGAGATGTCTGGCCTGGCCTCTCATAAGAGATGCGATAAGAGACATGATCCAAGTCCATAGAAAAATTTGGTATTTTTACCTCTGGAGAAGGCATTTCACTTGTCTTAACCTGTTTCCTCGAAAAAAAAATGAAGAAGTTGAACTGGTTGACTTCTAATTCCTGTCCAGCTCTAAATATATTCTCTTATGACAATCCTATGACTAATTCATGGGAAACAACATCAAACAATTCAAAGCAGAATATAAATGAGTAGGAAAATGTCTGGTAGAGAACAGTAGTCTCTTGTTTGTTTATAGCACTCATCTATTTGAATTACTACTGTATAAATCTGTGTCAATCTGACTGTCTATTTCCCAGAACAGTGGATCAGAGGGCTGCATAACACTGCTCAAGGGGGCTGTAAGCATCCTGATAACAAAGATTTGACACCTCTATTACAGATGATAAGCAAGTGATTCAGAGAGTTCAAAAAGGTATGGTCATTGAGAGGAGTCATAGTCATCATGGAAAAGTTCATGAAAGAGATGGGGACTGAATGACGGAATGAAGGATCTGAAATTTTGACAATGTTTGAATTTCCCTTATGGGGTCTCCCTATACCAGCACAATGGTAACTCATCTGTAACTTAGACCAAATTTTGAAGCACAGGTTATATGATATCCTCAGGGTCACAAAGTTAATGTGTCGTAGGTAAGAGTTATCACTAAGTCTTCCTGATCCAAAGCACTTCATTCTATATACTATATTTGAAAGATGAGTTGCATTTTCTTTAAAATCTCATCTTGATTACCATCCATTCAAATCACGATGCCCTGAATATAGTTATTTGCATGAAGAGAAACAATGTTCTGATAATATTCCATCTATATTGTGATTGAGTGAACAAACCTGTGGATAATTTTGATTCAGATAGGACCCACTGTCAAGTGGAAAAGATGACTTCATTAAATGTCATAGAGATAAGAAATTCCAATGAAATTTGAAAAATTCAAACAGGTTTTCAGTCTTTGATATTGTAAGTATTTTATGAAGCCATTAAAATGGAAAAATACTTTAAAATGGGAGGTTCACTTCTCTCTACTTTTGAAACCATTTTAGCATCAAAATGAAGGGAGTAGTAAGAAAAAAAAAAGTATGTACTCTCATGAGATTCCCCATAGGATGTGGGGAAAGAATTCTATATTTTTGAAAGTAAGAAATTGCACCCTCAATATCATATATAACCAACTGTTTCTTCAAGGTCTGCTTCAATTCATTCTTTTACTTTGATTTTAGAATGAAGTTAATTCTGCTCCCCTCTAATTCAAGATTCATGTCATCTTTTTTTTTCTCTTATTCTTTTCTTTGTACAAATCTAGGCAAAAATGAGTATAAGTTGCTAAGATGATGGGTTTTAGGCAAAATCATACATTTTTAGAAGAAAATTTTATTTTTTAATTTATTTTTTATTAATTTTATAATTATAAAATTTTTGACAGTATTTATGCATGATTAATTTTTTTATAACATTATCCCTTGTATTCATTTTTCCAGATTTTCCCCTCCCTCCCTCTACTCCCTCCCGGAGATGATAGGCAATCTCATACATTTTACATGTGTTACACTATAACCTAGATACAATATATGTGTGTAAATACAATTTTCTTGTTGCACGTTAAGTATTGGATTCTGAAGGTATAAGTAACCTGGATAGATAGACAGTAGTGCTAATATTTTACATTCAATTCCCAGTGTTCCTTCTCTGGGTGTAGTTGTTTCTGGATTGATCAGCTGGAAGTGAGTTGGATAGAAGAAAAATTTAGATAAGTATAGTGACTCAAAAAAGCAAAAGAAGGATGATATAAGATTAATTTCGTACATAATTTGTGCTAAGCTTCTGCAGCAAGTGCTGCAGAAGAGCTCACCCTTACCAAGAGCAGAAATGATTGAAAAAGAAGGTAGACCAAGTTTTTTTTTTTTTTTTTTTTTTTTTTTTTTAGTGAGAGCAAGGGATAATAACAGATGGACAACCTGCTTTCTGAACCAATGTCAATGAAATGGTAATAGAAACAGTTTAAGGCCTCTTATGTATTAGATCCTCTGAAGAGGAGGATGGAAAGTTACCAAAAAATCACCCAGTATGAATGGTCATGGATGGCTTGTGACCTGTATATTTGGCAGAAGTAAAAATGGGAATGAGAGCATTGACCCAGTGCAGTACTAAAATATGCTTATTAAGAAATAACTTTTAAAAACTCCAGTTTTATGTTTATCATTTCTGATAATCACATAATGTTATATCTTTATGTCAATATATTACACATGCATATATAAATATATTGTCCATCTATATGAATATGTACACACAAGAGGAACATGCAAATATGTGTGTATATATATATATATACACACATGCATGTATAGATAATTTCTAATAATTTTATTTTGATTAACTTTAGAATTTGATCTTTTTTGCATCAGACCTGTAGTTATATCAGTATATGGAACTCCACTGAAATTCTCTTCACCATTGAAAATATAGATTTTGTGTGTAAGTTATAATATTAGAGTTGTCCCAAGATAAATCTATGATTGGCCACAGGACCATGATGGAAACTGATGACCTGTTAGGATTACTAAGTGAGAACTGAGGTTTTCTGGACAATTACAAGGTGAGAACTCAGGTTGACTTGATAGAGGGGGCAAGCTCATTGGCTGGGGTGGTTCTTCCCAGAAGCCCTTGCATTATCCCACGCCCATTCTCTGGGAGAATAAAAGAGAGGACTCTCAGAGAAAGAAGAGGACTCTGAATTGCATCAGGCTTGACGGGGCTCTCTGCAGGAAGGGAAGTCACTTCTTTGGACAAGAGTTAACAGCAACTGCCTGGAGACAACGGTTCGTTACAGGAAGAAGAATCTGTCTGAGAGATTTGAGTAGACACAGCAGATCTCTTCCCAGAGAGTGATCCGGCAGCTTCTAGAGACGACAGCTCACTACAATGACCAAAAAAAACAAAACAAAAAAACAAAACAAAACAAAACAAAAAAAAACTACAACAAGAAGAAACCATGTATTCAGTCACATAAACCCACCAATTCCCCACAACACTCACATCTTCCTGTATGGATCTGGTTTTTAGGAAGCTTTCCTTATATCAGGTTTAAATTAGTCTTTCTCAAGGTTCCACTGGTTAAACCTGATTCTGTCTTTGGGGCAAGTAGGATAAAACTAATCCTTCTTGATTAATTCTTTGAACATTTGAAGCCTTCACCTTGCAAATCATATTAGTCTTGTTCAACTATCCTAAGAAGATTTGATCTTTAGAAGCTTCACCTTCCAATTGTCCTTTAAGAAACATTTTTCTTTCAAAAAACAAAACTTGCAGTTCTTGTCCATGTGAGTCAAAAGTTGAATATGTATATTATTACCAAAAGTATTCATTTATCAACGGACACCCTAATTGTACTAACTAGTTGAACATTTTTTTTTTCTGAGCTTAAAAAAGTGCTTCAAGAAAATTCAATTTTCAAAGGTTTCATGATCAAAATCTATGTGTTAATTATATAATCTATCTATAACTTCATCTTCTATAAAATTCTCGTCAATGTCTCTCCATAAATTCTCCATACTTCATTTAAGTAGATAAGTCAAACAGTATAGAGAGCACTGGAGATGAAATCAGGAAGACCTGAATACAATTCTATTTTCAGTACTTATTAGAGATATGATTCTGAGCAAGCCTCTCAATCTCTCTCTGCCTCAGTTTCTCCACCTAAAAAATAGACAAAATAATAGTGCTTGTAGGCCAGAATTATTTTTCAGATCAAATGAATTGTTTGTAAATTTATTTGCAAAATTTAAAGTACTATGTAACTTTAATTATTAACTTTATTTTAATCATTATTACCCATTGTTTAGAGATAGTTTTCTGAATCCTATAATACTGATAAAGATGTAACATTTAGAAGTACCTACTATGAAACAGATATTGTACTAATTAATCTATCACTTTATTTGATCCTCACAACAACTCTGGGAGAGGTTGTATTATTATTTTCATTTTGCAGATGAAGTAACTGAGGCACACACTGGTTAAATGACTTATCCACCTAATTAATGCATATAAGAATGGACCTAAATGCAGGACTTTCGGACTCCACATCATATGTTCTAACAACTGCAGAGTTTGATAGTGTGTAGCACTACAGTTCTTTTGTTGTTACTTCCTCTTCTTACAGCATCACTGCTTCTCTGTTCTTATATGCTAGCATTGTATATTTGATGTCCCTCTGTTCATTAATAAATAATTCATTCTCATTTACAAATCCATTGCTAATAATAAGTTGTAGTGTATTCAAATGCATCTTTATTTTTTTCATGCTAAGAACACGAGAAAATATCAGTGGGGTTTATTATGATCTTTTAAAACATACACATTTATTATGACTTTTAAAACATACACATAAAACAACAACAAAAAAAACCTTACTCTGTATATTCACTAAGTAAATTCAACCCTACATGTACACAGAGACTATTATATCCTTTGGAAAATCTTACCATTATTAAGGCAACCATTGACTTCCCCCCTCCTCCCTAGTTTTTTCCCCAGAATCATAGAGCTATTAAGTATTAAGTGTCTGGGCAGAATTTGAACTCAAGTCCTCCTGACTCCTGGTCAGGTCATTGCTTTATCCACTGTGCCATCTAGCTACTTCACATCCCTTTACTTGTGCCCAAATTATTTCCACAATTCTGAAACTCAATTGAGAACATATTGGGGATTACTGCTGTTATTAGTCAATTGCACTAAATAAAAGAACATAAGGTGGTACCAGGATGAGTCAATTATAATTTCACACAATAGGATGTTAGCTGATGGTGAAAGGGAGGAAGGCACACCTACATTTTTTTGTCTATTATCTCACATGTTCATATATGTGCATTTGAGTATAATAAATAATTGAAAATTTTATTGCTCATTTATCTTTGGACAATTATAGTTTTGTTCCCTGTGTCAGAGAAGGGAACAAAATTCTAATTTTCCTAATGATCTGAAGTACCAGGAGTAAAAATGTAGCACCACTAACTTAGCTCCATGTATAAATGCAAGCATCTGTGTGAATTTGCACAGTTCTGGAATTAGTAAGCCTCTCCACAGGGGTGAGCAATACTTGCTATTCTATTTCAAGCATTGTAAATGTTTCTAAGACATTTGCCAGTCACATGTTAAAAGCACCTCACCTAATCAATGAAAATAATCACCAGAAGATTGTCATATCTCTTTAAAAATGTGCTCCCAAAGGTATGAAACACACAACTATTGATACATATGATCATATTTACATATATGTATCTATATCAAATATATGCATATGTGTAAATTTGTTAGAAAATATAACTAAATAAATATAATATGCAACCCTTTCTTTATAATTTTTGTGCCCAATCTTTTTTTTTTTTTTTTATGGGAGGATTCTTTTTTTATTTTATATATATATATATATATATATATATATATATATTTTATAATATTATCCCTTGTATTCATTTTTCCAAATTACCCCCCCTCCCTCTATTCCCTCCCCCCGACGACAGGCAATACCATACATTTTACATGTGTTACAATATAGTCTAGGTACAATACATGTGTGCGAATATCATTTTCTTGTTGCACAATAAACATTAGAATCCGAAGGTACATGCAACCTGGGCAGACAGATATTAGTGCTAACAATTTTCATTCCCCTCCCAGTGTTTCTTCTCTGGGTGTAGCTACCTCTGTCCATCATTGATCAACTGGAAGTGAGTTGGTTTTTCTTTATGTTGAAGATTTCCACTTCCATCAGAATACATCCTCATACAGTATTGTTGTTGAAGTGTACAGTGATCTTCTGGTTCTGCTCATTTCACTCAGCATCAGTTGATTTAAGTCTCTCCAGGCCTCTCTATATTCCTCCTGCTGGTCATTTCTTACCGAGCAATAATATTCCATAACCTTCATATACCACAATTTACCCAACCATTCTCCAACTGATGGACATCCATTCATCTTCCAGTTTCTAGCTACAACAAAAAGAGCTGCCACAAACATTTTGGCACATATATGTCTCTTTCCGCTCTTTAGTATTTCTTTGGGATATAATCCCAGTAGTAGCGCTGCTGGGTCAAAGGGTATTTGTGCCCAATCTTGATACTTTCTCTTCCATTGTTGAATAACAGTTAAGTTAGATTAAACTTAACAAATAGTTGTTAAACTCCATAAAATATATAAAAAAAATTAAAGTCCATAGATTTAAAAATTAAAGAAATGAACTAAATCTCTAAACAGTAGTATATCATCTACTGGCATGGATTAAAGGGAAACAGGAGACCTTAGGTATGCATGTGAGGAGAAATATTAACTCACTACTCATTAATACCAAAAAAGAAATTTTGTTAAGTATCTAATATGTGAAGAATACTGCTTTACACATTTTGAGAATAAGAAACAAAATAAATCACTTTTGTCTTCATAAATCTTAACAATGAAGTAGGTGATTTAGGCATGCAAAGAGATATGTGAAAAATACAACAACTAATTGACTGCACTGGAAAAGACGTTGTAAAACATGTAGAATTGTTTAGTGTCAAAGTGGGGAGGGACAGAGCCTGGGAATCTGCTTTGAATAAATGACATTTACATTGGATTTTTAAAATGGGCAGAGTTTATGAGAAAATATAACCAAGGATACTTGCTTTTTCAATGTTGGTGATTTCTGGCAAAATTTTTATATAAAAGATATCAGGGTAGGATCTGATTAGATATTGCATTTTTAGAATGGTGAGCTATCTACATAGATATGCTGATCTGATTCATAGAAAATAACTCAGATTTTCAGGAGAGAGAATATAGAAATTTCTTTAAGAAAAGAAATAAAAGTCTGATGTTCTTGGGCTGGAGACCAGTTAAAATGATATGGAATCCATAAAGAAGACAAGAGTAAATTATTTGGAGGGAAAAGAAAACCAACTGTGTAGGATAATTCCAAAGTTAAAGCAAAAGAATATGTTATGACAGAAAGATGAGGTTGATACTGCCTACAGTAGTTTAGAAAATTCCAGGTAGGTAAACAATGACTTTTAATTTGACTATTAGGATGTCATTGGTAAATTTTAAGAGATTCAATAAAACTTAAAGTAGAAAACATAATGTGGGGTACTGGTGGTGAGTGATGAGGGAATGTGATCCTTAGAGTAGACTCTTTTCCAATAAATATATTCATATATGGGTGTGTATTACATATACATTTATATTTAATGAATCAAAGATTTTTGATTATGAATGACAAAAGGGTGTTATTTTCAAACTTTTCAAAATAGTTTAAGAAATAAGTAAACTATATGCACATGAAAAGGAATTTCTTAGGGTTAGATTGAACAAGAAGGCCAATTCAGACAGTTTCTGGAAGATGTAAAAAGCAATTAAATCAAAGGTAAAGTATAAAGTTAAGTATTAGCAAGGAGATATTTCCCCTATGTCTAAGGTGAAAAACTTGAAAGTTGTTGATGGTGCTGAGAATTATGAAGAATGGAAAAGGAAATCTGAGAGTCTGTTTAGAATAGTCAAAATGAATTCTGTCACTGGACAGATGACCAATAGAATGTTAAAAGAAAATTTGAAAGGAAAGATTACTTTTAGGTGGGTGTGGGAGTGTGGGGAGTGAATAATGAAGACTTCAGTTAGGAGGTAGAAACTAAGAAAGATAGGGGTTTCAGTGAAATTCTAGATCTATTTCTGGAAGGGAATAAGGAGCTGCAACAGCCTTCATTTTATAAATAAAGATACTGAAACCTAGTACTTTCCCAAAATTACATGAAGAAGTTACCCAGTATTTTAAAATTAGGGGCATGATCTATGGAAATGTACTGATATATTAAAGGATGAAATGAATTAGAAAAAAGCTAATTGTAATTATTCAAATTAGTATAGAAATTTGGTTAATTCTATAAAGAAGTAGGAAGAGAAAGAGGAAAAGAAAAAGGAGGTTAAAAGGGAGGATTGAAACTCTAGGAAACAAGGCAAAAGAAGGGTGATAGGAGATAAGATAGTGGGGGTGGTATATTAAAAAAAAAAAACAAAGAACTAAGGATAGGAAGGAAAGAGAGAACAAAAGTATTTCCAGAGGAGAAAATAGGACTGAGGGAAATAAAAAGCTAACAATCATAACTGTTAATGTGAATGGAATGGATTCTTCCATAAAACAGAAGAAAATATCAAAGTGGATTAAAAAAAAAAGGATCCTACAATATGTTGTTTACAAGAAAAACATTTGAGACAAGAAAAACACAGGGAGACACATGAAAAGTAAAGATATAAGGCTGCAACAGAATTCATTGTGCTTTAGCTGAAATAAAAATAGCAGGAGTAGCAATTCTGATTTCAGATGAAGCAAAAGTAAAAAAAAAAAAATAGATTTTATTAAAAGAGATAATATAATGAAGGAAAGCACATTTTGATAAAGAGTATAATAAATAATGAAGTAGTAACAATATTAAATATGTATGCACCAAATGGCACATTTCTAAAAGAGATTTTAAGTTAGTTACTGGAAGAAATATACAACAAAACTATTCAAGTGTGGAGCTTCAAGCTTGTCCTTTCAGAATCTGACAAATCTAACCAAAAACAAACAAACAAACAAACAAACAAACAAACAAACAAAAATAAGAAAGAAACTAAGGAGGTTGATAATATCTTACAAAATCTAGATATAATAGACCTCTGAAGAAAATTGAATAGGGATAGAAAAGAATAAACCTATTTCTCAGCAGTATATGGCACCTACACAAAAATTGACCTTGCATTTTGTCATAAAAATCTTGCAATAAAATTCAAAAAAGCAGAAATAGTAAATACTTCCATTTCAGACATCAATACAATAAAACATATATTCAATAAAGGCCATGGAAAAGTAGACTAAAAACCAATTGGAAATTAAATGACCTAATTCTAAAGAACTAGTGGGTCAAACTACAAACAGAAACAATCCATAATTCCATCCAAGAAAATGACAATAATGGTACAACATACCAAAATTTATAGGATGCAGCCAAAGCAGTTCTTATGGGAAATTTTATATTTTTAATTAGCTACATAAATAAAGTAAAGAGATCAATTAATTAGACATGCAACTAAAAAACTAGAAAAATAACAAATTAAAATCCTCAATGAAATACCAAATTAGAAATTCTGTACCTCAAAGGAAAGATTAATAAAATAAAAAATAAGAAAACTATTGAACTAAGAGTTGGTTTTATGGGGGAAAAAACTAACAAAAAAAGATAAACCTTTGGTTAATTTGATCAGAAAAATGAAAGAAAAAAAAATCATCAGCATCAAAAATGAAAAGGATGAACTTCCTGTCAGTGAAAAATAAATTAAAGCTATAATTATGAGTTATTTTGCATAAAATTATGGCAGCAAATTTGACTGAAATGCATGAATATTTATAAAAATGTAAACTGTTCAGATTAAGAGAAGATGAAATAAAATACTCAAATAGTCCCATTTTAGAAAAATAAATTGAACAAATCTTTAATGAACTCCTTAAGGAAAAAAAATCTCCTAGGCCAGATTTAAATATTTAAAGAAAAATTAATTCCAATATTATATATATTATTTGGAATAATGTATAAAAAGGAGTATTGCCACATTCCTTCTATGACACAAATATGGTACTGATATCTAAAACAGGAAGAGCCAAAGCAGAGAATGAAAATTTCAGATCAATTTCCCTAGTGAATATCGATACAAACATTTTAGTCAGATTTATACCAGGAATGCAGGGCTGGTTCAATATCAGGAAAACTATCGCCACAATCAACCATATCAATAACAAAACCAATAGAAATACTGGACATGATTCATAGCTTTTGCAATTGCAGAATATAAAATAAACCCACACAAATCATCAGCATTTCTATACATTACTGACAAAGCCAACCAAGAAGAAATAGAAAGAGAAAATCTTAAATTATTTATAGATAGAAAGAGAAAATCCATTTAAAATTACTGTAGTCATAATAAAATACTTGGAGGTCTACCTGTCAAGACAAACCCAGGAACTATATGAACACAATGACAAAACACTTCTGAAACAAAATCGGATCTGAACAATTGGAAAGATATCAATTGTTCATGGCTAGGCCAAGGTAATATAATAAAAATGACAATTCTGTCTAAGTTGGTCTACTTGTTCAGTGCCATACCAATCAAATTGCCAACATATTATTTTATATAATTAGGAAAAATAATAAAAAAAAAATTAATCTGGAAGAACAAAAGGTCAAGAATATCAAAGGAACTAATTTAAAAAAAAAAAAAAAAAAAAAAAAAAAAAAACAAGGGAGGGTGATTTGGCAGTACCAAACCTAAAACTATATTATAAAGCAGCAATAATTAACACCATTTGGTACTGGTTAAGAAATATAGTGGTGGATCAGTGGAATAAATTAGATGCACATAACACAATAATCAAGGCCTTTAGTAATCTGTATTTGGTAAATCTCCAAACTTCAGCTTCTGGAATAAGACCTAAGTATTTCACAAAAATTGCTGGGAAAACTGGAAAATAATATGACAGAAGCTCTTCATCGACCTACATCTCACAACCCATGCCAAAATAAGGTCAAAATGAAAACATTATTTGGGCAAAAGGGATGATATCATAAACTTATTAGGAGAATAATGGATAATTCACCCATCAGATCTTTGGAGAAAGGTGGAATTTATTATCAAAGAAGAACTAGACAACTTTATGAAAGGCAACATGGACAACACTGATTACAATAAATTAAAAAGTTTAAAAGGAAAGTTCAAAGCTGAGAAAAATCTTTACAGACAGTATTTCTGATAAAGGTCTTATCTAAAGTATATAAAGAAGTGTGTCAAATTTATAAGAATACAGGTCATTCCTCAATTGATAAATCATCAAAAGATATGAATAGACATTTTTCCAATTGTTAGGTTCTTACTAAGTGCTAATGAGATAATGAGATCTTAGGTTCTTATTAAGTGCTAAGTCAGTACTTAACAATTCTCTAGTTCAGGCATTTAAGGGAGTTTTACCCCTTTGAACTTCTGGGGAGGAGCTTACATGTTTAAGAGGAGCAAGTTCATTGGTTGAAGTATTTCTCCCATAAGCCCCTGAGTTATTCCATGCCCATTCTCTGGGAGGATAAAAGAAGAAGTTAGAGTCAGGAAAGTCAGTTCTGGATTGGATCAAGGAGAATCTGTCCAGTGGATTCCCAAGTGAAGAGGACAGAGAAAAAGATTCGCAGAGAAAAGAAACCTCCTCCCAGAGAAGGATTACAACTGAGAGACGATCAGAACATTATATCCAATGAAGAAAGTAAAGTCATTTATAGTTATATGAATTAGTGCCCTAAATCATGATAGATTAGGAAATGCAAATTAAAAGCATTCTATGGTACCATTTCACATCTCTCATATTGAAAGGAAAAGATAATGATAAATCTTGGAGAGGATGTCAGCAAACTGGGACACTAAGACATTATTGGTGGAGTTGTGAAATGATCCAATCATTCTGGAGACCAATCTGGAACTATACCCAAAAGGCTGTAAAACTATACGTACCTTTTGGATCCAGCAGTGCTATTATTAGTTACCTATCCCAAGGCAATCAAAGGAGAGGAAAGGATCCACATTTGCAAAAATGTAGCAATTATTTTTGTGATAGCAAAGAATTGGAAAATGAATGGATGCCTATTAATTGGGCCATGGCTGAATAAGATGTGCTATGTTGAAATAATGGAGTATTATTGTTCTATAAAAATGATGAACAAGCAGATTACAGAAAGATTTACATGAACTGATGTTGAGTGAAACAAGCAGAAAGAGGAATACATTGTAGGCAATAACAATAATAATGTGTGTTGTTCAACTATAAAAAGGCTTGGTTCTTCTCAGAGGTTCCATGATCTAAAATAATCACAATAGACTTTGGACAGAAATTGCCATCTGCATCCAAAAAAAGATCTAAGAAGACTGAATGTAAATCAACATGTGCTATGTTTACTTCTTTTTTTCCTTTTTCTTATCTCTCCCATTGTTTTTTTTTTTCCCTTTTGCTTTAATTTTTCTCTCCCAACATGATTCATAAAGCACTGTATATTAAAAAGAAATGCATTTATTGTAATAAAATGAAATTAAATAAATGTAAAAAAGGTAATTGACTTAATTTTTCAGGCCAATAAAGACTATGAAATGGGGAAAAATATGAATTGAATGAGGAAATTATGAAAGGAATAATCTACTAAGTAGGCCTTACATTTCAAGATGTAGCATAGACATTTTATTCTAGAGGAAATCACTTATTGCTGAAGCTTTTTGAGCAAAGATGAGTAATGATTTGCATTAGGGAGATTATATTGGCAATTGTATGAAGGAACATTAAGAGAAAGAAAAGAATGGAATCATGGAGTCCATTTAGATATGCTTTAAAAGAATCTAAGAGAGAGGTGCCTGATGAAAAATGGTCAGTCTTTGGTGGAAACAATGGAATTAGAAGCCTAGACAGAAGTTTGTACAAAGGATACAGCTTTTTTATGGAAAAAAAAAAAAAAGTAAATGAAATAATTAAAGCCTTGTGAAAGGGTTCATTAAATTAGCAAAAGAAAGAATGTAAACAGAGAAGAGAAAGTATTAAAATAAAACAGACAAAATACACAAAAAATACAAAAGTAAACAAAGAATGAAGACTTCCTACTTTTACAGTATGGAGGAGAAAAATGAATCAGGGGAGTACATACAGGTCTGGAAAGAAATCACAGTGGTCCCCTATCTGTTTCTTACTTGGTAACAACATAATCTTCAGAAGAAAAAAAATATATATATATATATATTGCTTCTTAAAATAGTTTCTGATGTTACTGTTGTTTTTCTTTCTTTTAGCTGTTGCTTTAAGGAAATTTTTGTTTGCTCACCTTAAAGCTACCTTATTACATGAAATCTATTTCAATGCACTTTCAATCCATAGCGCCAACAAATGCTTTCAGAGATGAGGCAATCTAACATCTTTCTCCAGTGAAAGTTCTTTAGTCATTTGAAGATGTATATTATGTGTTTTGCCCCTAACACTCCAAATATTGGCTTACTCTGGTCAAATGCCACCAGTTTATTCAACCAATATTATAATTATGGTTTCAGAATTTCTGACTTTAATAGTTGTACTCCTTTGAACTTTCTCTAGTTTATTGATATGCTTCCTAATGTTTAATTGTGGCAGATGAGTTAGTCTCTCACTCATAAATGTCTTTGTACATATACACATAAGTATAGGGATATATGAATGATTGAATATAGGCATGTTTATATTGTAATTATATATTTGCACACACATTATACTATATATGAAATATTATTATTTTATTGTACTTATAATTATATTATATATTATATAACAATATAATACATTTACATATTATTCTTTAGTAGCAAAACAAAACAAAACAAAAATCTAGTGTTGAAGACAGCCACTTAGCTATTACTTGGTGAAATTAAGTGATACTTAAATATCCAAAGGCATTGCTATTCCAAAGAATCAATTTTATTTTTATTTACTTCTCACCCTTTCCTCTTTCCAAAAATGAAAAAGCTGGTTTTCCTACAACTATGGTAGCAGTCTTGACAAAATATTTTTCTTTGGCCAGCTGCCTCTCGATTTACCCTGCAAATAGGAACTTAATATTACAGCATTAAAAAAAATCATCTTAAAGAGAATTATTTGCATTCACAAATGTTCTCCTCATAGTACACCCTAAATAAATCACCTTCCTCTCTAAGCACCACACAGTGAAGATAATGTGTCATAATTACTCCCATCACTGAGAATCACTTGCTATTTGTCAGTTGATAGGATACTATTTAACTTCATCCAGTTGGAAATGTCAATCAACACTAGCTTTGGCAATATGTGAAAATTTGTAATGACTCTATTAAGCACATTTAATAAGGAGGTTTGCCTCAAAATGGATCATTATTTTTCTATTCCTTAGATTGTTAGGTGGTTCTTTATTTACCTTGATGGGCCTGTTTTAATTGTTGTTTTTCCTGAAACAAAAAGAAGTATCCACAATTTAATTTTTTTTTCTTGTGAATAATAAAAACTAATAGAGAAAAGTTAATTCTTATTTTATTTATTTTTTTATTTTCCAACTCTTAAGCATTTGCTTTTCCACATAATAAAGCATTTTCTCAAAGCTAAAGAGCTTCACCCCATCAATATGTATTAGTAATTTCTTTGGGAAGAATTCTGGATCTCATTGCTTGTAATTTTCTCAGTGAAGGGTGCATTCCTGTAGGATTAGGGAATATACTATAGCCAAGTGTCAATTCAGATTGTAAAGCAAAATGAAATGAAATATTTCTCTGTCTTTCCTCTTCACTTTTCCAAGGTCAGGAAACTTGGTCATTCACTTTCAGGACAAGTAAGGAAAAAGGAAGAGAAAATGTAAAAGAGAATAATGTTGAAGATAGGATAAAGGTAGTTGTAGAGGAGGTCACAACCATGTTTACTTACTCAATCAAGGAATAAATTTAAAATACTACAAAATTAATATGATGTGTATTCTTCCTTGCTTTAGCTATTCTATTCCAAGATAGGTTTCCTGTTTATAGAATAGCATTTTAGTCCATTAGCTACTTTATTCAATATATTTAATATTTATTTTCTGCTAAAACTAAATTTTTGGGTTTTGTTACATTTTTAAAAAGAAGATAACTCAAGATTTTCTATATCTCTAATTAGATAAAAAGATTTTTCAATAGGAAAATTAATTTTATGAGTTTTGTATTAAATTAAAACAAGGAAGTTTTCCCCCACTATATGGTATTTATTTTTATTGAAAAATAAAAGGACAACCTAGATATAAAAATAACTCAATGTTTCTATAATTTTGAGAGTCAAATCCCTATTTCCTTTTCCTAGATGGCATTCATTAATTTCATAATAACCACTGAGGGGAGATAAAAAGATGATGAAGACTATAAACTTGAAAAAGATTCTAAATGTAGAATAAGTAGTCAGAATTTCAGAAGAATACAAAATATATTTGATCTCAATGTTAATGTAAGGATTTAAGATCATTGTTGCCACTACCTATTTCTAATGATGATCTCTATAAACTTGAATCAGAGATATCATAGTGAAAATGCAAGATCAGAAAATTTGGTTTCCTAGGGAGATTTGTCCCCCTATTACTTATTAAATCTTAAAAAAAAAAAGTTATACAAAGAATTTTGTATACAAATTTGTATACAAATAAAAAACCTCTAATGCAATGATCTCTTCTGGAATATCTTTGAAAGTATGTGAAAAAGAAGGGAAAAAAAACTAATACATGTGGGTTGAAATTTGAAAGATTAAGGGGGTATTTATGATGAAGAAATCATAAATTCATTGAAATGTACCTATTTGTGATAAGATATATTATCTTTGTGAGGATTAAAAAACAATTTTTAAAGACTTAAGAATGCTGATGCAATGACTGACTATGATCTCAGAGATCTAATGATGAGCCATTCTATTCACTTTCTGAGAGAGAAGTGATTGACTTATTAAGAAGAATGAGACAAACATTTTCAGACATGGTCGATGCAGTTTTATTTTTTATTTCTTCTTCTCAGTTAAATCTATTAATTAAAAGTTTTTCTTTTTTGTACTTCTTTTTACTTGAGAAAGAAAAAGTAAATTAAAATAGGACAGTTTATGTTGGAGATACATTATCATTCTTATAATTAGATCCCCTTTAAAATGAAAATAAACCTTAATTTTTATGAAAAAGTTAGGCACCCCATGAGCCATGGATGATATAAATTTTTTCATTGGTATAACATTAATCCAGAACCCAATTAGGTTTGTTTTCCCCCTGATGAATAAAGATTAAGTATCCCTTTGGTTATAGAGGTAGATGATTTTTCTTAATAATCAATCAACTTGAATGAATTACTATTGACTTTGTCAAAGGCACTTAGATAGGTTTTGTAACACTGATACAAAAATTGAAATAGTGTCTGGCTTCAAGGAGCTTGAGAGTGGGAGACATACATTCATATATGTCTATGGCAAATAGAGTCTTTAAAAATGATTTTGGGAATATATCAAATAAACAAATAATACAATAATGGATATTTATTTTGTTGTTTATTAAGTTTATTATGGTTTATGCAAAATGTGTTTCTTTTGTTAGTTATGTAAGAAAGACATTAGAATTGTTATTATCTCCATATTATGCAAAAAACAAACTAGTTATACAGGGAGTGTGATCATAGATAAATGATCTGCCCTGAGTCACACAGCTAGCAACTGAAAGAGTTATGATTCATATCTAGATCTGGTAATTGCATGTAGAAGATTTTAGATTTTTTTCTACTTTGTTGCCAACTGATCCCTTTCTTAGCAGATTTTCATCTGTAAATAAACAAGCATAAAATATAGCTAATTGGGCCACTTATATTAGAATTAAACAGTAAAAATGATATAAATTATCCTCACTGTCATTTTAAGTTTCAAGGAAATGTTGAATTTATATACACATATACACTCATATACTTTACATATATATATATGCATATATATATAAATTTGTGCTATATATAATTTGAAATGCTTTCAGTATAATGTATTTTTCTTTTACAAATATTAGTCATTTTAAAAGAAAATAAAATTAGTTTTTTTTTCTGTTTTCAATATTTTCTTGTATTGTAAATACAACAGAACTTGAAATGTGCATGGAGATTTCATCTGCAACAGCATTTCTAGAAGAAAAATAAGTAAAACACAAAAAGACATGGTCTGTGTTGAAATATTTAGTTCACATTTCTCCTTTTTACACTCCTTTTCACAGTTTCTCTGATGTACTCACTGCCCCATCTCACACATGGTATAACTCTGAAAATTGTTCTCACTATAGCAAAACCAGTGAACAAACACACTTCACAGCCTGGTGAACCCTCTTTGTAGCTGCGAATATACCCCATTCACTTAATAATTTTTTTTGAGTGAAAAACAGTCTAACATGTGTTATAGCAAGTTTCTGGGCTAGTAATACTCCTATAGAAATAACGGATTTATATAAAAAACACAGTAGATGCATGAAGCAAGTAATTTCCTGTCCCTGAGTTTTAGATCTCTCATCTATTAAATGAGGGGGGGGTAGACAAGATGACACCTTGGGTATTTCTCATCTCTAAAATTATATGATTACATTATTTCCATTCAAAATATACATTAAAATAATTTCAGAGTTTCACTAAGGTTAAAAAATAGATACTTCTATTTTTATTGAATGTCATTTGTATGGTAAAATATACAGTGTTTCAGATTTACTTAAAGAATCAAGATGAAACATATAATACTCATCTTTGCATCAGAACACTACCACCATTTTAGATGATTTAGTGATTACTTATTATTAGGTGATTACTTAAATATAAAAAGCACTGACACCATTTTAGGCACATTAGGATTAACAATGAATGGATGAATAATAAATAGAAATAGAGATGTTAAGAACAAACATATATTTGCGTATATATTATATATATATATATATATATACACACACACTCACAAGGTTAAGGTTCTATATCAATATTTTATATATTGCTATAAATATATAATCTGTATATTGAGATAAATATACACATGTATGTAAATATCTATATAGATATAGTGATATTTATAGATGTGCTGTTTTTATTGTTGTTGTTGTTGTTTATCCTTCATTCTTGAAGCTTGGTACATCAAGCGTGGTACATGTATGTAGGCATTTTTTACCTTCCCTTTCCTTTTTTATTTAAAGCACATTTACTTAGATAGGAAAGATTCCAGGATAACAACTATTTCTTAGTTTTTGTTATTTGTACTTCATCCCTAGCCGAGAATCCATTATTTCTAATTTTAAAGAACTAGTTCCGAAATTCCAAGTCTATTCTCAGTCACTGGCTGAGACACGGGAACTTAACCAGCTGTTCATTTTCCTAATCAATCTTTCTCTTCCAGCACTCTTAATTTAAAAAAAATTACCTTTGGTACAAAGGTCATCAGTTCATTGTGAAGAGAGACATAGTTTTTATTAATGACTTCTGATGACTTTTAAAATTTGTCTTGAATCTTTTAAAGATTTTTTTTTTTAATGATTTCCCCCTCTGACATTATTTTTGGATGGTGGGAAGAAATGCTACTGGCTCTGCCAAAACCTTGACTATACCTGAAAGCAGGACTCATTGTACACACAGTGCTAGATGACCACAGACAATTTGGAAGTTGCGTTTATCCAAGCTAATCCATCATGAATAAGCTCAGCCAAATGCTTCAAATCTGATTCCATCAAGACAGAGTTATCCCATTCCAAGTTGTCTGATTGTTCTGAAAAACTAACCTATTCTTGCCCTTTTTGTAACCAGCACAGTTGTTTGACACTTCTGGATCTAAAGTCATTAAGGTCCTAAAGGAACTCTTCTAAAACATTCAATATAGAGTTTTTTTTTTTTCTCAAGAGTTGAGAGGCAGCATAGTGGACATCCAGGCTTTAAATCTAAGAAATAATAAAGGTCACATTTTTTGCAAAATGGGATTTTTTTTTTCTGGTAGAGATGTAAGAAGGATTATAATGGATCCAGAGTAATACTTGGCTATCTTCCCTAGTTGCCAAAAAAGTCTAGGAATAACAAGTATAATAATCAAGTATTTTCATCCCACATGTACAAAAGCCTCTTAGAACATAGGGAAAATTTTGGAGGTAATTTCCAAATTTTGTAGACATTTTTTAAAGTTATACTCTGGGGAGTCAACAAGGCCAAAAGCTTCTCTAATATCAGCTGTAAAACAAACCTATGGAAAGGAGACATATTTACCAAAGGAGTGACTACATGTAAAAAGGGAGAATTTTCCATGTTCCCTCTTTGAATTGTGATTGGCCATATCAATAACTTTCAAATGATTATGTATGTCATTGAGTAAACTCTATAATATTTCTGAGTCCAATGTGACAATAGAATATCATTCCATGTAAAGGGCTGAATATCTGACCAGATGCACTTGAATAGCCAAGCACTTGAGGCTAGTTACCAATTGGACAATATTCAATTAACATATGCTTGCAGGGGGCGGAGCCAAGATGGCGGAGAAGAAACACACTACTCAGTGAACTTCCTCACTCCCTCACAACCAATTAGATAAATTAAGTCTCAGAATTAGCTCAGGACTGATAGATACCACAAGGACTGGAAGCACCACTTACCAGCTGAAGAGAATCTGGAGTTTCAACAGGAAAGGTCAGTTCTCAGGGGAGGAATAAGAAAGACCAGCACAGACGGTGGGGTAGGGGCACACTGCGCCCATTGCGCTGGGAGGGGCTCTGGGATCAGAGAAGCCACTGAGGTAAAGGAATCTGGCACAGGCTGTTAGCTCTTCTCTGCTAATTATTTAGCAGTTCAGAAGAGAAAGCCAAAATATTTTAAAACTCAGATTAGATTCCCCCCCCCCACCCTGGGGGTGACTCAGCAGAGAATCGGCACCAGGGGGTGTGGCCTCAGCTCCCTCCTGAGAATAGTTAAGAGACTGACAAGTGGGTGGATACGGCCCAAGGCAACACACACTGCCTAGCTTAGCTGGAGGGAGTGGAACTCAGCTCCAGGAAGTCCCAGAGAAGCGGAACCTTTGAACTAGGGACCGCGGTTTCTGGCAGACACTTCCAGTTTGAGCGCAGGGGCTTCTCAAGTCACCTGCTGCAGACATCCACTCCCCACCCAGACACATAGACTGGGCTTCCTGCTGTCTTCACTATTCTACGCCCTCGAAGCACAGTAGTGCTAATCACCTCTGAGGCACTTCCAGGGAGGGGGTGGGGAACTCTCTCCCAGAGCTCTCTCTTAGCGTGGGCGCAGGGGCGGCTGCATCCATGCGGTCTGGGAGGAAGCTGGTAAAGAAGTAAATAATTTCCTACCCCAGGGACAGACCCCAAAACATTTTTTAAGTATGAGCAAAAAAGCTAGAAAAACTATAGATTCCTTCTATACAGAGAAAGAGCGGGTATCCAACCTCGAGGAAGTTAACAGCAAAGATTCAGAAGATAACAACCTAAAGGGGAACGATTCCTGCCCCCCATCACATAACTCTCTCCTAGAAGAAGCTCTTAAGAAATTGAGGGAGATCGAAGAAAAATGGGGAAAGGAAAGAGAAGTTATGATAGAGAATAACAATGTCCTGAAATTGGAGTTGGAAAAAATAAAGAATTCACAGGAGATGCAGGGAAACAAAATTAGTGAATTAGAAAAGGTTAAAAAAACACAGGAAAGTAGGATTTCTGAATTGGAAAAGTTAAAAAAGTCTCAAGAAAATAGAATTTCTGAATTGGAAAAAGAAAATAATTCTCAAAAAAAAAAAATTAGGGAAATGGAAAAAAATTCAATAGAGCAAAATAACTCATTTAAAAACGAAATTGGGCATTTACAAAAAGAACTAAAAACTGTGAAAGAAGAAAATAACTCCTTAAAAGTCAGGATGGAACAAATAGAAATGAATGATTCACAGAGAACCCAAGAATCAGTCAAACAAAACAAAAAAAATGAGAAGCTGGAGAACAACGTCAAATACTTACTGGGAAAATCTATAGACCTGGAAAATAGATCTAGGAGAGATAATCTGCGGATTATTGGACTTCCCGAAAACTATGACCAAAAAAAGAGCCTAGATTCTATTTTACAGGAAATTATCAAAGAGAACTGTCCAGAGATAATAGAAACAGAAGGGAAAGTAGATGTGGAAAGAATTCATCGAACTCCTTCTGAAATAGACCCTAAAAAAAGAACACCACGGAATATTGTGGCTAAGCTGCAGAATTACCACACAAAGGAGAAAATCCTGCAAGCAGCTAGAAAAAAACAATTTAAATACCAAGGTGCCACAATAAGGGTCACCCAAGATCTGGCTGCCTCCACATTAAAAGATAGAAGGGCCTGGAACCTGATATTCCGAAAGGCAAAAGATCAAGGACTGCAACCGAGAATGAACTACCCAGCTAAGTTTAGCATCTTTTTCCATGGAAGAAGATGGTCATTCAATGAAACAGAGGAATTCTATATGTTTCTAAGAAAAAAACCAGACTTAAACAAAAAATTTGATCTACATCCACAAGACTGAAGAGAAACAGAAAAAGGTACACAGAACCCTTGAGAACTGTAACTCTGTTGTGGGTATATAAAAAATACTCAAGGATAATTTGATTTTACTGATATAAAAGAAAAAAAGGGGGGTGTAGTAAAGGGAAGGAGGTCGGTTCAGAAAAAGGGGAAGGAGTGATAAAAAGAGGGAAACTACATCCCAGGAAGAGACATAGAAAATACACCATATCTGAGGGAACTTAGTGAGGGGGAGAATCATTGTGTGAATCTTACTCTCATCAGAAGAGGCTCAAAGAGTAAATAATTAACATATTTGTTTTTCAGAGAATTTTCTCTCACCTCATTAAAAGGGGGGAGAGGAAAAGGGAAAAGGAAAAGGAGAATAAGTGAAGGGACTTGGAGGGAGGGGGGAGGGATCCAAAAAAAAAAGAGGGAGGGTTGCGCGTCACAAGGGGGGTCTGTAAATTAAATATCGGGGAGGGGGATCAGGGGGGTCAAGGGAAAAAAGCATAAGCTGGGGATAATACGATGGCAGGAAATACAGAATTAGTAATTTTAACTGTAAATGTAAATGGGATGAACGATCCCATCAAACGGAGACGGATAGTAGATTGGATCAAAAAGCAGAACCCTACAATATGTTGCCTACAGGAAACACACTTAAAGCAGGGAGATACATACAGAGTAAAGGTAAAAGGTTGGAACAGAGCCTATTATGCTTCAGGTAAAGCCAAAAAAGCAGGGGTAGCTATCCTTATCTCAGATCAAGCAAAAGCAGAAGTAGATCTTGTTAAAAAAGATAAGGAAGGAAACTATATCCTGCTGAAAGGTAGCATAAATAATGAAGCCATATCAATACTAAACATATATGCACCAAGTGGTATAGCATCTAACTTTCTAAAGGAAAAGTTAGGAGAACTGCAAGAAGAAATAGACAGTAAAACTATAATAGTGGGAGATCTCAACCTTGCACTCTCAGATTTAGACAAATCAAACCACAAAACAAACAAGAAAGAAATTAAAAAAGTAAATAGAACATTAGAAAAACTAGGTATGATAGACCTTTGGAGAAAACTGAATGGCAATAGGAAGGAATATACTTTCTTCTCAGCAGTTCATGGATCCTATACAAAAATTGACCATATACTAGGACATAAAGATCTCAAAATTAAATGTAGGAAGGCAGAAATAATAAATGCCTTCTTCTCAGATCACAATGCAATAAAAGCTACATTCAGTAAAAAGTTAGGGGTAAATAGACCAAAAAGTAATTGGAAACTGAATAATCTCATCTTAAAGAATGACTGGGTGAAAGAGCAAATTATAGAAACAATTAATAATTTCACCCAAGATAATGATAATGATGAGACATCATATCAAAATCTTTGGGATGCAGCTAAAGCAGTAATAAGGGGAAATTTTATATCTTTAGAGGCTTATTTGAAGAAAATTGAGAAAGAGAAGATTAACGAACTGGGCTTACAACTTAAAAGGCTAGAAAAAGACCAAATTGTAAACCCCCAACCAAAAATTAAACTCGAAATACAAAAATTAAAAGGAGAAATCAATAAAATTGAAAGTAAAAAAACTATTGAATTAATAAATAAAACCAAGAGTTGGTTTTATGAAAAAGCCAATAAAATAGATAAACCTTTGGTAAATTTGATCAAAAAAAAGAAAGAGGAAAATCAAATTGATAGTCTTACAAATGAAAAGGGGGATCTTTCCACCAATGAAGAGGAAATTAGAGAAATAATAAGGAGTTACTTTGCCCAACTTTATGCCAATAAATTTGATAACTTAAGTGAAATGGATGACTTCCTCCAAAAATATAGGCTCCCTAGATTAACAGAGGAGGAGATAAATTGCTTAAATAGTCCCATTTCAGAAAAAGAAATAGAACAAGCTATTAATCAACTCCCCAGGAAAAAATCCCCAGGGCCAGATGGATTCACATGTGAATTCTACCAAACATTTAAAGAACAATTAGCCCCAATGTTATATAAATTATTTGAAAAAATAGGGGATGAAGGAGTCCTACCAAATTCCTTTTATGACACAGACATGGTACTGATACCTAAACCTGGTAGATCGAAAACTGAGAAAGAAAATTATAGACCAATCTCCTTAATGAATATTGATGCTAAAATCTTAAATAAGATATTAGCAAAAAGACTTCAGAAAATCATCTCCAAGATAATACACTATGATCAAGTAGGATTTATTCCAGGAATGCAGGGCTGGTTTAATATTAGGAAAACTATTAATATAATTGACCATATTAATAATCAAATTAATAAGAACCATATGATCATCTCAATAGATGCAGAAAAAGCATTTGACAAAATCCAACATCCATTCCTACTAAAAACTCTTGAGAGTATAGGAATAAACGGATTATTCCTTAGAATAATCAGGAGTATATATTTAAGACCGTCAGTAAGCATAATATGCAATAGAAATAAACTGCAACCTTTCCCAGTAAGATCAGGAGTGAAACAAGGTTGCCCACTATCACCATTACTATTCAATATAGTACTAGAAACGCTAGCCTCGGCAATAAGAGCCGAGAAAGAGATTCAAGGAATTAGAGTAGGAAATGAGGAAATTAAACTATCACTTTTTGCAGATGACATGATGGTATACTTAGAGAACCCCAAAGACTCTGCTAAAAAGCTACTAGAAATAATTCAAAATTTCAGCAAAGTGGCAGGATACAAAATAAATCCACATAAATCCTCGGCATTTTTATATATCACTAACAAAATGCAACATCAAGAGATACAAAGAGAAATTCCATTCCAAACAAATGTTGAGAGTATAAAATATTTGGGAATCCATCTACCAAAGAAAAGTCAGGAATTATATGAGAAAAATTACAAAACACTTGCCACAAAAATAAAATCAGATTTAAATAATTGGAAAGACATTCAGTGCTCTTGGATAGGCCGAGCGAATATAATAAAGATGACAATACTCCCCAAACTAATCTATTTATTTAGTGCTATACCAATCAGACTCCCAAGAAACTATTTTAATGACCTAGAAAAAATAACAACAAAATTCATATGGAAGAATAAAAGGTCGAGAATTGCAAGGGAACTAATGAAAAAAAACTCAGAGGAAGGTGGTCTAAGTGTACCTGATCTAAAGCTATATTATATAGCAGCAGTCACCAAAACCATTTGGTATTGGCTACGAAATAGACCGGTAGATCAGTGGAACAGATTAGATACAAAGGACAAAAAAGGGTACATCTATAGCAATCTAATCTTTGACAAACCCAAAGATTCCAACATTAGGGATAAAAATTCACTATTCGGAAAAAACTGTTGGGAAAACTGGAAATTAGTATGGCAGAAATTAGATATGGATCCACACTTAACACCATATACCAAGATAAGATCAAAATGGGTCCATGATTTAGGCATAAAGAGGGAGATAATAAATAGATTAGAGGAACAGAGGATAATCTACCTCTCAGACTTGTGGAGGAGGAAGGAATTTATGACCAGAGGAGAACTAGAGATCATTATTGATCACAAAATAGAAGATTTTGATTACATCAAACTAAAAAGTTTCTGTACAAATAATACTAATGCAAACAAGATTAGAAGGGAAGTAACAAATTGGGAAAATATTTTTAAAAACAAAGGTTCTGACAAAGGTCTCATTTCCAAAATATATAGAGAACTGACCATAATTTATAAGAAACCGAACCATTCTCCAATTGATAAATGGTCAAAGGATATGAACAGACAATTCTCAGAGGAAGAAATTGAAACTATATCCACTCACATGAAAGAGTGTTCCAAATCACTACTGATCAGAGAAATGCAAATTAAGACCACTCTGAGATACCACTACACACCTGTCAGATTGGCTAAGATGACAGGAACAAATAATGACAAATGTTGGAGGGGATGTGGGGAAATTGGGACACTGATACATTGCTGGTGGAGTTGTGAAAGAATCCAGCCATTCTGGAGAGCAATCTGGAATTATGCCCAAAAAGTTATCAAACTGTGCATACCCTTTTACCCAATAGCGCTACTACTGGGATTATATCCCAAAGAAATACTAAAGAGCGGAAAGAGACATATATGTGCCAAAATGTTTGTAGCAGCTCTTTTTGTTGTAGCTAGAAACTGGAAGATGAATGGATGTCCATCAGTTGGAGAATGGTTGGGTAAATTGTGGTATATGAAGGTTATGGAATATTATTGCTCTGTAAGAAATGACCAGCAGGAGGAATACAGAGAGGCCTGGAGAGACTTAGGTCAACTGATGCTGAGTGAAATGAGCAGAACCAGAAGATCACTGTATACTTCAACAACAATACTGTATGAGGATGTATTCTGATGGAAGTGGAAATCTTCAACATAAAGAAGATCCAACTCACTTCCAGTTGATCAATGATGGACAGAAATAACTATACCCAGAGAAGGAACACTGGGAAGCGAATGTAAATTGTTAGCACTAATATCTGTCTGCCCAGGTTGCATGTACCTTCGGATTCTAATGTTTATTGTGCAACAAGAAAATGATATTCACACACATGTATTGTACCTAGACTATATTGTAACACATGTAAAATGTATGGTATTGCCTGTCGTCGGGGGGAGGGAATAGAGGGAGGGGGGGCAATTTGGAAAAATGAATACAAGGGATAATATTATAAAAAATATATATAATAATAAAAAAAATATTTAAAATTAAAAAAAAAATATTACTATGAGATGATTAGAAAGAAGATTAGTAATTGCAAAAGAGCTATTATGACTTTATAAACAACCAGTCATGCCAGACTAACATAACTTTTTTTTTTAAACAGTATGCTTTACTTGTAGATAAAGGGAATGCTGAAAACATGGTTTGCTTAAATTCTGACCAAAAAATTCTAATAAATTGTCTCCTGATATAAAAAAAAAAAAAAAAAAAAAAAAAAAAAAAAAAAAAAACATATGCTTGCAGAATGGCCCTGCCCAACTATTCTGTGCTAGCTCCATCTGTGAGTGTATACAGTGAATGAAAAGAAGGATCAAAGGATGGAGTAAGACAAATGGGAGTGACTTCCTGGCAGTGGAGATAGAGAAAGGAAGTGAGGGATTCCTGTACCTATTTTCCTCTCATTTCAAACAAGAATAAAGATCAAGGACTTTTGCTGATCCTGACTCCAGCTGATTCTAAGGTATCCAGGGTACTAATGCAGTCATTACAATTCCAAATCACAAAAACCGAATCAAATTTTGCGATTACTAGACAGTTTCATTCTTGAACATCAATAAAGCTTTCTTCAAGAAGATCTCTGAAACATGCTGAACATAGTATCCATACACATTATATAAATTACTAAATATGTCTAAACTATCAGGAAACATTTTTTGAAGTCAGTGGATAAAGTTTCTTGGAGGATAGAGTATTGGCTTTAATGCAAGAATACTTGAGTTCAAATCCAAAATCAGGGATAAGAGGGTAATTAAGTCATAGATTTTTTTTGTATAAATATATAACTCTGGGCAATTAATTTTTCTCATTAATCTTTACTTTCCTCATCTTTAAAATAGTGATAATAATAGCACCCATTTCACTAGAGGTGGTTTGCAGATCAAATGAGATAATATATGTAAAGCAATATGCAATACTTGACATGCAACATAAATGCTAGCTCTTTCAAATCAGCTAACCAAATATAATCAGATCATTGACTGGTTAAAGCAAAGGTCAGAATCTGTTCTGAATTAGAAGAGGAGAAGGTGCTTGTGATCACTTTAGCTTCAATTGAGTTGACATATTTGGATTCTAATGAGGACTTTTAGAGATAATATCTAAGCCCAAAATAAAATTTTATGTGATAAGAAAAGTTTCAAGGACATAGTCATGAAGCTGAGAAAAGTATTTGTTTTGTCTCATTTTAATGATGTGAGGTAGGGGTAAGGAAGAAGAACAGATAGGTTGTAGTATTATAACTATGGAAGTAAATAGTATTTGAGAGTACAAGTATAATACTATGTTTAAAATAAAATCATTTTTATGTATAGAAGGTTTTCAATTAATACATAAATATAGGTTCTTTTTATACTTGACTTACTTAAGAAATAACTTCAGAAAACAAGGAAATGGTGTGGCCCCAAAGGAAATCATCATAACTTTCTTGCTACCTAAATCAATTTGGAAATGTACTTGTTTATAAAAATCAGCATTTATTAAGCATCTACTATGTACTAGATTCTGTGCTAAGCACAGAGGGTACCAAAAAAAAGTCCCTGTCCTTAAAGAGAAAGGGTCAGGGATGGTGATAATCAAACCAAAATATACAAACATGTGTGTATGTGTACACACACACACACACACACACACACACACATATATATATATATATATATATGTATATATATATTTATATATACATATATATATATCTACATGAGAAATAATTAAAAGAGAAAAGACACTAGAATGAAGAGATATTGAAAAAGGCTTCATATACAAAGTAAGATTTTATTTGGAAATTAAAGTAAGTTATGGAAGGCAGTAGAAGATATGCAGAGGAATCACCTCTGATTCCTGATTGTGAAAAATAAATATGTCCATATTCTAATAAAACAAAAAGTGAACAAAAATGACTAGCAAATGTATTTATTGTAATTGTCAATTCTGTTTGTGCAAAATGTAATTTTAATTAAATGTAGTCAAAATTATCCTTTTTGCATTTCATAATGTTCTCTATTTTTTGTTTGGTGATAAATTCCTCCTTTCTCAAAAGATCTGATCAGTAAACTATTCCTTGTTCTCCTAATTTGCTTCTGCTATCATTCTTTATCATTTTGATGATTGCTACTTTACAATATAGGTTTAGATCTGATACAGCTAGGCCACTTTCCTTTATATTATTTTTTCATTACCTCCATTGTTATTCTTGAACTTGAGTTCTTCTAGATGAATTCGGTTATTATTTTTTCTAGTTATATAAAATATATTTGGTAATTTAATTGGTGGGTCATTGAATAAGTAGATTAATTTAATTAATTAGAATTGTCATTTTTATTATAATATCCCAGCTTATGCATAGGTAATTAAAATTTTTCCAGTTGTTTAGAACTGACTTTGTGTGTAGTTTTTAAAATATTCCTAGATTTACTTCTGCAGGTAGACTTCCAGGTACTTTATATTGCTTACAATTATTTTAATCAAAATTATATTTCTCTTCCTTAAAATATCTTAGATTTATTCATCTAGTTGAATGTTGAAATCCCTATATATATATTTTTTAAATTCAGAGGCTTCAAGGAGGTAAGGCTTCTGACTATCACCATCCCACATGTCCTATATACCTTTTTACCTATATACCTAGGATGGAACACAGTACCTAGATTTAAAGTATTGGATTGAATTGGGTAACTCAAAGTTATATTGAGTAATCATTTATTCAAGCATTTACCAAGCACATGCTATAAGATGGGTATGGTGCTCCATGACAGAAACACAAGGATAAAAAGTAGACTTATTTTGCTACCAAGGAGTTTCCATTCTGTTAGTTAAGGCAACAGGAATCTACGAGGTAATGTGAGAGTAATATAATTGCATCTGAAGAGGTACATAGAATGACTTTACATTTGAGAAATCGCATTTTGGAAAAGAAAATAATATTAATTAAGCACCTACTACATTCAAGGCAGTATAATATGTGATACTGAAAATATAACATTTACTTTTCAGAACAATCTTATGAAGAAGATATTGTAATCCTCATTTTATGGCTGAGAAAGCTGAAGTAGATAGGAATTATTATTCTCTCCATAGTTGAATAGTTTCTGAGACTGAATTAGAACAAAGTTTGTCCTGACAGAGTGTGGGATTGTACCCACTATTTGTCTAACACATTTTTTCTAAAAAGGTTATAGGAAGAGATCCTTGTGCACCAGTGCTCTGTTTTCTCTAGTTCTTAGCTATACTTTGAACTAAACTCTAAAGTAAAATAGATGTTGTAAATAGTAAAATTTAAGAGAAAGGAAATTTGACACATAGAGGATCATCTTTACAAGTTAATTTAACCTTTGTTGTGTGAGGAAATAATAAGGTATACAGGAGGTGAAAGTCATCAAAGTACCATGGATACTTGGCCATCACTCTGGTACCATTATAGCTTATAGAATATTCATAGCATGTAGCATATTTATTATTTCTACTTAGTTCTCCCAATATGAATAGATATTATGTCATACATTTTGTGGAAACAATAATGATACATTATATCTATATAGAACATTTACTCAAACAAGTTTTGCATATTTATATAATAAGCAATAACTTATGTATATGTGAATATTTGTATGCACATACACATATTTACACATATATACATATATATGTGCATACATATGTAGCGAGCTGTCGTCTCCAGAAGCTGCTGGATCGCTCTCTGGGAAGAGATCTGCTGTGTCTTCTACTCAAATCTCTCCGACAGATTCTTCTTCCTGTAACGAACCTTTGTCTCCACGCAGTTGCTGTTAACTCTTGTCCTTAGAAGTGACTTCCCTTCCTGCAGAGAGCCCCGTCAAGCCTGATGCAATTCAGAGTCTTCTTCTTGTATCCTGGCTCTGAATCTCCTCCAGCTCTTATCCTTCTCCAGGTCGATCTGCTCTCTGCGCCCAGTGCTGTCTCTTTTTATCCTCCCAGAGAATGGGCGTGGGATAATGCAAGGGCTTCTGGGAAGAACCACCCCAGCCAATGAGCTTGCCCCCTCTATCAAGTCAACCTGAGTTCTCACCTTGTAATTGTCCAGAAAACCTGAATTCTCACCTTGTCACCATCCAGACAACTCAGTTCTCACCTAGTAATCCCAACATACATATATAATAATCTTATAGCAACTATATAATTCAATAAACATTTAGTAACAAGCTTTTTTCAAGGAATGTTTTTTAATAAAGGAAAATATGATTTCCTCATGTATCTAAAATTAAATGGAGCCCCCAATGCTGGAAATGCTATTCGACAACATTCAGAATGATATAAAATTGTGTAAATAAATAGACAAGGAATGGGGCCAAGGGTGCCAGAGATAGAAAAATGAATGTAACCCAGACTGAAGAGCAAGACAGACAACCCATCAAAACAGTCCTTTTCTTTATAACTTGGACAGACAATGCAGATGGACAGGAGCTGAGATGAAACTAAAATCAATGAGAAGAAAGAGTTGGATTACATGTGGAAAATTTGACAGTACTTTTAGTGATTTCAAGCTGCTCATTGTTGAAGAAAATTCAACTATTTAGTCTTCTCCCATTTGCAAAATACAGCTATGAGTCATTGAATGCTACATTATTAGAATAATTAAAAATAGAAATAGCCTAAAGGACAAACTAAAGATTGATGATGGGTGACAAGAGGCTATATTTTATAATCAGAAACAGCTTGTTGTGTTAAAAGTAGTTAACAAATATTGGTAAACGTGTATGTATGTGTGTATATAGATATGTGTTTATGTGTGAGTGCATATGAATATGTTTAAGTGTATTGTGCTTAACCATAGCCTGCTATGGGAAGTGTGGGGGGATTAAAAGGGGAAAAAAAGAATAAAGTATAAAAAGTTCAACAGAGAACTGTATAATAACCTACAAGGAATCAAAGGAAAGATAGACAGTTGTGAATATAGTCTCTTCTATTATTAGATAGGTGATTGAAATGGAAAATTATTCTTATATATTTAATCCCCCTAATGTTCTGGTGGGCACATGCCAATGTTTTGTTTTGCTTTGTTTTATTTTCATTTTCAGTCTTTCTTTTTCTATTCTGCTTTTTTATTTTGTATTCAACTCAGTTTTTAAAAAGCAAAATCAGAATGCTAGCAAAAGTATGCAAAAGTAACAATTGTGAGGAACATCATGGATGGAAAGTGTAAGTTATATATTGTTATAAAATAATAAGAGGTAAGTTACCAAATATATGGTCAGATCTTCTTTGGAGGACTGATGAGAAAACATGACAATTTGTGATTGCGGAGGTAGTATCCATAATCATGAAATCACAGATCATCTGAAAGAAAATGTGAATTAGAGTTCAAAGGGTTTGCCCACGAATACACAGTACTAATGAACATAATTGATTGGAACTATAACCATAATATTTTGACTCTTTGTCTTGTATTCTTTCACTCTTTCCACTACAGCACATCATCAAGCAAAGGGCTCATTTCAATTCTACAACTCTGTGAAAAAAAATCATTCTAGTTCTAAAACATCTTGATCAAAGTTATCTTTCTAGTAACGGGAGAAACAGCATCTACAAGAGGGAGAAAATGTAGTCTTCCTCAAATAGTTGATGTTTCTATGGGACCCATTAGATGCACCATAATCCTCCTGATCTTTTTTTTCTTCAGGGAATGCTGAAAGCTGTTTGCAGTTGAAAATAAAAGCTTCTGAGTTTGCTTGAAGGCAATATGGGTTGAACAAAAATTTGACTATTCTGAACAGTTCCTCTTGTCTTTACTTAGTAAAGGATTTTTCACAAGAGGATAAAAGAAATATTGCCTTGGGTATCCTAAAATGAATATAGATTATACTGAAAAAAATAACATAATGCAATGCTTTAATAAAACTGTTTTGAGATCAGCTCCTCATTTTCTGTGACTTGGGAAGTATAGATAATACAGATGTAATACTTAGTCATGAAAACTTAGGACTGGCATAAAAGTACAAAATAACTCAAGACTCCAACACCCTTTATTCTTGGGCTTGGAAGGACAAGATTAGAACCATGGAAATAACAAAAAAAGAAAAAAAAGATCACAGCTCTATCTAATTTTGTTTTTATATAAACATCCAGAGAAATGCATATACTGATTTTTTTCTAAATATAGCTAGTAGCTGGTTTTCCACAAAAGTGGATAATAAGAAATTCCATACAAACACTCAATCTAATAATTTCTTTAGGTAAAAAACTGTCTTTGATTCATTTGAATAATAATATTTCATGTTATAATATTTTCTTTATTCAGAAAAATTAAGATATCTCTGCAGAATCCACTGACATCTTGAAATTTAGAAGTTGGGTGAGGAAAGATAACTCTGAATGGGGCTTATTTTTCCAAGAAACCTAGTATAAAGGAAATGCAGAGAAATGTGTCAAGATGTATCAAGAGCCACAGGCTTGCCTTTTCAGAGTCTTTGTGGAGGGAGGTTGGAAACACCATGGCAAGAAGATGGGTGATAGTCCCTTTTGACCCACTTCTTTGTCAAATTCCTTGCAAGCATAACCAGAACCCTAAAAGTTCTGGGTACCATATACTTTCTTGATATTTAGTGGCTCAGGAAATACTGTGAAATAATCTCCATGTCCATCGTTATTCTTTTGCAGAGCCACCTTTTGAGTCCTAGTTTTGTCTCATACAAATTGAAATATATAAAATACAGAGGTTTCGTAGGAGACCATGAACAAAGGTAGAAAATATATAATACAAGAGTTCAGAATATGGGTTCTTTTTTAATGTTTTGATGAAAGGACTTCAATATGCCTTTCTTTTTTAATGCTATGCACTTTAGTTTATGCATTTATAATAAAAACATTATTCTAAGAAGTAGTCCATATGCTTCTCTGGATTGGCATGAATCCATGACAACCAAAATGTTAAGCTCTCATAACAAAAAAAGACTCTCAATAACTCACAAAGGTCAAAACAATACCCTTCTCCAATTGTCATTTTTTCCATAGGGTCTTATGATTGTCCATAGTTTGGTTTAGTGTAGAAGGGATCTAATTGGGGTTTCCCTGGGATTATACATTGATTTTCTGGTGAATTCTTTTTTCTAATAAGACCACATAATTCCTAGCTCATAATTCCATTTTATGCCCACAGAGTTTCTGAATAACTAACTCACAACAGATTCCAAATGCACAAACCATGATGGTGATGGCACATACCTACACACACACACACACACACACACACACACACACACACACACACACACACAGACACACACACACATACACACAGAGAAACACACATACATAAATATATTTCCGCTCCAAAAGACATTTTTTCCCAAAATAAAATTTTAGGAAAATTCTGAATTTTTGAATGTTTGAATGTTGATGCTGCCATATTGATGCTGCCAAGGAAACTTTCTTCTCTGACTAGAAGTTTAAATTTTAGAATTTTATGGCTTAGGGAATTTCTGTTTTCTTCTAACATTAAAAGAAAGAGGTAGGGGTGGAAGAAAGGAGGGAAAAATCATGCAGAAATTCATCTTTCAGGGATATAAGATTATGTGAACACAAAAAGCTCTCATGTGCTTCTGGCTCAAAGTAATACCTATTGACTTACCAGAGGAAAATTGGAGTATACAACATTAGGCTTTGATGTATACCCTTTAATAAGTCTTTACAAATGAGGTGTTTCATCCAATAATACCCCATGGTTTCAAGTATTTTTCTGTTCAATTCACTCTAACTGATCACTTTGGAAGATGATAAAGTGGTTCCATATCACTTATTTACATTAGAGACAATCCAATCAATGAGTCTTAATCAGAAGTTGTTTTCTATGCTTTTAACAAAGTGTCACTAGGAATGTCAATACCCTTTTTCGTTGTGGTTGTTATTTCTTAAACACCTTTGATAGTTTTAGAGTTTTAATATCTCTAGGAATTATTTTTAATATAAAAATACACATATACATTTGGCAACTAGAGATATACAGCTATATCTATAGTTAGATATAGCTGTATATCTCTAGTTGCCAAATGTTTTCTTTTATTTATGCCTTGCAGGTAAATACATACATATACATATATGTGTGTATGTATGTGTATAGATACTGATATATGAGTGTTTACAACTTTTTTAGGACCTACTACTGTACCTTGTACTTATAAAATATGAATAAGGAGATCTATAGAAGCTTTATCATAGGATTATTGTGAGTCCAAACAAGATGTTTATGCTTGACATAATTATTAAAGATCAGTTATAGTTATTATTTATAAAAAGATATTTACATATATATTGAATAATATCTGACACATAGTAGGTGTTTTAGTAAATATTGATTGATTATGTTTTTACCATGTTCACTTGGATTGTTTATGACGTAAATCATTCCAATTAAGTAGAAATTACTAATGTCTGACCACTTTCATTTTTAGAAATTTGTAGAAATCCGTCCCACCCAGTACTAAAGCCAACATAAGCGTCTGTAAGGTCCACATAAAGTAAGTCTGTAAGACCTGCTTGGGCAAACCTTTAGGATATAGCTGCCAAAATAATTAATATAGTTGATTTTTCTCTACCTCCTCAAGGCTTTTTAAAGCTTCTGCCCCTAATTTGTTGAACTGAGCTTCACAAATTATATATATAGTTCTTACCTCCAATGACTTTGGATCACCTTCTCCTTTCAATTTTTTTTTTGCAAATTGGATACCCAGTGACAGTCATGAGCCATAAGACTTACTTCACTGATATCAGTATCTCTTAGTCAAGTTTTCTTTTTGTTTTGCAGTCGTAAGGATTAATGCAATCAAGAGAGATCCTCATTTTAACTTTCTTGATTTCTAATATATGGTAAATCCCTTGTGTTTTTGTTTTTGTTTTTGTTTTTGTTTTTTAAACCCTCAAGTGCCAGAATGCCTGGGCACAAAGCAATGTCAATAGAATCTGACTGAATGTTAATAATAATTATTTCTAAATTGAGAATTATGAATAAATGTTCCTGTAACATAAAAGTAGATATTTGTGATTATAATGTTAGGTATCCTATTTACTTGACTGTTAAGATCTTCAAGAATCATTAGGTGCTATTTCCTCAAATCATAAGGTCATAGATTTAGGAATTTAAAGAAATATGCTTATTATATAATTCAATGAATTTGTAGTACAGATGAAGATAGGGGTCTAAAATATCGCTGAAGGCTACCTAAACCATCCTCAGTAGTATATGATGCAACAGATTAAGAAGAGAGGATCTGAGTTTGAAACTAACTTTACCACTGTGAGTCAGAACATGGAAAATTCACTTAGTACTGTATTCTTCATTCATCATATGAACTCATTAGACTAAGTTAGAAGTAAATTCTCTTTAGCCTTTAAATCTATGATGTCATTATTTGAGGAAATTGAATCTAATGATTCTTAAAGAAATTAATAGTCAAGTAAATGAGATACGTCATAAGAATGCATCTATGTGCATTTTTGTATGCTAAAAAAGTTATATGGGATTATATTAAATTTCTTCTTCTTGGTGACACATAGTGAAATGAATACTGTTTTTTTTCCTCTTCTTTTTTTTGCCACTTTGTCCTACCTTCCTCTCACTTTATAATAGCCATCAGGAAGCAGGAAAGGAGTAGTCATTGAGAAGAGATAGAAAGCTTACCATCAAGCTCCAATTATAACATCTCCATATTTTGGGTAAAGATGGCAGCTTTGTTTCTTCCCTTGCAGCTATACATATTGTTCATAAATGTTTTTCATTCTGAGTAAAAGTACAAGTGTTTGGGGACCAAGGCAATGAGTTAACTTTTCTTCTTTTTGTTCAGTGCTAGAATATTTCAAAATGGAAAAACTCAAATTGTTATTAAAAAAAAAAACTGAAATTGAACTTTTATTGCTTTTATATAATTTTGAAAAAAAAGGAAATAGTGTATGTATATTATAATATTTCTTACTCATATTGATGACATCCTATCCTATGGAATATCTGGGAAACGTCCTTAATACTCAGCCATTTTGATTTAGGATAAGATAAATAGTTCAACTACTCCAAAGAACTCATCTATTCTACTTTTGGAATTATTTTAATAGATCAGACCTGAGATGGCTATGGCTTATGAATCAAATCTATCTTGTGACAATAGATTTTAATTATCTAAGTTTGGGAATACAAAATGATATATTTTAAATAATTAAAATTGTAAATCCAGTTAGTGGATAATGCAAGATAATGCATTAGGATACAATTTGTTATAGTAGTAAGGTGGCTCTATGGATAAAGAAATAGTTGAGTTCAAATCCATCCTTAAAACATCTATCTTAATCCACTGCAGAAGGGAGTGTCAAACCACTCTAGTATTTTTGCTCCCAAAATGCACAGTACAATCAATATGATCACTAAGAGTCAGAAATAACTACATGGTAACAATCTTTCTTGAACATGAGCAATTACATTTTTTTCTTTGCATCATTGGCACCTAGCATAGAGAAGGTTTGCAATAAATGTTTGCAAAACTGAGCTGAATTTAAATAATTTGATTTTTTCCAAGAATGATTGATTTCATGACTGTTGCTACCATATTATTAATGATTGCCATCTTTCCAATCTCATTTGGCAAAGGAGGTTAACAGATAATTAAATTCTAAGAGAAAACTGGAGGACCAAGGCAAAGTGCCAGAAATTACTTCTTTCAATATCAATATAGCAATAGTGATTATTATATTGCAGTGCTGGACTCCCTTAGTGACACATTTCTTTTCCCAATTACATTTCCTTAAAAATTTTGAAAAATTGTTAAGTAGAAGAAGATTTAAATTTGTTTAAATGGTCTCAAGAGCCAAACCTAGGAACAATATGTAGAATCTATAGGGAGGTAAAATTCAACTTGATATATTTACTAGGAATAAGAGATACCAAAAATGGAATTGGTGGCCTGTAGCAATAGCAAATGCTAGTATTCAAGAAAGGCTGGAATGTTACAGGCTTTGTAGGCATGTTTCTGAGTTTTGGTAGCACCTGGGCTATATTCCTTTTCTTTTAATACTTTCGCAATGACTCTATATGTGTGTTACAGGAATGTACATTGTTTTTAGAAAGAGCAAGACTTTTATTTCACATTATACATACACACACACACACACACACACACACACACACACATATATATATATATATATATATATATATATATATATATATATATATATATATATATATATATATATATATATATATATATATATATATATATATATATATATATATATTATATGAGTGTGTTCACATATGTTTAACTTAAAAAAAGGAAGTAATGATAGAAGGGAGTATCTCCTGCCATCCAATCAAGATCATAAATGAAGAAAAGTTCCTTTATAATATCCCAATAAATGGCCATCTAATTTTTGTTAGATTTTAATGACATCTACCATTCTGTGCAGAGGAAGGCTATTTCACTTTTGAATAACTTTAATGGCTATAGATTTTTTTTCCCCTGATGTCATGTTAAATATATCTCTGCATGTTATACTTAGTGCTATTCAATGCTTTCTGGAACCAAGGAGAAAAAGTTAATTTATACTTTCACGTGAGATCTTTGAAGACAACTGTGATGTCTCCACTAAATTTTTATCTTTTCTAAAATAGACATTCTCTAAATGGACTATTCCTTAGAATAATCAGAAGCATATATTTAAGACCTTCAGTAAGCATAATATGCAATAGAAATAAACTGCAACCTTTCCCAGTAAGATCAGGAGTGAAACAAAGTTGCCCACTATCACCATTACTATTCAATATAGTACTAGAAACGCTAGCCTCGGCAATAAGAGCCGAGAAAGAGATTCAAGGAATTAGAGTAGGAAATGAGGAAATTAAACTATCACTTTTTGCAGATGACATTATGGTATACTTAGAGAACCCCAAAGACTCTGCTAAAAAGCTACTAGAAATAATTCAAAATTTCAGCAAAGTGGCAGGATACAAAATAAATCCACATAAATCCTCGGCATTTTTATATATCACTAACAAAATGCAACAGCAAGAGATACAAAGAGAAATTCCATTCCAAACAAATGTTGAGAGTATAAAGTATTTGGGAATCCATCTACCAAAGAATAGTCAGGAATTATATGAGAAAAATTACAAAACACTTGACACAAAAATAAAATCAGATTTAAATAATTGGAAAGACATTCAGTGCTCTTGGATAGGCCGAGTGAATATAATAAAGATGACAATACTCCCCAAACTAATCTATTTATTTAGTGCTATACCAATCAGACTCCCAAGAAACTATTTCAATGACCTAGAAAAAATAACAACAAAATTCATATGGAAGAATAAAAGGTCAAGAATTGCAAGGGAACTAATGAAAAAAAACTCAGAGGAAGGTGGTCTAAGTGTACCTGATCTAAAGCTATACTATATAGCAGCAGTCACCAAAACCATTTGGTATTGGCTAAGAAATAGACCGGTAGATCAGTGGAACAGATTAGATACAAAGGACAAAAAAGGATACATATATAGCAACCTAATCTTTGACAAACCCAAAGATACCAACATTAGGGACAAAAATTCATTATTCAGAAAAAACTGTTGGGAAAACTGGAAATTAGTATGGCAGAAATTAGATATGGATCCACACTTAACACCATATACCAAGATAAGATCAAAATGGGTCCATGATTTAGGCATAAAGAGGGAGATAATAAACAGATTAGAGGAACAGAGGATAATCTACCTCTCAGACTTGTGGAGGAGAAAGGAATTTATGACCAGAAGAGAACTAGAGATCATTATTGATCACAAAATAGAAGATTTTGATTACATCAAACTAAAAAGTTTCTGTACAAATAATACTAATGCAAACAAGATTAGAAGGGAAGTAACAAATTGGGAAAATATTTTTAAAAACAAAGGTTCTGACAAAGGTCTCATTTCCAAAATATATAGAGAACTGACCATAATTTATAAGAAACCGAACCATTCTCCAATTGATAAATGGTCAAAGCATATGAACAGACAATTCTCAGAGGAAGAAATTGAAACTATATCCACTCACATGAAAGAGTGTTCCAAATCACTATTGATCAGAGAAATGCAAATTAAGACAACTCTGAGATACCACTACATAACTGTCAGATTGGCTAAGATGACAGGAACAAATAATGATGAATGTTGGAGGGGATGTGGGGAAACTGGGACACTAATACATTGCTGGTGGAGTTGCGAAAGAATCCAGCCATTCTGGAGAGCAATCTGGAATTATGCCCAAAAAGTTATCAAACTGTGCATACCCTTTGACCCAGTAGCGCTACTACTGGGCTTATATCCCAAAGAAATACTAAAGAGCGGAAAGGGACATATATGTGCCAAAATGTTTGTGGCAGCTCTTTTTGTAGTAGCTAGAAATTGGAAGATGAATGGATGTCCATCAGTTGGAGAATGTTTGGGTAAATTATGGTATATGAAGGTTATGGAATATTATTGCTCTGTAAGAAATGACCAGCAGGAGGAATACAGAGAGGCCTGGAGAGACTTAAATCAACTGATGCTGAGTGAAATGAGCAGAACCAGAAGATCACTGTACACTTCAACAACAATACGGTATGAGGATGTATTCTGATGGAAGTGGAAATCTTCAACATAAAGAAGATCCAACTCACTTCCAGTTGATCAATGATGGACAGAGGTAGCTACACCCAGAGAAGAAACACTGGGAAGTGAATGTAAATAGTTAGCACTAATATCTGTCTGCCCAGGTTGCATGTACCTTCGGAATCTAAAGTTTATTGTGCAACAAGAAAATGATATTCACACACATGTATTGTATCTAGACTATATTGTAACACATGTAAAATGTATGGGATTGCCTGTCATCGGGGGGAGGGAATAGAAGGAGGGGGGGGATAATTTGGAAAAATGAATACAAGGGATAATATTATAAAAATATATATATAATAAAAATTATTAATAAAAAATAAATAAAATAGACATTCTCATTTAATATGATTGAGTAACTCCCAGTAGAGTGATTTCAGAAAAGCCTAGAACGACTTACCTGAACTGATGCTGAGTGAAGCGAACAGAACCAAGGGAACATCATACTCAGTAACAGAAAGATTATGTGATGATCGCCTATGATGGATATGGCTCTTTATAGCAATGTGGTGATTCAAGAAAATTCCAGTAGACTTGGAATGGAAAATGCCATCCACATCCAGAAAGAAAGAGAGCTCTATGGAGACTGAATTGGATCAAAATCATAATGTTTTCACTTTGTTGTTGCTTGTTAGTTTTTCCTTTCTAATGTTGTGATTTTTCTTTCAAAACATAAAAAAATGGAAATATGTTTGAAAGGATTGCACATGTTCAAATTATATTGCATTGCTTGCTACCTTGTGATAGAGAGAGGGAAAGGAAGAAGAGAATTTTGAACACCAAGTCTTGTAGAAATAATGTCGAAAACTACTTTTTATGTATTTGGGAAAATGAAATGCTATTGAAAAGAATGTTCAAAAAAATAGGCAAAGGAGGAATCCTATCCAATTTCTTTAAAACACAAATAAGGTGCTGATATCTAAACCAGGAAGAACAAAAAGAGAGAATGAAATTTATAGACTAATTTTCTTGATGACTATTTAATGTTAAAAAAATAAAGAAAACAAACTAGAGGCAAGGAAAGGAAGAGTTCCTCCCAAGTTTCTCTCTATCCAATTTTTCATGAGCTTTTGATATATATTCTCTTAAATTAAATCAATTGCAAAAAGCATTGCTAAGTTACAATCTATAGAATATTACTAAAAAGTAAAAAACTTCAATCATTAATTATGTTACATAGATAGAAATAAACTAGTTCTTATTTTTTAATGAAATCATTAAAATACTAAAAAACTGATTTGAACGTATGTGGATCAAAACAATAAGGAGTAGTCAATTTCTGATGAATACAAATTTAAAATGATTCATTGAAATCCTTATTTTATGATTATTTGTTCTGTTTTCACATAATTAGTACAATCAATCTTTAGAGAGATTATCTGTTTCAAAAGAATGTGAGAGGAAGATTTCCTTATAGACTTTCCAATCATCTAGAGTTTGTTTAAATATATGTGTACTATTCCTCATTTTAAAATGTACATGCATTATTACCATATTGTATAGACAATGGAAGTATGTTTTATTTGGTTGATCCTAATATTTCTATATCTATTAGAATAGCCTTTGAATTGACAAGACAACATCTACCTCTATATGACAATGATGATTAAAATTGATATTTTAATGAAGTAATTTGAAATTAGTAAATCTAAATATCAGTAGAATATCTATATAAAAGACCCAAAGAATGATCTTATTTCTCACTATTAGAGAAGATCAATATTCATTCTTACATCATTCTTCTTTAGGCATCTATCTATATATCTATATATCTGTGTGTTGCACAATAGTTACATACTCATTTTTTGGGTGATGAATGTTCTTACCATATCTCATTGACTTATCACTTTTTATAAGTCACTTCCTAAGATCTTCCTCAGAACCCATACAGATATAGATTTTACTTTATGAAAAAGGTTAAATAATATTCTTTCAATCCATGAAGAGGAATAAAAGTGTAATTAGTAGTAGTAGTAGTAGTAGTAGTAATAGTAGTAGTAGTAGTAGTAGTAGTAGTAGTAGAAGTAGTAGTAGTAGTAGTAGTAGTAGAGCAGTAGGAGTAGGAGTAGGAATCATTAGAAATTATATAGAACTTATGTATCAAGTACTGAAGTAAAGCATATTTAGGAGGAAGCAGATAATTAATAATAAAGGAGGTGTTAATATTAGATTAGATGGTGAAACTAACAATATATCAACATAGACACACACACACACACACACACACCAAAAAAAAAAAAAAAAAAAAATCACTTGCTAATAATGTTGGAATAGCTGCTGACTCTTAGATGGTGTTATTTTAAAAATATATTTTAGTAAATTTATTTCATATTTCATTTCCCCCACTTCATTTTTTTAAATTAACATTTTAAAAATTTAGAATTTCAGATTCAGAGCAGCTAGGTGGTACAGTGGATAGAGCACCAGCCCTGAATTCAGGAGGACCAGAGTTCAAATCTGGTCTCAGACACTAAACGCTTCCTAGCTGTGTGACCCTGGGCAACTCACTTAACCCTAGCCTCAGAAAAAAAAAAAAAAAAAAGAAAAAAAAAAAAAGAAAAAAAAAAAAGAAAAAAGAATTCCAGATTCTCTCCCTTACTTACTCCTCAAATTCCATCCCATTTTGACAAGGCAAGCAATTAGATATAGGTTATATATGTATGATAATGAAAAAAATTTCCAAAATAAATGTTGACCAAATGACCAAATGACCAAAATAGTCATTTATGAAAGATGACATACCATAAGCAAACAAAAACCCTCAAGGAAAATAATGTTAAAAAAAAAAGCATACTTCACTCTGTATTCAGATACCATTAGGGATCTCTAGGGATCCCTCTAGGGATGGATAGTATTTTTTCCTTATACAACTTTTTCAGAGTTGTCTTGCCGCCTCATGTTACTGAGAAAAGTTAATTTACAACTAATCATTTTACAATGTTCTTCTTATTTTGTGCACAGTACATTTCACTTTACAGCAATTCATGGAAGTCTTTGAAAAAATTTCTGAGAGTATTCTGCTCATCATTTCTCATGCATAATAATATTCCATCGTAATCACATACTTCATTGTGCTCAATCATTCCCCAACTGATTCCTTCAATTTTGAATTGAATCATCAAAAAGGAGATGTTATCAATATTATATACACATATATGTGCACATGTGCATATCCTTTTTATTTTCTGTCCTATTTGTTAATCAAATAGGTATAAGGTCCTATAACATATTTATTTTAATGTGCATTTCCAATCAATAGAGAATTATGGTATTTTTTTCATGTGACTATTGATACTTTTCATTGCTTTATCTTAAAACTGTTCATATCTTTTGATCATTTTTCAATTGGGGAATAGCTCTTTTAAAAAAACAATAAAATTGTTTTCGGGACTTCCAGGAGAGGAACCAAGATGGCAGAGTGAAGCCAAGAAGTAGCTCAAGCTCTCCTACTTTCCCTCAAAAACCATATGAAACCAAGCCTCTGAACAGTCTGATGGAATAAAACCACTCTCCATCTCAAGAAATATTGAGAAAACTTCAAGAAAGGTCAGTCATTCTGGTGAAGGGGGTTTTCAACCCAGCTCATACAGAATCTGGGAAAGCAAATAAGAGGGTCTTAATCACAGCAGATCAGCATACCCAATTAATTGATCTCCTCTTTCAATATTTTATTCATGTAGCTATGTAGAGGTATAAACTTTCTCCCTAAGAACTGCTTTGACTGCATCCTATGTGTTTTGGTAAGTTGTCTTATTATTGTCATTCTCTTGGATAAATTATGGAGTGTTGCTGTGATTTGTTATTTATCCTACTTATCCTTTAAAATTAGATTATTTAATTTTCAGTTGGTTTTTAATATATTTTCCTCACTATTTATTGAATATAATTTTTTATTGCAATGTGGTCTGAATAGGAGACATTTACTAAGTCTGCCTTCCTTTGATTCTGAGGTTTTTATGCCCTAATAAAAGGCAAACTTTTGTGTAGATGCCATGTCCTTCCAAGAGAAAGTTGTAAATTTTCTCTAGAGTTCCAACATATCTAGGTTTTCTAGGATTCTATTAACCTCCCTAGTTTCTTGTTTATTTTGTGGTTAGATTTTTCTGATTCTGAGATGGGAAGGTTGTGGCCCTCCACTTATGTAATTTTGCTATCTATTTCTTCCCATAACTGGCTTAATATCTTCTCTAGGAATCTGTATGCTTTACCACTTGATGCATATCTATTTATTATCCTTACTACATTGTTTAATGTACCATTTAAAATGATGTACTTTTCTTCCTCATCTCTTTTAATTAGGTCTTGCTTTACTTTTGCTTTAGTAGAGATCAGAATGGCAATCCCTGATTTTATTTTTTTTTTTACTTTAGCTGAAGCATAATAAATACTATTCCAGAATTTTACCTTTATTCTGTATGTGTCTCTCTATGTCAAAAGTATTTTCTTATAAAGATCATATTGTAGGATTCTGCTTTTTAATCCACTGTGGTGTTCAATTCTGTTTTATGGGAGACTTCATCCCATTCATATTCATAGTTATGACTACAAGCGCTATATTTCCCTCCATCCTATTCTTCACTATATATACTTTTGTTCTATCTTTCTACCCTGTCCTTATTAGTGTCTTCTTTTTTTTGACTCACAAAAAACACCACCTTATCTTCTATCACCTTTTCCCCTTCTCTTAATTTATTTTTAACCCAGCTCACCCACTATCTTATCTTGTATTACCTCTCCTCCCTTCTCTCACCTTTTGTCTTAGTGTTTCTGTCCTCTCTTCTATCCAGTTCTCCCTTTTCTTTCTTCATTCTTCTCCTATTTTTATAGGGTTAGATAAATTTCTATATCCAACTGAATAATTAGGTTATTTCATCTTTGAGCCAAAACTGATGAGATCAAGCTTCAGACAATGCCCCATCTTTCTCCTTTTTTTCTCTCTATTGTAATAGATTGTTTGTGTGTGTGTGTGTGTGTGTGTGTGTGTGTGTGTGTGTGTGTGTGTGTGTGTGTGCTTTACCATGTGATATAATGTGTCCTTAAAAGATGATGCTCAGTCCTGATGGGTAATTAATTATTGGTTATAGCCCCAGGTCCTTTGCCTTCTGTAATATGTTATTCCAAACCCTCTATCCTTTATTGTAGAAATTGCCAGATCCTAACTAATTCTGACTGTTGCTCCTTGATATTTGACTTGCTTTTGTATGGCTACTTACTGTACTTTTCCCTTGAGATTATAGTTCTGTAGTTTTGCAACTGTTCCTTGGTGTTTTCCTTGTGGGATTTCTTTCAGAAGATGATCAGGTGATTCTTTCAATGATTATTTTCTCCTGTATCTAGAATATTGGGATATTCCTTGATGATCTCTTGAAGAATGCCATCCAGGCTCTTATTTTGGTTATGATCTTCAAACAGAGCAATGATTTTTAAATTTTCTGAATCTATTTTCCAGGACAGTTGTTTTTCCAATGAGAAATTACACATTTTCTTCCATTTTTTCATTATTTTTAGTTTGTTTGACTGATTCTTAAAGTTTCATAAATCATTGGCTTCCATTTGTCCCATTCTAGTTTTTAATATATGATTTTCTTCAATTAGTTTTTTCTATCTCTATTCACATTTGATTAATTCTACATTTTTTTTGTTCTTTGTTTTTGACAAGCAATTGAGGTTAAATGCCCAGGGTTACATGGCTAGAGCCTTTTCCAACCAGTTAACTGTCTCTTGCATATTTCTTATGTCTTTACTCATTTTTATTTCTACTTATTAACATTTTAAAGCATTTTGTATTTCCAAGAAGCTTCTTTGCTCTTGAGACCAATTCATAGAATTCTTTCAGATTTCCTCTGTGGACATTTTGTTCTCATCTGAGTTGGTGTTTTGCTCTTCCTTGTAACTATAATATCTTCTTGTGGACAAGATTCTCTTCTGTTTCTTGCTTATTTTCTTTTCTTTTGGTATTTCCTGTTATTTTTTGCTTTTATGCTTGATTCGTGCTCCTGGGATAAAGAGGGCATTGTCTAAAACTTCTTATGTAGCTCTAAGACTTAGTTTTGAACATAGGGGCCCTTATATTTGCATGGGGTAGTTTGCCTTCTCTTTTCAGGAAACAGCCTGGTTTCCCAGAATTTTTCTTCTGAATTGGGACTGGAGCCTGCCCAACCTGGTCTACTCCTCTCCTGAGAGAGGACTGGGGGTCTCAGTTGCTGATTTGCTGTGATTAAGACCCTCTCAGTAGTTTTCCCAGACTCTGAGTTGGGCTGAATACCCTTTTCACCTTAGTGAGATTGACCTTTCTTGAAGTTTTATAATCCATCTTGAACTTGAGAGTGGTTTAATTCCCTTAGAGTGTTCAGAGGCTTGATTTCCTGTGTTTTTTGAGGGAAATTGGGAGAGCTTGAGTAGCTTCTTAGTTTCACTCTACCATCCTAACTTCAACCAAAAGTTCTCTTGCCAATTTTTCCTTTCCCTTTCTTACATGACTTATTTTTTTTTTCTTTCTAAGCTTTGTCATAGCCTGAGACCAATTCATTTTTTTTTCTTAGAGATTTTTTATATAGGAAGTTTGACTTTTGTGATCTTCTGAGTAATTATGTGCTTTGATCTTCATTATCATCATATTAGCTTCCTATAATAAGAATATTTTTCTGTTGTTTATAATTTGTCCAGCCTATTACTTGACTTTTAACTCTTAAAATAAGGCTCAACTACCAGGGTGGAGGGTGCAGAGTCCCAAGCTTCTTGGATTTTATGCAATAATTTTTCAGAGATACTTTTAGGCACATGTAGTTTTTTAGTTCTTTCAAGGTAGTAAAAGTTCTAATGAGAGGCTCTACTGGCTAGTGCTTTGGTCTGGGAGTGATCACAAGCCTATGGCTACAAGCTCTAATGTGCTAGTATTCCTCTTCATCCCAAGACTGCCACCTAGCATGCAACTGGGATCCAAGTCTTGGCAAAACAACTGAATCCTGCTTCATTGCTAGCAAATGACCTCTTTAATCTCCTTCTGACCAGTTGTTTGACCCCTCTGTCATCTCTAGGCTGCAAAATCCTGAAGTTGCTAATGCTGCAACTGATTCAGTGGCTTCCAAGGCCTCCTCATATACTGGGGCTATTCTGACATGGTCTGTGATGAACTGTGCTTTACTCTTAACCAGGTGCTACTAATTAGTCCTGCTGACCTAAGTTCTCTTGGTCTGGAAAATCGGTTTACTCCATCTTTTCATGGGTTCTGTCATTCTAGAATTTTTGGGGAATCACTATTTTGAAATATTTGGAGGGGTTTGGAGTAGAGCTGAGGTTTATATATCTATCCATCTACATATATATTGTTTTAGTGTGTGTTTGTGTAAGCAACTGGACAAGTGTTGTTTGGCAATTTGTCAGTGTATACTGAAAGAAGGAACAACCTTCTAATCAAAGTACATATTTATAAAGTATTAAATTATTTATCAAAAATACCCTCCTTCCTAAATATACAATTTAGCTGAGGAGGTTGGTAAGAGGGTGCTAGTACTTCCTCATTATGGTTAAATATAAAACCTTTAGTTTTATTTTTAAAAAAATAGAGAACAGGCAATTTAAAAGTTGACTGTACTCATCATCAGAAACAATACAAAATAATAATAATCATTCAGTAGTTGAGTTTCCTTCACAGGCCAGCTGGGCCAATCCAATGGTCTGGGGAGCTGAGGTGATCTCTGCCCAATGATCATTTATTTGGAGTAGCCGCCAGGGTAATCTGCCAACATCAGTTACCCACACTCAGCATCTGTGCACCGATACTAATCGGGGTAATTGAGATGATTGCCAGAAAAACATCTCCCAGTTTGCCTAGCTTTTTGGCCACAAAATCTCAAATGTAAACCTATCCAAATAGCCTGAATAGGTCCCAATTCCCTACTAGATTTGACCTACAATAATAAGGTTAGAGAAAGGCTTCCCAATCCTTGGCTCAACTCTACTTGATCTTATCTTCAAACATCAATTACAAATATTGGAAAGAAAAGTCAATGAAAATCATGTGGAGGGAAGCAGTGTTAGGAATTTGGCGTCATATACTTGTGAGCAATCAGGATCAAGCACTAATGCTGTTGCTTAACTAGAATTTTGTATTTTTCCAGTGAGATTACCATTTGTTTTCATAAGAACATGAACTTCACATTGATCTATGAATAAATAAATTGAGGACTTGACTCTTACTTAAACTATCACCCTCATCATATACTTGCCTCCACCACAGAGTTGATAATTATCTATCATTGAAGGATTCTCCCATTAAAGGCTCATTGATTTGTCCAACAATTTCTGCTGATATGTCTTTATTTTCAAATAGTGGAAATAAATATATATATATATATATATGTATATATATATATATATATATGTATATATATATATATATATATACACATACTTATTTATTTGGATATACTATATAGACATGAAAAAAATCATATATATATATATATATATATATATATATATATATATATATATATATATATATATATATATATATATATATACAAATAAAAAAAAACACATGTGTGTATGTGTATATTCCTTTTCCCCAAAGTGTGAAGGTAATATTAACACATAATTAAAAAATTGCTCATATTTCACAAATCTAGTTAAGTTTTATAAGACACTTATATGCTCTGTCTCTTTGGTGCTGGATTCATAAGTACTATAGTATGACTGAGAAATCATAGAAACTGCTAAATTTAGAGTCACTGGAAATTAATGACATTAATTATAATAGATTTAATTAATTACTTAATATTTGAGTTTAGAAGTAGCATAAACATTTGGACTGTTCTTATATTTAATTGTCTTTTTTTTGTGGGGATGGTGGAGACATGTCATAATATACCTAAATACAAGGGGGGGGGGGAATGACACATGCTTTATTATTCTACTATTATTATTCTAATTGATAGCATATTGAGCAGTAGGAATCATGGTCTTGACCATGGTTTATACTAGTCCAATAATGTCCATTAATAGTGTTTATAATTTCCTTTTTGAAACTCTGTAAGCCAATAGTGTCCTAGGAAATTTTATTTTAAGCATAATTTTATGTTCTGAATTACTAAGTATCCTTCACAGCAATTGTTCTTTGGTCATACTTACATATCTATATCTATATCTATATCTCTATCTCTATCTATATATCTATATCTATATACATATCTATGTAGATATATCTATAGATATGTATATAGATATAGATATATAGATAGAGATAGAGATATATAGATAGAGATAGAGATAGATAGATAAATATAAATTCATTAAATTTAATTAAAATATTGAAGTGTTTTATATACATTAATTTATTTAAGCTTTTCAAAATATAGCCATTATCTCTTATTTAAATTTAAAAGTGAGAAAATTGGGGACATCTAGGTGGTACAGTGGATAGAGCACCAGCCTTGAATTCAGGAGGACCCGAGTTCAAATTTGGTCTCAGACACTTAACACTTCTTAGCTATGTGACCCTGGGCAAGTCACTTAACCCCAGCCTCAAAAAAAAAAAAAAAAAAAAAAAAGAGAGAGAGAGAGAGAAAATTTTGGTCCAGTAATATTGAGTAATTTACCTAAAGACATAATTTGTAAATGTCAAATGCAAGCTTTGAATTCCAGTCTTCTTGATTTCAAGGATAGCAATCCATGTGTCATGAAGAAACTTGTGTTCTCTGGCTTATTCTTTCCTAAAATAATATGTTTAGTGACCAAAAGAGGAAATATTTGGATTTTACTCAGTAGGAAAATATAATAGTTTCAAATTATGAGAAATGCATTCATATCATCATTTGTGCTATAGAACATCATATCAAGAAATGATAAGATAAAACTATGTTTTATTAGTAGCATATTTTTCATCATTCATTAGTTCAAAATCAACCAATTAATCAATAAATATCAAGCATCTAAGGAGTAATAGGGAATGTTTTGAGAACTGGAAATAAAAAAAAAAAGATAAAAGATAGTTCCTTTCTTCAGGGAGTGTATAAGCTAATGGGAGAGACAAAAAGAAAACATACACAAAATTAAATATAAGGAATAAATAGAAAAATGAGTATTTATTTAATGCTTTCTATGCCAGACTAAATGAAACCTGCCTTTAATTAATTTTCTATCAAATTGGGGGATTCAACTCATAAAAAGAAGCTAAAATAGAGTGAGAGGAAAGTGAACCAAAGCCAGGTAAGAAATGATGAAGTAATGAGGGGCTGGCTTTGGACCTCTCCTAAAACAAAAAGAAAATGAAAATTAAAAATAAAAATCTCACACAGATTACACTGTTGTCTACCTTCCATGTTCTCTAATCTAACGGAGGGAAAGCTCTAGAGGTAGAATGTATTAGGAAGTATACATTTCAGAGTTAAAATGCTTTTGCAGGAAGATAAATTTCTTGGGGGAGGGAAACAGATAAAAAAAGGAAAAAAAATCTCTGTGGATCTCCCTCAGGAGAAACTATGATGTTTTGAGCCTTGATAGAGTTAACATTGAAATTCCCAAATATGAATAGCTAAAAATCTTATTAATCTACAAGAATGCCTCTTCTTTTTGGACATTTTACTTAACATCCTTAACATCAGTGTCAAGCATTTTTAGTGCCACCTTTATGCATCCCTTGTTATTCATATTCAAAATATTTTTGAACAGTGTTGCTGTTGTGATGTTATCCATCAAATTTTGCATAATTTTGTCATTGGCTGTCACTGTCAGGTTAAGGAGAATATTTAAGGCTGAATGTTACTCATAAAAATTGGGGGGACTTTACATATTAACAAACTATAAACATCTTTGTATCTTGAATTTCCCTTTCAGTCATTTGTGTCACTGATGATGTATCTGATATCCATAATCCTCTGGGAGGCAGCTAGGTGGTGCAGTGGATAGAGCACCAGCCCTGAAGTCAGGAAGACCTGAATTCAAATCTGGTCTCAGACACTTAACACTTCTTGGCTATATGACTCTGGGCAAGTCACTTAACCCCAATTGCTTCATCAAAGAAAGAAAAGATTAAAAAAAAAAAAAAAAAAGAATTCTCTGAAAAAGTCTGCCTTTTATTTTTTCATGCTTTCAGCATTTATCCTTGAAACATTCAACCTGTGGAATGCAACCTATTTCATTTCCTGTTTGTTGCTATAAAAATGGTGAAATGGGATCAAGGAAAGACCCAGCAAGGAGAAAGACACCTTGGATTGTCATTCTTTATTCTCCTTACACCACTGTGACATTATTTTATGAAATTATGACTTGAGTACAAGTATGCCTGGTTCTTTGGGTATTCATCTGAGAAAACCATGATCGGTTGTTGGAAATGTCATGATAATAATTCTTTAACTGAACACGGAGAATATGAAGGCAAAAAACCCATAAAATACATAGACCAATAGCAAATAGTATAGACACTGGAAAGTTGCGTGGGAACAAGCGGTAGATTGGTAAAGGCAAACAGCTGGAGAAGATAATAGGGAGAGTGAGAGACAGAGATTATAATATTTAATCATGAGTCAGATTTGGAAACAGTTTGCAACATGAACCTGTTGGAAATGGAGGAGCATTCAATGGGCAGAAGTTTGAGAACTCATTTTTATAGAATTTTTTTTTTTAGGGAAAACACACCAAACTTATTTGTGCCACCTTGGGATAAGTTTATATTAAAATATCCAAATCATCTCAAAGTTGGTGGTTAAAGTTCAAAGTCATCATCTCAATGTCATAAGTACCTTTTGATTATCTGCTGGTCTAGAACTATAGAGATTTGGATTTTATCTAGAATTTTCATGTTATAGGACCCACATTTTGACAAATTTGTCCTAAATGATTTCTCCTGATTTGGCACAAATTACTAGTATGAGAATTTAAGTTAATAAAAGTTTGCAAAATATACTCCTTTAGTCTTTAGAAGAGTTTGGATATGACTTCCAAATTTTGCTTTGCAACATTATTTCTTGCTATTCCTCTTTTGTACTGGCTACTTATAAATTTAGTATACCAATAAGAAAGGTGAAAAGTGGGGGGGGGAAGAACAAGATATAATTTGAACACATCATATCTCCATATCTTATCTTACATAATTTCTTGCCTATCACTTTGGCAAATTTCTTCTCATTGGTTGCCTTTCTCTTGAATTTTTCTTGAGAAGACTGGTGTATGAAGCTCATCGAATAGGGGAGACCCAACTCTTGTTATGTCAGTGTTGTTTCTAAAACACATTTGTGATTTCATGGGTGTTAGAGAACTCCCAGGGAGGAAATTCCTTCTACAAATGCAATTCAACACCTGCTCTGCAAATTAGATAATTGCCTGGATGCACTGAAATGTTAAATAACTTTTCCAGAGTCACTGTCAGTCTTATTAAAGTTAGGATATAAACTGAGATTGCCCTGGCTCCAGAGACTGGTTCCCTGGGTCCTTTATACTGTGTTTCCTCTCCAATATTAATTATGGGCAGTTTGGTTTTGTTTTTGTTTTTCAAAATGATGGGTTGAAATAAGTTACAATCATTTTTTTTTAATCTCATCCAGTGTTCCAACCATTATGCTAGGCAATGAGGATACACAGGAAAAAAAAAAAAAAAAAAGAAGAAAAAGAAAAGAAAGAACAACATGAAATTGTTTGAACCCTCAAGGGGTTTAAAACATAGTTATTTAACAGATGATTTTAGTAAAGTACTTTGAAAACCTTAAAGTATTACCAAAAAAAGTTCACTATTACTGCTTTTAAAATATACAAATACACCAGAATCTACCTGGAGTTTTCCTAATTTCGGTAGATTTAATTCCTGCTTTTCTCTGACTCCTGGGAATAAAGGGTTTCCAATCTAAGGATTCTACACAATCTAGAGTTGAATTTTTATCCAGTTGAGAGGGAGATGTAGCAAAATGACAAGTCAGTCATACCAGTAGGGAGGTAGTGAAGCTCAATTGACTCCTTAAACCATGTTTTTTAGGATATTACCTTTTTTTTAGTGGACTTTAGTGCATTCTGTTCAAACATTTTTCAGTCATGTGCAACTTTTGTGAACCCATCATAGATTTTTATGGCAAAGATATTGGAGTGCATAATTCTCTGTCTGGATGCAAATAGCATTTTCTTTTCTAACTTTCCAATTGGTTTTTATTAAACTTCTTTCCCCGGGGCTGACAGAAATGTGACATTTCCTTTAGAATCAACAAGTGCTCCAATTTTGGAGCAGATTCTTTTGTAGAAGGATCTACATGACAACTGATTTGCGTACACCATCTCATTCAAGAAACAGACCAGTGATTTCTACGAGGCACACTAGAGTAGTAATTCTAGTATTATTAGGATCACCAGTATTTGAAATAAAGCAGAAGGGAGATTGCTTGCAAATAACTTTTTCTTCAGCCTCAGAAATCACTCCCTAATACAGGAAGCTTTAGTAATTTTCCTCTGAGCAAATGTTTACTCTGGCTAAACATTATCCTGCTTATACTTTTTTGATTGCCTTGTTAGGTTTCTGTGGTGTACAAGAGATTTTCAATGTAGGTGTATTTTATATGAATGATGATTAGTTCTTAACAATCTTGGTCACTTAAGATTGGGCTGTTTTTTTTTTTTTTTGTTTGTTTGTTTTTTGTTTTGTTTTGTTTTGTTTTGTTTTGTTTTGTTTTGTTTTGTTTTGTTTTGTTTTGTTTTGTTTGTGGTGATCAGATTGGCCTTTCCCAGGACATTTACCAAACTCTTGAGGTATTACACATTAACAGAGTTACCTTAGTTAAGGCCTTTAACTTTTCTGGACAGTATATGACACAGTAAATAGAGTATCAGGTGTAAAGTAAGGAAGACTTCAAATTGAGACTTAGATGGATCATTTAATCTTTTTTTTCCCCCCATTTTCTTCATGAGCTGGAGAAAGATAAGGAAAGCCATTCCAGTATCTTTGCCAAGAAAAGCCCAATTGAGTCATGGATAGTTGGTCATAACTGAACCACAATAAATCTTTCTGGGTTTGTTCCAGTTTTCTCACCTGTAAAATAAGAAGATTGAACTCTATGATCTCTCTAGTCCCCTCTACATTCAAATGTATAATCCTATAGGGTAAATTTAATTGGGTAATTAAAATGAATTAAAAATACAGAGATAATAAATTATTATTGTTCATTCCATGCTTATTAAGTAAACAAAGAGAGCTGGTCAATATGTTCTAGCCATTAGATGATTGCCCTGTAATCAAATCTAGTAGCTGCTGCTTCATACTGAATCTGTGACAAGTTGTATAAGCTTTGTGTGTCTGAGATTCCCTAAGACCGTAAGTTATCACAGAAATGGCAAATTGTTGTTGGAAGGAGATCTTTATATTAATGGAATATAGTCTCCCATTTCTACCACCCATGAAAATAATTTTTAAATTTTTTGCTAGGTTCTATGAGAAATATGAAAATTAATTAAATCATGTCCTTGACCCTCAAAAACTATATGAATATAGCATTCTAAGTATCAAAATATAACACAAATTAACACAATATAAAAATTATAAATTTATAACTCCATATGCATAAATTATAATAAAATCTTGAGAAGTACAAAGCTTTATTGAGACATCCCCCCTAAAGAAGGGATCAGTCAACTGAAGGAATTAAGAAAGGCTTCATAGAAAAGGTAAAATGTTAATTAGGTTTTAAGGATTTTTCAACAGTCACCCATCAGACAATAAGAAGAACCAAATATAGGATATCATTTCCTTGAATATGTCTCCATTAAGGATATGAGGTGGTTGGACAAAATTTGAGAAATCTGAAATTTAGGTTAAATATTTTTATTTAAAGTATCATGGGTTTCATGACTATCTATGTGGATTAGGTTGCCATTGAAAACTAGTTTGAAATCAGAATATAGAAATTATATTCAACAAGATCAATTCTCATCACTTTCTCCAATACTTATCCTCCCTCATACTTCAGAAATGGAGCTAAAGAATGTATTTGTAATGTCTCACCTCTTTGTTTACAATTTTAAACATCCCTGGTTATATTATTAATGTTTTACATGTCCAGTCAAAGTCAAAGTGTGTTGGGAACATGGTGAAAGCATTGATGAACATCCTCGTAAATTATATTTGATGTTTCTGTATTATTGACTCCATTTTTTATCTTGTAAACTTGATCAAGGTTTTGTTGAGTTGGTGCCCCAGCTCATCTTTTTTCACTGTCTCCACCTTTACCATCCACTATTATGATTTGGTGAATCTTGCTCTGCTGACTATTGAAGTTCTGGTCTTTTATCTGTTCTATTTCTCTTGTATCAGCACCCCTTATAGTCCTTGAAATTACATTCATATTATAATATAGTTTAAATATAAAACTAGTAAATTAATTGCGAATATTGTCCCTTTCTCTGGATTCCTGAGTGTCGTCATCTTTATACCAGGACCTCTCCATCTGTCTCATTCAGTTTAACCTCTTGACTACTGTAACAGATATCCACCTGGAACTGTGTTGTGTTGTATGACAGTATAGCACAAGTTGGGGACTGTGTGATTATAGCCTAAGGGGATAGTGACAACAGCATTTCTAAACCAAACTGAGCTCCTTAGTACTCAAATCTCAGCACTGTTTTGCTTTCATTTACTAGTTGCATACTGCCCAGCACGGAAGAGAAGGTGATGCATGCTCAAGGCATACTGCTTTGGCTTCCCTTTTATGTCTTTATTACTCAATTCTACTGCCTTCTGTATTAACTTTATAATGCAAGCATAGTTGAAGGTGATGGCAGTAAAAATAGAGAGAAAGGGATAGACCCAGAGGACTTGTGTAGATGAATTTGACTTTATTTGCTAAATGAATTGAACCAGGGAAGCTAGTGTTATGGGCCAGAACTTGAAACAAGGTGCTGTCAGTGGAATTGATAGAGACAATGATTATTTACTTAGAATTTATTAGAATTCACACCTTTAAGAGAACATTTATAAGGAGGAACTCCCACAAGCCCTCAGAAGCCCGCAAACTCACTGTCTTGGAGGCAGAGTCAGATTCATTCCATTTTCCATCTTTGTGCTGGCTGGAGGCTTTGGATTCAAAGGGAGTTGGAGGCAGAAGCTGGAAGAGACAAAGGACTAGCGACAAGAGCTCCCACAATCAAGGAGAGAGATAGGCCTCTAAGAAAGCTAACCAGGCCCAAGGAAGGAGACAAGACTTAAAAGGAAACAATAAAGGATCTGAACTTTCAGCTCTTGGCTGCATTTGGAGTAATTATTTAATTGAACTGAAACTAAGACTGCTCGCAGAAGCTCCCCTAGAAACCTGCTCCAAGAGAACATTACCTTTTAGAGGAGAACATTACAAGTAAGGTACAAAGACTAAAGTTAAAAACAAGGTTTTGAAGATAAGAGAATAATTGAAGATTGATTGAATTGACAGAAATCGACAGAAAAAGAATGGAATTGTGTTTCAATAAAATAAGTTGTTATAAATATGAGGTGAAAGTGTTTTTTTTTTTTTTTTTTTTTTTTTTTTAGTTTTGTTTTGCTCCAGGCCTGTTATTTCTACTGAGCTAGCACTATAGCAGGGGTGCGTGTGTGTGTGGGGGGTGACAGGGTGACAGAATATATAGAGTATTAAATTTGGGATTAGGAAGACTCAATTTCAAATATGGCCTTAGACACTTATTAGCTGTGTGTTTGGGTAAATCAATTATTGTGCTGTTTGCCTCAGTTTTCTCATCTGTAATTTGAACTGGAGAAGGAAATGGGAAATCACTCCAAAGTTTTTGCCCAGAAAACCCCAAATGGGTCACAGAGAGGTAGACATGACTGAAATTACTGAAAACAAATAAAGAACTATGGAAAATTTTTAACATGAACATTGCTCACACCGGTGAAGCTTAGTAACTTCTCTGTAATTTAGGGCCTTGAAAAGTTTCCTGGGGCTTGTCCTGATCATTTCAGTGATATGTCTAGGATCTTGAAGATAGCATAATTCAGAGACTGGAATTTTAATCTCCAAGGTAAGTATAGGATCCACCATGTTTGCCTCTTTCTAAAAGAGCAATTGTTATATAAAAATTCCTGGTAGTCACAAAGACATGAGAGTCTAATCCTGGAAAGAAATATGTATGATAACATTATAAATGCTGTGGAGAGATGATACTAAGGTGCCTGGGAAAGGGCTGAAGATGAAGGGAAGTCCTCAAGGACAGTGAGTAGAGATAGAAGAGAGGACAGAATTTTTTTCTTTCTTGTTTTTGTTTTTAGGTTTAATATAAACAATTCTTTTAAACATATTTCCATATTTGTCACATTGTACAAGAAATATCAGATCAAAAGGGGAAAAAACAATGAGGAAGAAAAAAAGTGAAAAAATGTTTTACTCTGTGCTCAGTCTCCATAATTCTTTCTTTGTATATGAATGGCATTTTCTAACATAAGAAGAACATAATTTTAGAAGAGAGGATCACCTAAGTGTTCCCAAAAGACTGAGAAGAATCAATTTGAGGATTACAAGAACCAAGAAAATATAGAATCTTAGAAGTCAAAGGAATAAAATAGAAACTCAAGCAAAATTTTATTAAAATTGCACAGATGGAAGTCAGATTATAAACAAGAATTTAAAAGTATTAGACATTGTCTAATTTTCCAGAAATTTGTCTAAGAAGAGAAAAATAGAAGGACAATTATATGAGGTAGAATGCCTAAACTAAGGGGGAAGATGAGGGAGAAGCAAAAGTACTAATCCATGGGGGGAGGGAGGGAGAGAGGGAGGGAGGGAAGGAGGGAGGAAGAGAGGGAGAGAAGGAGGGAGAGAGGGAGAGAGGGAGGGAGAGAGAGAGGGAGAGAGGGAGGGAGGAAGAGAGGGAGGGAGAGAGAGGGAGGGAGGGAGGGAGAGAGAGAGAGAGAGAGATTGAGACTGATTTAAAGTGTAAAAAAATGAAGTTATGATTTTCCATTAGACGAAAACATATTTCTAATGAGAGAAGAATCATATTTCTAATTATCTTATTTTAAGACAACTTTGACTCCTATCTCTCATGTGACACCTTCCATATGGCTTCTTTCAGATTATCAGCCTTTTCTCCAACCCTGCCTTTATTGTATATCTTTTGGTATCTATCCTATATACATCTAGATATGTGCAGACTTTAAACTCAGTGGCCAAAATGAATTATTTCACTTTGTATTTGTGCCCTAGTTGCCAGCAAAAATATTTGATATATATTCAGTTGTTGAGTCATATCTGATTCTTCATGATCCTTTTATGATTTTTTTTTTGACTAAGATACTGAAGTGGTTTAGAATTTCTTCCTGGGCATTAAGACATCAGAGATGAAGTGCTTAGGCTCATACAGTCAGTAAATATCCGAAGCTGGGATGTGAAATCAGGTCTTCCTAACTTTATACTCAATGAACCACATAGGTGCCTTCATTGGGTATACACTAGACAGTCAATAACTTTTTGTTGATTGATGGATTCCTTCTCCTCTGATAAAGTGCCAACTCCTGCCAATTCTACTCCTACTCTATTTCTTGCTTTGATGCCCCTCACTAACATAGATACCATTCTACTTTAGGGTTCTATGACTGTTGGTTTCAGCTATTGATTTTTTTTTCTTCAAGTTTTCTCTTCTGTATTTCAGGTTTCCTAAAACCATAAAAATAATTGTCAAAGGCCCAATCATAGATCACTTCCCTGTTCAAAAATTTTCAGTGACTAATTTTTTTGCTCTAAGAAAAATATAAATTACTTATTCTTGTATTCCAGAGCCTCTAAAATCTGGTTGCCATTTATTTAATTTTTCTTTGCTCCATGTCACATAATCAGTGATCTAGATATTCTAAAGCCCTCACTATATCTCAAAAAAGAGACTTTCAATTTCTTGTCCCAGTACACATTTTGTGTCCCCCATGTCTGATATGAATTTCTTCTTTATCTCCATGGCTTTTAGGATCCTACCTTTTTCATGAGCCTTAAATCAGTTCCATCTTTTTGTTGTAGCTTTTCTTGATTTCCCATGTGAAACTTTTATGTCTGTTCTCATATACCTCTACAACTTTTTTCTTGCATTTTTGCTTTGCTCTAATCATTTCTTACCTTAGCTTATATTTATCTGGGTACAAATTGTAGTTGTTTGTGTATAATGTCAGCTCATTAAAATTAAGGACACTTGTTTTATGAATCTGTAATGTACTACTTAGCATATAGGAAATTCTTAATAATATCTCTATTTAAATGAATTGAGTGTATATGTAATGGGATCCAGAGCCCATGTCCAATAAGAAGCATGAACTTTAATTCTGTAAGTATTTTAAGCACTTCTTATGTACCAGATACAATAATTGTATTCGCAGCAAATTAGCAAACCTCTATCTAATGGGCAGAAAGGAAGGAAGAGAAAAGGCATGATGATGCTAAAAAGTTATAATGAATGGAGAGAAACTTTTGAAGTTCTCTTGGTCAATTGCAGTCTTCTACTACATGAAATAAGAGAGTAAGTCATGTACAATAAATAAAGAGAATAGAAGCAGGGGCTTGAGGAGAATAGAAAATGCTTTAGATGATTAAGTATGAGGAATGCTATAGAAAATCAATAAATGTAGACTAGAAGAATTGCCAAGAAATAGTGAGTGCCCAGCAGAGGTCACGTAGTGTGATACATAATAACTAGTGAGTAAAATCAGCAAAATTATTTCCTTGACTTGGCCAAAGAAAGTTAAAGTTATTATAAAATATTTGTCAATGGGTTGATCATTATAATGATGACATTATAATGATACTCCATTTATAAGATGGAAACTCTCAAATTGTGAAACTAGAAGCTATGATCCACTATGAAGAGATCCCCTGCAGTGTGAGAGATCACCACCACCACAAAAGCTACTTAGAGAGAATAAATCTAAGGAACTCAGTGATCACTATCCTTGGTGTGCAATAAAGAGCAATGAATTTGTGGTGAGCAAAAAGAGATTTGAAAGATGCTTCCTACACGTACATTGTCCTTGTCACTTCTTTGAGCTTCACTGTCAGAATCTCTTAATTAATGAAATTGAATGACGTGATCCTGTAACTTCCCAGGAAAACATTTCACTTACTTCTCTACAATGTTTTTTTTTTCCCCTGCATTATGTGAAGTGTTAGCACTTCATTATTCATCTAAAATATTGACTATAAGCTGCTTTCTTTAAAAGAAAATGTAGCCATATTGTTACACTGAGAAATAGGCAATGCATCTTCTTAGCCTCACGAAAGGCTTATGTAGGATGCTACTTAGAATTTTCTTCTTGAATATCAGTCCACATTCAGAAGCACAAAGGGGCAGAAAATGAGGATCACTCTCAGAAGACTAAGCAGCTATACCTCTATTCCCCTGGATTAAGTATCATCATTTAATAAAAAAGCACCCTGATGAGTTTTTCACAGTGACTATGTGATTCTCTTCCTGTTCTGTGGCATACTGCCTATTGTCTGTTGCACAACATTGAATATTATTGATGAATTATGTAGAATGATCATATTTCAACTTAGTTCTCTCCATTTTATAATCAATGAAGCTAAGTGATTCCTATTACAAAATGTAAAACATGCATTTCTTTAGGGAATTTTTTTTTGCCATGAGAATTTCTATAATATGATTTTAGGATTATTTATTATACAATGTCTATTATACAAAGACTTTTCAAGTATAAGCATTTCTACAAAAATGTATCTCATCAGAAATCTGCAATTTTACAAAAATGAAATTCACTTTATGGAACAAGCACTTGATTTTTCATTTGTTTATACCAGTTTTGAGTAGTTCAATGTGCCTCTAAAACATTCACAATTTCCTCTTAACTTTCAGGCTAGTAAATATTTCATGTACAGCTTAAAATTTAATAGTCCCTATGTTAAGAAGGATGTTTTTACCTTTTGAAAAATAGTTTATAAATCTTTCTTCTATCTTGAAGAGCAGGTTTTATATTTGAATTATTAATTGAACCATTTATTTATTCTGACAGTTTTTGGATTATCAATGTGGGCTCTGTTTAACCATAAACACTATAACTAAGTAGACTCACAACTAATTGTCTCTCTCTAAGATCATATATTTGTTTTACATGAGAGACTTACAGGAAATAAATTTTACATATTAGGAGCTGCACAATTCAGTCTACTTTTTTTTAAACCAGAAATCAAAGCAATTATTCACAAATATATTCTATCTATGTTGTTTTAAAAAAATAATAACTTTTAACCTGAAGTATAGTAGAACCACCATATTTATATTCTTACATCACAATCCCAGAAGGGTTATTTGATCACACTGAAATGACTAAGAAAACAAATTGAGGAAACCATCATTCTTGATCAGGCCAAATAAGAGATATTCATGTTGAAGTTAACAAAATTTTAAGGTCATTTAGGGATCTCTTGAGATACCTGAAAGATGAAAAAATAATAAAGGTTTTCAGAACAAAAAAATCCACTTTCTTAATATTAAAAAGAAGAGACTAAGAAAATATCAGTGCCCATGTTTAATTCTTCTCTTTAAGTCTTTTTTGATAAACTTCTTCATTCTTCATGAAAGTATGACAAGGAAATAGACTTTCTCACATAGCATTCTATTGTCCACATTTCTTAAAGTCATTTACCTTAAAGATATAGAAAGTACATGATTCTACTTTGATAATAGGTTTTTCATTTCATCAGATCTATTTTTATAGGGAATTATATGCTTTTCCCATTTCATCACATCTACTTTTAAAGAGTTTTCTTCATAATTTCTGTTTTTTTTTTCTTTTTCCATATCCTCTTGAAAAGATCTCATTTTCTTTCCCCATTCTTCATCTCTCTTTTAAGATCTGTTTTTGAAATCTTTCAAGAAAGTCTTTTGGAATAAGGAACACTCATATCATCCTTTGGGGCTTCATCTGGAGTGATTTGCCTTTAAGAATCTCAATATTGAGGTCTGTTTTTATCTCTCTCCATAAAAGCTGTATATGTTCAGAGTTCTTTTTGCTTTTTTTGCTCATTTTAAGACTTAATGTCTGCTTTTAAGGCAAATGCATGGCATCTGCTTTAATTTGCCTTGGGAAATTTTTGCTGACTGACTTCTGTTAGAGAGATATCATGGCCAGGTCCTGTGTTCTTTTGAGGTTCAGTGGATTACAATTTGCCTTTTTTTTTTTTGCTTTTCAGTGTTTTATAGAAAATCTGCTAAATCACCTGCTTACAACCAGGACAGAGTGGCCTAAGAGCCTCACAATAAATTCTCTGGTGCACAGATGTCTCTGGGTCCCCACTCTCCAGTTCCTTGGCCCAGGCTTCCTATGGTACAGTCTGGGCTTGCCAGACTGTCCCTCCACCCAATTGAAACAGATCTCTTGTGAAGTTCTTCCAAAGTATCTTCTCCTGGAAATGTGTTGTGCTCCAAATCTTTGTGGGCTCTTTCCCTTCAAAACCAGAGGCTTAATCTACTGACAGAAAAGGTCAGAGGAGGTCAGATAGAGTTGTGTCTACTTTCCACCATCTTGGCTCCATCCCCTAACCTATAATGGGTTTTTTGGATAATAAACATCACTTCAAATATTCTTCTCCAATAAAACTATGCTTTTAAAGTTTATTTGAAATATGTAACAAAACTGATAAATTAGCTTAATGTCATTATTATAAGTAACCATAAAGAATGCTTAAAAATCTTTAGACTCATCAAAGTCATTGCCCACAGTCAAGGAAGATGCCCATATCAATTTCACATAGGAGATGATTTGATTATGGATGGCCAAGATTCCCTGTAACATTTTTTTTCAGGGAGACATTTAAGCTCATTATCCTTTTACTTGGTCTTAAATCCATCATTTCCTCCCTTTAGTATTATTAAGCTGTCATTTTAACTTGAAATTGTAAGGGAAAAATTATTTTCCTTCTCCATTAAAATATATTGGACACATGATGGTTAAATATGATGGTTCTATTGCATCAATGTAAGAAGCCAATAATTACAAATATTTTATTTTCCTTCAACAAAGACATAGAAAAAAGGATATCCAAGGGAATTCTGTGTCTAAATATGTTAAGAAATTGATATCCAAAAAAAAGTAATAGAAATAACACATTAGATAATTTGATACTGATACAACTACAGTCAAAACATACTCTTAGAATTTTAAAATATATTTTATATATCTAGAAAATACCCTAATAATATCCAATGGAATATTGCAAAATACATAGTCTATCGCTCAAAAAGCAGGCACAAAAATGTTCATTACTTTTTTTTTTTTTTTACAAAAAAAGGTGTTAAAGACTTATATGTTCTTAGAAATAATTTTAATTTTAATGATAATTAACTATCATAACATGCTTCATGTTTTTGTACCTCTTTGCAAGTATCTCATTTTATGCTCACAGTTCTGAGTTAGTTGCTATTATTAACCCAATTTTACAAATGAAGAATGAGTTATTTAGAAGTTAAATGGGTTGCCTAATCTCATACAGCTAGTAAATGTTTGAAGTTGTTTTGCTACCATTTACTTTTAAGAGACAATTGGGGAATAGTGACATGTCCAAGGTTATACAGCTAGTAAGTGTCAAGAGTCTGAAGCTAGATTTGACTTCAGACTTCAGGACTGGCACAATCTAGGTGAAACATAAATCTGGGTTTGAACTCAGATATTTTTGATTCAAGGTCCAGGAATCTGTTTTCTATATCATTTAACTGTCTGTAGAAAGCTGATAGGATAAATGGGTGAAAATCATACATACATACTTTTGGACAAATAAACTTCACATTAACAAATATCAGTAAATGTTTCTTAGAGGCACATTGCATTTTGGTTTAGTGTAATTGAAAATCTAAATCAGAAGTCATACTGGACTCTATACACCTAACATTTTAAATATTTCATTAACTATACTTTAACATATATTTTCTTTGTAATCCAACGTATTTCAATTTATCCACTTTAAAAATATTATGAAGAATCAACCCATAGCTGTAAGGTTAAAAAGTTTTGTTTAAAGAGACTTTGAAATTCCAAGAATGGAATCAAAATGGATAATATGCCTATAAATGCAATTTTAAAAATTATTTTAAAATAAACCTGAGTCATATTAATATTAAGCTATTGATCAATAGGTTTTATTCAAGGAAAAACAAATTTTTCAAGTGACATCATTGTGGACCATATAAAACTATTAACTACCTGGCAAGATATGATCTCATGGTTATAATTGCACATCAAAATTTATTATCTTTCCAGGACTATCTTAGTATGAAATTTCATTCTAGAAATGAATCCCTCAAAGTTTTGTTTGGTCTATTATCATCTAAGTGTTTTGTTTTTTTTTTTAAAGAACTTCCAGTATCAGATTTTCATAATTGCCAAGGTAAATGGAGAAAATTTTTTTTCCAAAAATAAAGACCTAGAATATGTAAATAAAAACCATGTAACATATTTTATTTAGTCTATACTTATATGTATATACATATGTTTATATGTATGTACTCATTTCATAATATAAAATATGCATAATCTATAACGACATCTATATCTCTGTTGTTCAATTATTCTAACTTTTCATGACCTCTTTTGGTGTTTTATGAGCCAAGATCTTTAAATGGCTTGCCATTTCCTTCTTCAACTCATTTTACAGATGAGGAATGAAACAAATAGGGTTAAGTAACTTGGTCAGAGTCACACAACTAATACAGGTCTGAGGTTATATTTGAACTCAGAAAGATGAGTCTTCATGTCTCCAGGCCTAGAATTCTAACCTTTTGCCAACTAGTTGCCCATAAATAAATATATTGTTATATATAAATGTCAGTAAACATAAATCTATATTTATATCTATCTATCTATCTATCTATCTATCTATCTATCTATCTATCCATGTAATTATTAATCTCACACATTTATTTATATCACTACAGGCTTAGAAATACATAATGAAAGCGAAGTTTAATGTAAAAGATAAAGAGGACATCGCTATGAATATGTATGTATTTGTATGTATCTCTGCCTACATACATAGATCTCACATATATACCTAAACATACACACACACACACACACAAAAAAACAAACAAACAAACACATACACATACAAATCATAACCTGACTTCTCACTAGGCCAGTAGAAACATTTTCTCACTACATTTGATCCTGGATAAAGTTCAGACAATAATACTAAATAACCAAATAACTTATGAAATAATTCAAGAGTCCATATTGCTAAAAAAGTATAAGATTCAGGACTGTGTGTCTCAGTATCTTCCTTTGTAAATGGCCTAACAACACTTGCACTAACACTTTCATGGAGTTGTTATAAGAAATCCCTTTGTAAACCTTAATTTTTAATGTTAATGTGAAATAATAGTATCTCTTTATACATGTTTTGATCCTGAAAACCTACGTCTTATAAAGGGGCAAAAAATATAATCATTAACTCTTTTAAGAAGGATAAACTTACTTCTCAGGGATTTCTGAAGAATGTATCTGTACACTTTACCTTCCCTGGGGAAAGAAATCTTCCCAGTAAAACTAATGGAAAAACAACTTTCCTCTTCAAGGGAATGATCAGAGTAAGCACAGCTCTAGGAAATCTCTGTAGGGCAGGTTTTTCCAGGCAAATATTGTAGTTCCATACCTGCTGTGTCCAACATTTTAACATCATTAGATTGAATGACTCATAATTATATTGCAACTTTGCAAGTCCCACTGTGAAGATGTCAATGTCATAGATATAAGTAAGGACTCAATAACAAAAGCAATAATGAAAGCTGACATTTATTTATTTAAATACAACATGATATATAATATATATTTTTGGACAACATCTTCCTTTGAAAATGCAACTTATTGTTTTCAATTTAAAGTGTACTTTAGACCATTTGCAATTTAAAAAAAATCTAAATTGTTTTGAGATTGATGGAGCTATAGCTACAACATAGATGATTTTCATCTTATAAACATGGAACATAATTATCTTAATATTTGCATTTATTTAAAGATATTTTATATCCAATGGTTAATAATAACCATTAAATTCTTAGTATTTTATATGAAGCTATGAGGATAAGTTGCCTAGTTACCAGTCTTTGAAAAGTTTACAAGTCTATTTTATTTTTGTTGAATATGATATTATTTTTAATATTGAGACAATAGATATTTAACAATAAGATCATAGGTCACAATGATCTCTTTTCAATCCATCCAAGAAATATCACTTAGAGTCACATGGTGTTATGAAAGTGAAAATTACAATTGAGGTTTCATATGTAATATGTTGTCTTTGACAGTTATAATATAACACAATTTAGGCTTCACCATGAAGATAATTGCCTAATGTAGAATCCAGAATGCCATTTCATTCTCCTCCCCCCCTCATTTGATTCCTCTGTCCTTTCTGCAGGCTAAGCAAAGAGGAACACTGAAAGCCATTTCTTTAGAGATTATAAACTTTTGAGATAATAGATAGATAGATAGATAGATAGATAGATAGATAGATAGATAGATAGATAGATAGAGTGTTAGAGTGTATAGTTATTTCTTTTAAATCATGGAAATTCTTATGGAGGATCATGGAGAAAATGAATAATCACCATTATATTTTGATATTACTCATCTTCTTTCCTTGAGATGAACTCAAATGAAAGTGAAAACCACAAGAGAGTTCTTTCCTCTTCTATCAGATGATATAGACATGAGAACAGTAATCACAAAGCCCTTTGAAATGGTTATTGTCATTTTTAAAATTAACAATGGAAGGAAATAGAATACATAATTACTTTAATTAATGACAATAGTTTTGGTGCCCATTGTTAGATGTCCTCAGTAGTTGTTTCTCTACACTTTTCTTTAATGCCTTAGATTTTTTCCCTTCTATTTTGGTAGAAGTTGTAAATAATGAAGTATGACAAGAATATCAATAATTCATGCACAATCACGTTGTCTAGGTATTTGATGAAAGCATTCTGTGTGTGTTCATTCAATCTTATTGTCTTATAATATGTCAATTTGAGTCTGAGTGTTGCAATGATTAGAAAGTTATTAACACATCAAAACCAGCTAAGTGAGCATTTATTCCAAAGGTACTATTATAATTTTCAGGCTTTTCAGGACAAATATGCAAAATTGTAATAGGAGGATTATAGGGACAAGATGAGAAGTTAGCTAGCTTTTTATTTTTGGGTGGGACCCTCAGGAGAATAAAATGGTTTAATGTCATTTCTTTGGGATTGATTTTCTGTTGGATCACAATGTCAATTTTTTTGTTATTTTTGAAAGAGATGGATAAATAGATAAGTTTTCAAGAAAATTACCAGGATTTCTACTTTTTAATTCATATATCCTTGAACTTCATATTTGACTATCACTGACCTGGAAGTCCCACAGTTTAGGAATTTGCTGGGCAAATTTCATCAGTTGTATGGTAATGATCACTAGGTAGTAGTGGTGCTCCTCCATTAGCATGTGGTTTCTACCCTACTTTCATGTAGGGCATACACAGTTCTGAAAGTAGTCTTATTTTATGACTAATGTCACTTCATTCTCTTCTCCCCTTATTTGATTCCTCTGTCCTTTTTGCAGGCTAAGCAAAGAGGAACACTGAAAGCCATTTCTTTAGAGATTATAAACTTTTGAGATAATAGTTAGATAGATAGATAGATAGATAGATAGATAGATAGATAGATAGATGGAAAGATAGATAGAGTGTTATTTCTTTTAGATCATGGAAATTCCCAATTTCTATTGAATATTCCACATTAACTGTTTTTATTTTCTTCCTTATAATTTCCACATGACTTGAATCAAATGTGGAAAAAAGAATCCTAAAGAAAACAATGAAGCTATTAAATCCTGATTTTTTTTTTTCTTTTTACAATCTGTCATTATTGGGCTAGCCAATTTTCCGAGATATATCAGGGATTACTATTATTATTGTAAAAAACCAAAAACTGCATTTTGTATGCTTATGTCTAGACACTTAGTTTAGGTGATAGTTATAATATTGTAAGTGTGCTTCCCCTTTTCTAATTCTATGAATTAGCAAAGAACAGAATTCTTTTAGTGCTTTATAACTGTATTCTATCATGAAGCTCCACAAATTTAATCATCCAGTAATAATAATAATAATACATAATTACTTTAGATCACTTATAGTTAATGAGATTTTTTCCCCCTTATATCATATTATTGATCATTTTGTCTGGCCTTTACCAAATCATTCCAATATAATAATAATAATAATAATAATAATAATAATAATAATAATAATAATAATAATAATAATATAATTGAGATTTTCTTCAACATGTTCATGTCAATATTGGGTACTTGAGCTTCGGAATATATACTCTGCTGATTATTTTATCTTTTATGATGGCTTCCTATAAAAGTACACCTCTCCTTTTTTTTTTTTTTTTTTTTTCCCCTAGAAAAATCTGGCTATAAAGAGATTATGATCATGTCCCTTTACTACTTTAATCTTTGTCTTCTCCATCAGCTGATAAATATTTCTTAAGTACTTGTTTTGAACTAGTCACTATGCCAAACATAGATGCAAACAGTTACTGCTATCCAAGAACACAGAAAACAAAAGGGAAGTGAATAAACATATAACTGGGGACAATTTGCATACAGGATAAATCAGAAATAACCAAATTGGGGAAGGCACTAGAATTGGACAAGATCCAGAAAGGTGTAGCATGCACTCCTGGCAGTTACAATTACTAGTCTGTCCTAGGCCCAACAGAGTACCTTTGACCACTGACCTTTGCAGTGTCAACTCTACCCGGCTCGCCTCCTCTGAGGCCTTCAAAGGTCTCTGGCCACCATCTCTTGAATCTATAGTTTAATAACCGGTAGTGCACTCAAGAACAGTCACATGTAATCTTAAAAGCCTTTATTATACCTACTCACATAATGCCCTGACTTGTTCCCATTTGGTTCCCAAATGGTTCCCATTTCATTTCTTTGCTTTTCCGTTTAGTATCTATGTGCTGAATCAACTGGAAAATCACTCCAGTCTTGGAACTTTCACCTCTATTTGTGAAGAGAAAAATTAGATGACAATTAGTTAATATTTTTGTAAGAGTATCATTATTAATATAGAACTTGAATTAGATGACTTATTAAGGATCCTTCATCTTTAAGATACTATATGGTAACACTATGACTTCTCACTTTATGTGTGTAAACTTCAAATATATAAAGTATTTTAGATTGTAGTTTGTAAGTATTTGAAATGCTCATGTTTAGACTTTATCTTTTTTCCCTTTCATATATTATTTCTATTAATTGAAAAAAATAAATTAATTACCTGCCTTTTAAATATCATATTTTTAATTACAGGTTTATCTACTATTGCATATTTTCACATCTGTAAAAACAATGATAACAATAATTTTTTATTGCATATTTATTAGTGATTTTATTATTTCTTCTCATTAATATTTTTTATTTATGCTTTTCATATCTATATATTTTTATTTTTTATTCTTAGACACCAAAAGAAGAAAAATTTTTTTCTATAAAATTTCTACTCCAATTATTTTCTTTGAGTGCAGGAAAAAAAATTTATTTCTTTCTCATGAGAAAGGCTGCATGGTCTTTGACATATAAAACTTAATTTTAGAGGGAGATACACGCTCTAATTATTTATCTTGACCTTGGGCATACAATGAATTGTCAAATGCTTTGACAAAAAAAGATAAGAATTCACAGGTTCTGTTGAAGTCAAATCTCTCTCAACATTCTTTTACATATATATATATATATATATATATATGTATATATATTCTCTTTCTTTCAATATCTTAAATACTATTCATCTATTCATCTCTTTGGCAGTGAATTTTGAGTAAGACCTAATTCAGCTACTTTTGGTTCATTTTCAAAAGATTTGTCTATTTTTGTGCTGTTTTTCACCAATGTCAAATTATGAAAAACTACAAAATAACACTCAGTTTTGCATGATTTATCTTTTCTTTCTGCAGTAGTTATGATAGAGTACTGGGTGATGAAACAGTGGATCCCAATCATCACATACATAATACACAGGCCATCCAAAATATTTTTTGAACTTTGAGTATCCTTACTAAGTGATTTATCTATTGAAAAACATTTTAAATCCTGTTGAAGGAATTGATAAGTAAATCACATCAATTTTTTTTGCAATATTTACTTTACTTTGGTCTTCATTTTAAACTGTATTTGAAACCTCATAGGTTTTGTTGAAAGAAGGGGGAAACAGTTTGGCCTAATTAGCTTTATTATGTACCATAAGGCACCAAAATCATTAAAAATGCATCACATGTAAACAGACTATTATGAAAATAATTGCTGCTTATGAACAATTCTATTACAGAGGATGAAGGAGTACCAAATAAAATTATGATGAACTTGATAAGATTGCTTAAGCTAAGTAAACAAAATCTGGGCTCTTGGTAACTTTGGAGTGATGGTAGGAATGAAGAAGGATGATAATAATCATAATATATGATATCAGTATTAAATACTGAAATAAGTTAAAGCTAATAATATGTTACATCCTTCTGCATCCTGAATACTTTCTTCAGAATTGAGATTAAGAAGATATTATGGCTTAGAACTCTAAATTGCAACAGGGCAAAACCAATCAAGTGTATATCATAAGGTAAAATGATGAACTTGCTGGAATGGGAAGTATTGAAGGAGACAAAAAGATGCTAAATGGAGGGGAGGGATTTACTGGCCCAGAATAGAGACTAAGCAAGTCAAAGTCTCAGTGTCAATTAGTAGTGGAACCAGGCCTTTGACAGACCCCTGAAATTGTATTCCAGGGAAGATAGGTCCAGTTTCAATGCAAAAAAGTAAAAGTTGTAGAAAATATTCAATACTGGAACTGAATTTAAAAACACCTCAAAGGACTAATTTTAGTTGATGAAAGTATTATTTTAGATATTTTAAAATGCAAATAGTAGAACATAGAAAAAAATTTTCAAAGTAAGAATTTAAAATATGAACCAATTCATGTGTCTAGTCTATCCAGTGATAACCTTGAAATTCACTTACACAATTAGTTATATCTAGACAGAAAACTATACTTGCCCTTCCCAAAAAAATCACTTCAGAATCAGTGTTCTGTCCAGCCAAATATTTGACTGTATAGAACAAAGGTCAAAATCAATACTACATCAGAAGAAAGGTCAAATGTAATTCAATACTATGGGCAATTCTAGTAGCTTCAACCCTGTGTGTTTAAAGATGTCATCAATAAAAAAAAAATAAGAATGGACAAAAGTTCTTTTTTTAGTTTTAGTTCTTTTTTTTTTTACATGAATCACTCTATCTTCATTAAATTTAAGTGAAAAAAAATCAATACAATAAGAAGGCTAGAAAAATCTGAAGATCTGTCTTAAGCAAAATTATTATCACAAAAATAAAGATAAGGCAATCAGTACCAACCCTGGCTCAGTTTTGAGTTACTTTAGTATATATTATAAAGTTGAAGGGTGGACAATTATGAATAGTTGAAGGGGAAATAAGCCACAAAGAACATAATCTAGCATTCAACTAAGCCATCTTATAAGAAGCCATCTGATTGAAGAATATAGAAATAGATTAATAAATGAAAAGTAAAACGGCAAAGTACATTTTCTTCTCTACATGCTAAACTTAGATTGTGAAGATTGAGTTCATATCCAGATTCTACCATTTATAATCTGTTATAACTTCTATCACCAGAGATAATTGATAATATCTCTGGATTTCAGCACCTTTATATGCAGAAGGGAGTTAGACCAAATGAGCTCTAAGAACCTTTCTATTCTAAATTGGTGATCCTATTATCCTATAATAATGAAAGCATTTCACTCAATACCATTAATTCATTAACAATTTTCCTTTCTTTTTGATGAGAAATTGGCAATGGAAAAATGAAGATTAGAGAACTTGCCTTCTTAAGGGGGAAAATTGGTAACACAAACATTATTATGCTCAAGAATCAATCTTCAAACTAGCTCAGAGATAAGATGATATTGACATATACAATTATGGATGACACAACTAACAAAATAAAACACAATCAAGGAAAGATCAACAACTACTGACATATATCTCATTTATCATTCTTCCAAAACCTTTGTGACAGGATCCTGTGCACATTCCATTTCCTTGATGAAAATATGAAAGATGAATAATCAGGTTTTCAAATATATTTATATTATACAGGACATCACAAATGTCTTAGCACATTTTTAAGCTATTAAAACTTAATACTAAGCTTTTGGGATACATGGTTTATTACTTCATAGACATAGACTTGATTGAGTGATTTGGAGAATATAAGATCTATTTATTATTTACTTCTTAGAGAGAAGGGCAGATTAGACTTCTCACATCAAGATGTAGCCTGAATATTTTTAATAAATTAAAGTTAAATCTATACATATGTAAAAATGAGATATTATAATAGTCACAACCTCAGACAAATCATTGTTCAATGATATTCACATCATCCTCATCAAATGAAATATAAGAGAGAAAAACATAGGTTCCACAAAGATATTTGACAATATCATGGAGGAGACTTGGCTCAGTATCGAAGTTAAATGAGGAATTTTCTTTCAACAGAGAGGCCCTCCAAATGCTTCTGTGTTTGGATGACTGCATTTCTTCCTTAATGAAATCTTGAGAAAGACTAAACACTATGGCTCTATATTTATATTTGTCTGTTTATATGTCTGTATCTAACAATTTGTATCCTCCATCTATAGTGGAAAGGGTATCAGTTTGAGATGGAAGGCTCCATTTCTAATATTGCTGTTGTTTTCTTGGGCCAGTCACTTTACTTCTTCAGGTCCAAGTTCCCCCATCTATAAAATGAAAAGACATCTTTTTCATCTCTAAATTTCTGATCTTAATGTCACTTCAGAGAAAGCTATATGGTCAACTAAACTAGAATATTAAATTTGGTAAAGAACATACTCCTTATGTTTAGACATGAAGGTAGTAGAACAATTTCATGATTGAAATATATTCTGCCTTTTATGAATAACTGGTGACATGAATGGGGGGAAAGTAAAACTAGTTATGTTGCAAGAACAATGGATAAATCACCATTTATTCATTGTTGTTTTGATATGATGTTATATTAAATGTTTTAGATTAAAAAATGCTTCTGGGGATGGTGCCAACATGTCAGAGTGAAGTCAGAGAGCTGTTCTAACTCTTCCAGTTTCCCTTGAAAATCACATGGAACCAAGCCACTAAATAGAGTCTGACAGAATGAACCGACTTTCCAGCTCAATATAGATTGGAAAAACTTCAAGAAATGTCAGCTTCATTGGAGTGAAAAGGGCAATCAACCCAGCTCAGACAAACTTTAGGAAATCAAGGAAAAGGGTCTTAATCATAGCAGGTCAGCAACTGAACCTCTTGGTCCTTGCTCAATAAAGGAGCAGACCAGTGGGACTGCCTTCAGTCATAGTTCAGAAGGCAAATTCTTGGAAACCAGACTGTTTCCTTAAAAGAGCAGATAAAAATATCCATTGCAAATAAAAAAGATCTTTTTGTGCTCAAAGTCCAGGCTCAGAACTGCATAGAAAGCTTGGGACATTTACCCCAGGAGCAGAATTTGACCATAAAAGTACAAACAAAAACAAAAACAAAGCTAGAAAATATCAAAAGGAAAGAAAAGGAGAAAGAAACTGAAAACAACATTGACCATAGAAAGTTTCTATGGTGACAAAAAAATCAGATAAGAACAAAATGTCTATAGAAGAAATCTCAAAGAGTGATATGAATTGGTCTCAAGCCCAAGGAGACTTCTGGAAGTGTTCATAAAATATTTTTAAAAAGAAAATATGGTATATAGAAGAAAAAGTGAGAAAAGAAATGAGAGATAGGAAAGAGAGACAACATATTAGAAAAGGAAAGCAGTTCCTTAAAAATAAAATTGGCCAATGGAAAAAAAAAATCCACTGAGGCAAACAACTTCAGAAATAGAATTAATCAAATGGAAAAAGAGTCACAAAACTAAAGAAAGTTATACATTACAAACTAGAACAGGGCAAATGAAAGTTAATGATTCTATAGGATGTTAAGAATCAGTCAAATAAACTAAAAAGAATGAAAAAATGGGAGAAAATTAAAATACCTCATTGGAAACACAGCTGATGTAGAAAAATAGATCCAGAAAAGACCATTTAAAAATGATTGCTCTACCTGAAAGTCATGACCAAAAAAAGAGCCTGGATAGCATTCTACAAGAGGTCATCAAGGAAAATTGCCCCAGTATTCTAGAAATAGAGGGGAAGCCTTTGAAAGGAGCCAAGCAATCCCCTTCAGAAAGAGAGCCCACAAGAGAAACCCCAATTAATATTGTTGTGAAAAGTACTACACTCTCAAGGCAAAAATACCGCAAGGAGCAAGACAAAACCAATTCAAATATCAAGGTAAAACAGTCAGGATTGACCATTATTTGGCAGCTTCTATAATAAAAGATCAGATTACCTGGAATATCATATTAGAAGGCAAAGTATCTGGATATACAACCAAAATTTTATAACCCAGCAAGACTGAGCATCATCCTTCAGGGGAGGCAATGGTTCTTCAATGGCGTTAGAGATTTTCCATCATTTTTGTGCAAAATTCAGAACTAACTAGAAAATTTAATCTTCAAACATAGGACTCAAGAGAAGCATAGAATGGTAAAGAGGAAAAATTTATATTATTTAAACATTAAACTATTTATATACTTAGAGGGTAAAATGATATCTGTAACTCTTGAGTACCATATCTGTCACTGGGACAGATAAAGGGGGATATCATATGGACAAAAGACTTTGATGTGATGATAAAAAAAAAAGATATTAAGAATTGAAAAAGGATTGTTCTGGAAGAAGAGGAAAGTGGAGATATAATGGGATAAATTAGATTCACATTTAATTGTTAATTAGATTTATTACAATCTAGGGGAAAATGGAGGGGGATGAGCATTGTTTAAAATTCTCATCAAACTGGGCTCAAAGAGGGAATAACTATCATTCAGTTGAGCATAGAAATTTATACAACTATATAAAGAAGCAGGAAGAGGAAACACAAAAGAAAATGCAGGGGCTGGGTAGAATAGAGGATGGAACAGCTAAGAAAAAAAAAAAGGTAAGAGAAGGGGGAAAGGGAAATAGAAGATAAAACACTACCTAGAGAAGGGAGCGCTTTGATAGGAGATAAGGTGGTAGGTTAGGTCAGTGAATAAAAACAAAACAAAACAAACAAACAAACAAACAAACAAAAACTACTGAAGACAGGGTAGCAAGAAAGAACAAAAGTATATACAGGGGAGAAAAGAACATGGAGGGAACACAGAGTTAGTAATTATAACTGTGAATGTGAATGGTATTAATTCTCCAATAAAATGGAAGTAAATAACAGAGTGGATTAAAAAACAGAATCCTACAATATATTATTTACAAGAAACAGACAGAGAGAAACATACAGAGTAAAGGGTGGAACAGAATTTATTATGCTTTATTTAAAGTAAGAAAAAGAAAGCAGAAGTAGCAACTCTGATCTCACATAAAACAAAAGTGAAATAAGATTTAATTAAAAGAAGATGAGAAAAGTACATCTTTTTTTAAAGGGTATTGTACACAGTTCAGGAGTAAGGATAATAAATGTATATGCATGAGAGGTAAAGCCTACAAATTACTTGAAAATCTTCAATATTAAATTAGTTATAGGAAGAACTACACAGCAAAACTATGTTGGGGTATGATGCAGCTGTCTTTTAAGAGATCATAGCATATGAGCTATCTCATTTTTTATTTCAGAGGCAAGATGAATGGGGTTGGATACTCATAAAAGAGCTCCAGTTTATTATGCTGTACAGCCTTATTGATATACATTTTTGCAAGCATGATCAGTGCATCAACAGTAGCCAATCCCCAATCATCATTCAGAGAAGCAATTCATGGGCATTGCATATGCATGGTATCTACCAATGGGAGGAGAGCTAATCCAGCAATTCAGTAGCTAATTCACAGATGAGAAGTCCTATTCAGGCATCCCTGTTCATGTAGCCACTGCCTGTGACCCTCTACTTATACTTGTTCCCATGATGACAAATCAATTCTCCTTGATCAACAAGGGTGTTTCTACAACATGGCAAAAAACTTATAGTGCATCAAGGGTCAAGGTGGCCTTGGTACACCCTCTCAGCAGAATCCCATATTCTTGAAAGGAGAGGACCTCAAACTTTCCCTTCTCAGAATCAGATAAATGTAACCAAACAAGAGCATTCTACAATATAAAAAATAAGAAAGAAAATACAAATGCTAATAGAATCCTAGAAAACATAGATATGTTAGACCTCTGGAGAAAACTGAATAGGCCAGAAAAAAATGCAGTACATGGCAGCTACACAAAAACTAACGATATATTAGGGCTAAAACTCTCAGAATCAAATGCAGAAAGGCATGCATAGCAAATGTTTATTTTTCAGACCACAATGCAATAAAATATTATATTCAATAAATGGCCAAGTAAAGATAGAATAAATTGATACATTTGATACACTTTTCATACAAATAAAGTCAGATCTAAACAATGAGAAAAATATCAGTTGCTCATGAGTTGCCTGAGTTAATATAATACAAATGTTAATTCTGCCTAAAGTGGTCTACTTGTTCAGTGCTATACCAATCAAACTACCAAAAAAATTCATTGGGAAGAACACAAGGTCAAGAATATCAAGAGAGTTAGTATTAAAAAAAATATCAAGGACGATAGCTTATAAGTACCAGATTTAAAACTATATTATAAAGCAGCAGTCATCAAAACTATTTGTAATGGCTAAGAAATAGAGTGGTGGATCAGTGGGATAGGTTAGATACATGAGATACAATAATCAATGCCTATAATAATCTAGCATTCGGTAAAAAAGCCTATACTCCAGCTTCTGAAATATGAACTGGCTATTTGACAAAAATTGCTGGGATTGAAAAAATAATATGACAAAATCCAGCATAAGCATACATCTCACACTCAATATCAAAATAAGGTCAAAATGGGTACATGATTTGGGCATAAAAGGTGATACTATAAACAAGTAAGTTTGAAGATGAGGGTGAATCACCTATCAAATTTTTAGAGAAAAGAGGAATTTATGAACAGAGAACATTAAGAAAAGCAAAATGTACAGCTTTGAATACAGCAAATTAAAAAGGTTTTTCAGAAGCAAAAGCTACAGAAATAAGATTAAAATGCAAGTACAAAGTTGAGAAAAAATGTTTACAGCCAGTGTTTCTGATAAAGGTTTTATTACTAAAATATACAAAGAATTGGGTCATATGTATAAGAATGCAAGTTGTACCCCAATTGGTAAATGGTCAAAGGATATGAATAGACAATATTCAAATGATGAAATGAAAGTTGTCTATAGTCATATAAAAATATGCTCTAAATCACATGATTAGTGAAATGCAAATTAAAACAACTCTGAAGTACCATTTCATACCTCTCAGATTGGATAAAATGACAGGAAAAGATGATGAATGTTGAAGGGAACATGGGAAAGCTAGGATACAGATATATTGTTAGTGAAGTTTGTGAAATAATCCAACCATTCTGGAGAACAATTTGGAACTATGTCCAATAAAACTGCATACACTTTGATCTAGCAATGCCTCTACAGGGTCTGGAAGCCAACACAATCATGAAGGAGGGAAAAGAACCAACATGTGCAAAAATGGAGCATAGAAATGGGAAATTTTGGAGTCACTCAATTAATTATGAAATGTGAAGGTAATAGAATATTATTTTTCTATAAAATTATGAAAAGTTGATTTTAGAAAAAAACATAGAGATTTACATGTACTGATGCTGAGTGAAAGAAACAGGACCAGGAATACATTTTACCCAATAATAGAAAGAAAATACCAGAATCAACTATAAAAGACTTGATTCTTCTTAGTAGTGCAGTGACTCAAAAACTTTTGAATAAATTTTTGAGAGAAAATGTCATCTGCATCTAGAAAAAGAGCTTAAGAGACTAAATATACATCAACATATACTATGTTCACTTTTTTTTCTGTTTTTTATTTCTTCCATGCCTTTTCCCTTTTGCTCTAATTTTTCTCTCCCAACATGATTCATAAAGCAGTATGTCAAAATAAACAAACAAATAAATGATTAAAAAAAAAAAAGAATTATTGAGGATGAACGCAAAGGACACTATTTTCACATTTTAGGGTGACGTTTCCTATCTCTTCTTCTGTTTCTTCTTTCATAATGTGACTAAGGGGTAAATATGTGTAAAACAATTGTACATGTTTAACCTATATGAGATTGTTTGCTATCTTCGGAAAAGGAGATGAAAAGGAGGGAGGAAGAAAATTAAAGCTAAAAATCTTATGAAAAATGAATGTTGAAAACTTAAAAAATTTTTAAACAATGAAATATTTAATTTTTGACTGGCTAAAGTTGATAAAGCTATGAAGGTTCAAAATAAGAATCTGCTGTTTGATTCTTTTCTTTAGTTACTTTGAATTGTTGTGATAGGCAGGCTACACTGCTGAGTGTGAATAATCATAGAGGTTTAGGATAATCACTGTCTATAGGAAGGAATGTATTCATTTTTCCTATAATTTGGTCACTATCATTTTTCATATCCACAAATGATAAATGACATGGCATGGTCAACTTTAGATAATAAAAAGGGCATCTTTTCATTGGCTTTATTTCTCATTACCCAAAGTCACACTGTTCTCAACAAATTGAAGATTGTAAATATTTTTAATTTAATTTAATTTAAATTAATTTAATTAAAATAAAAAAGTCATCAAAAAGTGAATTTGGACAATTGTGAATAGTCTACATATCCACATTGCTATGAAATTATGGAAATCAACTTTTTCAGTTGCATTTGCCTTCTCTAAATTATGTTCTTTATCTTGCAAGGAAAAACACTCAGAACAACATCAACAACCACCACAAAACATGAGTTCATTGGACAGATTAATTAACATATTCAGTCATCTCTATTATTATATCACAAAGTGGCCATGTATAGTATAACACTCCGCATGTTCTTGCCTCTAGGCTCTTCTGGTCACAGAGCCTTTTTTTTATTATGTTCTGTTTCTTTTCTTTTTCTTTGAACAGAGAAATCTCTGTGCTGAAAATCATGAGTGGTAAATATGAGTGATACTTTGTCTGAAAAATAAAATGTGTTTCTTCCATGACAATAGATTCAGGCTGCATTATATTATATTACAAATTCTACAAATAAGACTTATTAGTCTTATTAATTTGAAACAAGTAATTTTGCCACAGTAAGCCTCAGTTTCTGCATCTGTAAAATGTATAAAAATATTTGCAAACATTTGCTAATGAAGGGTTGCATGGAAAAGCACTTTACAAGCTTTAAAATATTACATAAAAGTTAATTATTTTTATCATGAATATTGTTTTTACTTGAGGCAAATGGTCAAATCCACCATTTTTTTTCCAGTTTTTAGGCAGCTAGTTTGAAGGCATTTTTGCTGTTCATTTATTTATTAGGTATATAAGTAAGGAACCTTCCAAAGTTCAGAAAAAAAGTTTTGAAACCTAATACAAAAATCATACAAGGAACTACTTTTTTGTTTGTTTCTTTTTTTTTAGATTTTAAATCATCATTTAATGCAGTATTGAAAAATATACTCTATAATTAGGGATATTTATGATAACTGAATCAGTATTAAAAAACCTTATAGTACTTAGTTCCATGAAACATGGTCTAGAAGCAGAGTCTTCTAGAATTAACTGTAATTTAAATACATACAGATGAGAATAGATGGGTGGGGAATGGGGAAATTGGGACCTGCTTTTATACTTCTTATATCCTTGTTACCCAAAAGGACTAGTTTAGCACATGGTCCATTTTAACATATTCATTAGCTGTTGGCTTATGTATACCTTAAAATTAATATACATTCCAACAATTTCAATTCTTAAACAATTCAAGAATCAGAGTCACTGGACTGAACACACATATATAACCGATGAATCCTGTGACACAACAGAGACCAAAACAGACAATGGATAGTGAAAAAGTTGGGAGAATCCAAAACCTGTTACTTAAACCAATAAAGTGTCTCTTTTTATCTTCTCTGGAAAGGCTACTAGAATCAAGCAATCCTAATTCCAAATACAATCTCATTTCTCTATACTTAAATACATTCTGAAGAGTCCAACATGGCGTTTGGAGGGTAGGAATGGGGAGGATGGTGAATGGTATGATTGTGCATAATTTCAATACCCTGACAAAAACTTGGAAGAAATGAGTTCTGACAGCTTCCCTGCAGGCTTCATGTCCTATTCTAAGAGTCTGTGTTTGGCATTCTCCTTTGCTTTAATCTTTATCAAGGAAACAAGCCGAAGTTTCCAGTTCTCGATACCAATTTTGGAAGTAAATGTGCTGTGAAGGGATGTTGACTGAATTTCTAGCAACTTACTTAAAAGGATATCGGGAAGCCAATTTTTTATTATTTTTTCACAAAACAAAATTAATTGCCTTGACTCCCCAACCCCCATATTTACATTGCTTTCAATAGGATCTTGAACAATAGGACATTAAATGTAGGGTCAAAAAAAAATACTCAATACATGCATAGCTGAAAATTTCTTATAAAATCTGGTCAATCAAATATATGTTAAAATTAATTCATCTGTTAAAATATTATGCCAGTGTATCATCCTGAGAATAGAAACAATAATATGATACAATGGAAAAAGAAATAGATTTTACAATCAGAAAATACAGTTTTAGTCTCAGCTTCAAAATTTGTTAGTTATGTTACCTTGGACAAATATATTTATTCTATCTCATCATAAGTTTCCTCATCTTTTAAATGGGTATAATTTTGTTTTCACTATATAATACCTCAGAACATTATTAGAAATGAAGTTTGTAAGCTGTGTGGCATTACATAAATATTAGTTATTCTATTAATTTTACATCCTTATAACCCATACTCTATATGTACAAATTGTTCTTGAAAATATCTTAAAATATCATTGGGTTTCTTTTCATCACTCTTTCCCCCCTTATTTGCCACATTAATTACTTGGATGCCTAAAATAAGTTGTTCAGTTTTGATTTTTTTTTTTAGTTGATAGTGACATTTAAATAAATAACATGATTTTCAATGCCTTTATCTAATAAAGATAATGAGAAAAGTAAAATTCAAAAGTTAACAGCTGATGCTACAGTAAACCATCCAAAGCCTTGATTTTCATGATTGAAACATGCTGCTACTAAGGATGCTACTATTAACACTTTGGCAGATGCTGCTAGAACCCCATTGTCTCTCCCTTTCTTTCTCTGTTTTTTAACATGTGGCATAAGTATTGTGTTTGAGAGAATTAATTTTCTTTGAGGTTTCTGTTAATAGCATTTGAAATCATCACAATTTTATATTTCACTGGCATAACATGTAAATTGTCTTTTAAGCTTTGAGTCTTTCTTTTTCTGGTTTACTGGGCTCTTCGTATATGTTTCATGTCTAATTTAAAAAAAGTCATTTCTTTTACTATGACAAGACCCATTCTCAATGAACATAACTTAAAAAATAAAGAAATCTTAGTAATTTTTACCATGGGCAAGCAGTAAAAAATAATAATTATACATAAAACCACGAAGTCAAAATAATTTCTAACAGAATATGATGTTTATTTAAATAGCCCAATAAAATAGCCATATATGTTGGACAAGAATGACAAAAAATAAGTGGGCTAGATTGTATTTGGAAGATGGTATAAGACTTTCAAAAACTCCTCCTGGACATAAACTCTATCATTTTATATTAATATTTTCCTATTGATCTTCTATTAATATAATACAGTACAAAAGTGGAATTCCTAAAAAATAAGATTTGTGGTTAATTCAAAGAACAATAGAAAAAAAAAAAAAACAGAGGTCTGAGTAAACACTCTCATACATATTTTGTGTTTGAATTGAAGCAAAAGATATGATAAGAAACATAATTGGAAAAGTTGTTGGATTAGTCTTTCACTGAGAATAAGAGACAATATACAGACAATAGGATGACTGCAATGAAGATAAAAGATTTGAAGGAAAGCCTTGGATATAACACATCTAAAGGATTATGGGAGGATATGAACAAGAATTTCACAGAATAACAAGGTATAATTGCATTGTTGTCTGTCTGTCTTGTGGAAATGACAGATTAGTTAGAATTTAGCTTTTCTTTAAAAAATAGGCTTTTTTAATAACCACAAAAGTCCTATTCTTTATCACTAGTTTTGCTCTGATTTTGTAATTATTATATTAGAATATTATTATGTAATTAACAGTGCATCATCATTCTGATTGTGTTTTCTGGCCTAGGTATCACTGCATATGCACCTATAGATATCTTCGAATTCTTTATATTGATATATTTTATAAAGCAATTGGAATCCATAATGTTCTTATACTTTAAATTATTCAGTCATTTTCAAATATAAGATCCACGGGTTATTTCCCAGTTACGGAATATTTCAGAGACATAAGCTATGAATATTTTTGTATAAATAGGACTTTAATTTATGGACAAGAAGAGGAATACCCTCTTTTTCTATTGTCAAATATAGGTAACTTTTCTAGAGCATTCTCTCATTCTCATTGAGACTGAAAACAAAACATATTCGTACGTTAATTATGGATATTCTATAGTTGTTTTGAGAAAACAAAGCAATAAAATAATTTGTAAAATTAATGTATTCCAAGAATAAGTAAAGGCCATACACTTTTTTGGGGGGGATTTGGCAAAACTTTCTCATGTTTCTATAATTTGACCTGAAATTGTGTTCAGAAAAGTTAAATGATTAATCCATGTTAACTCAGCAAATGTCAGAGGCTTCGGTTTTTCCTGAATTTAAGTGCAGTTACACTGCACATGTTTCTGTATATAAATTAGTTGTTCAGAATTTATTGTATTATTCACCTCAAGGACATGTGGGGGGCAGAGGGGAAGTACCTTCCTTGTTGATAATGCAACAAACTCTTGATTTTTTTTAATGTAGATGTTTTGAACAGGTGATTGTATAAAATGAATTATTTTGTGTAATTGAATCCTCTTCTGCTCCTCAGTCCCTACTGATTAGTCAGCTAGCAAGTGCTTAAGGCATGTAAACTTAAACTTGAATATTAAATTACATAAAGGAAGATTGAAGATGTTAATCTGCTAGTCTGCAACATAAACTTCATTCAAAATGTTCCAAAGACAAATGTAAATGCTTTTTTAATATTCTATCAAAATGGAAGTTTGCACAAAGATGAAGTTCAATGAATGGTAAATTTTTAAAAGCTTGATTTTTAGTTCTGTTCATGCTAATTACTTGTTAGCAATTGGACCTCAGTTTGCTCCTCTATAAAATGAAGATGGTAATGTCTGATATTCTTATGCCTAGCATACTTATGATCAAATTGGATAATTCTTCTTTCCTTCCTTTCTACAAAGCATTTTGAAATCCATAAAGTACTCTATAAATGCATGCTAAGAGTGACTTTTCTGGGTCACAGAACTACTCTGTTCTCATAGATAATTGAGAAGTGGAGTCTTGTCTAGCCTTATGATTCTATGATATAAGTGCAACTGCTTTTAAAATAAATGTCTTTTGATGCATGGTTTTGTGATGGACCTCTAACAAAGAAGCTCAAATCAAGTGTATTATGAACATTTCAAATACAATAACATATCCCACTGATACTGATCTTTGGGCTCAGTGCTCAAAAGGTACATCTCCCTATGCAAGACCATTATTTCTGACATAGCTTAATATTGTATGGAGTTGGGTGAAGATTTGCTTGAATAAATCAAAAAGAAGAATCAGAAAATAGTATAATATGTGTGGGCAGTTTGGCAGAAAGCCCTTAAAGCCAGTATGAAGAGAGTTAATTTGATATAAAGGTCACTGGAGAAGGCATCAGAGGGATTTAGAGAAGGGGAGTGATGGATATGGCTGAGGCTATGAGTGATAATAATTTTCAGGGTAGCATTTTGGATTGTTTGGAAAGGTTACAGGGTGGATGTGATGAGAAGGTTGTGGTATTTCCATCAAAAGGTAACTGGACTTGGAAAATACCCAGATAAATGGAAGACAAGTGAGAGGGGTGATTTTCGAAGCTGTTGAGATAGCATGAACGTTCCATTGCGTTAAAGTAAAGAAAGGACAAAAATACAATTTGAAGGTATTAAATATCCAAAATTTATCTTGTGGAACAACAGCAAGTTAAGTATTCTTTGTGAATGGCTTTTTCTTAGTGAGATTTAGAAAAGGAAAACAGATGTGATGGAAAAAATAAAATTTTGGTCTTCTATATGTAGACTAGGTAGCAAAACTTATTCTGAAAATCTGTCTACGTCAACTCAATTCAATTCAATAAATATTTATTGAGCATCTGTTCTGTGCCAGGAACTATACAAAGCTCTGGAGATACACATAAGAAAATGAAATATAGTTCCTTCACACATGGTTCTTAAAGTTAAATGGGGAAGACAATACCAAAGAGAAACTGGAAATAGTTGGGCAAATTGAAGAGAGAATACAGGTGTCCAGGAGGAGGGGCATCTTGTTCTACTGTGTTGAAATCAAAAATGGCTGCAGCTTAAAAGTGGAGCATTCAGTGAAGAAAATGTTTGTGTGGAATTTGGTGCCTCAGTTTCCAGTCCTCTAACTGGAGAGGAAACTAAGGGAGGTAGCCACATGTAGAAGAGTTAGCAAGCACCATGTTGATGAGATCTGACATGGTCAACTTAATCTAGGAAGAACACTTTTTCCTACAGAATTGACATTAAGCAGAATTGCGATCGAAAACTAGACATCTGTTATGTGACTATATATCTCTTTTATTGTCTGAAATTGGATAATTAGGTACCTTTTTTAAAGTTTAAAGCACTACCTCCTGCAAGTAACCTCTGATGAAACATACTTCCTTTCTGAAAGGAACAGTCCATTACATCATTATTAATCAGGGGGGAAAATTACAGGGAGCCATTCTGTACTTTTATGTAATCTCTTTTATATATCATATAACATTCACAAATTTGTAATAGAACATACAATCAGAGTGATCTAAGTTACTAAGCTGCTTGATGTCATGAAAGCTAAAGCAAGACCTATAGGAACGTAGATAGATCCAGTGGATGATTAAAAGGAGAATTTAGACAAGAATTTGTAAAATGAAAAGATTAAGGTGCATGGTAAAGAGAATACAGAAAATGATTAGGTTATAAATATGTTGAAAGACTAAAGAAACAATCTGATTTTCATTTTTACCAAAGAGCTATTCTTTAAGATCGGTAGCTACATATAAAATTTTGAGGAATTCAAAAGGATGGATCTAAAACATGGGTCACTGCCTGGGGAGGAAGGATAGTAAGGGAATTGCTATACCTTGACAATTTGATGGCATCCATTGAAGAAGTTTAAATGTTCGACTGTTGAATATAAAATTCAACTATCTAAAAACCTGGCTGTATTTATCTCAGGATACGTATGAGGCAAGATTTAGTCATGCTGGTAGAGCAATAGTTAGAACTTTCAGCATTCTCATCTCAAGCCAATGGTAAGTTATTCAATTGCCTACACAAGACATATGATTTTATTAATTCAAAAAATATGCTTTGACTTCTCTGACCTTTCACTTTGAGGGCAATCAGTATAAAAACAATCAATATAAAAATGGAAAAATGGCTTTGAGAACAATAACCATCAAATAAATATAGTTACTTTACTGAGAAGAGGAAAATAAGTTTGCGAGAATTTTCTTAATTGTCAAAACCATGGTTTTTGAGGGGTATTTTTTGGTTTTGTATTCTGAAATTTAACATATTTGTCTTTAAAATTATATGTGTATACATGTATATATGTATATATGCATATATATATATAAAACATATATATGCAGGTATAGAATATCTATATATGTTATATATAGATATGTATAGATATATATTTATATATACCTATATCTAAAATCTGTCACAAGTTTGGAGGAAAGACATAACCATGTGGAATAATTGGAGCAGAAATACATTCATTGCATCAAATCACTCAAAGACTCTTTTGTACTTTATGAGAGTGCTTCTAAAAGCCATTAGGCTGCTTAAAAAGGCTCTACTTCTCTAAGTGTGTAGATACAGATGTACTATAGAATGTTTATGCAAAAGCTATTTCAGCCACTTTTAAAATTTCCTAATGCTACTTTCATTTTAAAGAAGATTTAATTCTGGATTAAAAACCAGAACGTAAATGTCATTTATTGTATCCTCTTAACTGACAGGATTATAGAATTTCCTTAAGATAAAAAAATCTCAAATCCTCAATATTAGAAATATTCACTTGTGCACATGAACATATATATATATATATGTATATACATAAACACATTCATATATGTATTTGGTGGGAAAGAAAGTTGTTTGGAACTTATTTGGGGCATGCCTGTTAGGATAATACATGGCAATTTTGCATTTTATTTAATTGCCTTTACTTCTTAGGTGCTAAAATCACTTATTTCTATGCTGCTATGTGACTCAAAGGGTTATTAGAAACTGGAAATAAATAAAGCCCTTGTGGTCCTGCCCTAACTACTTTGCCCAAATCTTACCTTCTCCTTTCCATGATATGATGATCTCAAATTGGAACCTGTTCAGACATATCTGAAGAACATCAATAACTCATAAACTTTTCCTCCTTCACAGGAGGAATAAGTATAATTCTTTCTTAACAAAACTAACCATTTATGTACACATAGACAAAGCTTCTTCAAAGAATCAGCTGACCTGAAAAAGCAATCTTCCTAAGTTCCTAGGAGCTATAAAAGCTTTAGTTTTCAAAGTCCCCATTTTGCTTGAAGCCTCTTGACCCAGATACACATCAGAAAAATGACCCAAGGAAAAGCAAATATTATGTTTGTGCATTTGAAAATGCAAAACCATCCTATTGTCATAGTGTTCATTTCTTTCACCTCTGCCAGTATCCTTTCTTGTAGGAGGAAGGTATGGAAGCAGGATGGATTTAAAACCAGTGTGATCAATCTATTTGTAGAAAATTCTGTTTTATATTTCTGAGATAAAAAGGCAAATACCTGTCTCATAAAGTAAAAATGTCTTTAAGAACCATGGGGTACTTTTAATGCCAAAGATAACTAATAAAATAGTCATTGAGCATCTTGAGCCCTCTCTTTATTATAATTGTATTTTTTTAAATAGAGTAATAAATCTGAACAATTTTAATGAGATTTTTATTCAGTGATTATTTATTAGGAACTTACTATATTTCAGAGATTACGTTGAGTGCTGAGGAAACAGAGAGGCAGACAGAGACAGAGAAAGAAACATACTCAGAGAGAAAGAGGGAGAGAGAAATATGCAACTATTTTGTATAAATGAAAACAAATTCATAGAAATATATGTAATCTATAATGCACACATATTTTATATGCCACATATGTATATGTCATAATGCTTAAAATATTTTAATGAATATATAATGCTCAATGGTAAATAAATAACAAATTAAAGAACCTTCTCCATCAAAACTGACAGTGAATTATCCATAGAACTTTATTTTTTGACACATTTATTATGCTTATCTTATAGGATTATGTATGATAATTATATCTTTGTTTCTTTTCTTCCATTTTCACTACAAGTGCCAAGAGGATAGGGAACAGATTTTATTGAAATCTCTTATCTCCCCTAATTTCTAGAATCAGCATTTTACACACAGAAAACATTTAATAGATATTAGATGAATTTATTAATCCTTTAAGAAATTAAATGAACAAATGATTTAAAAAACCCATACAAGAATATGATTTGAATATAGCATATGAAAATAAAAACATGCCACGGGTGCAAAACAAACTTCATGGCCCTTTCCTCATGGTCCTTGCAACTACAAAATTATAAAGTTTGTTAGCATTATTAATCACCTTATTTTACTTTGTGATCATGGTCCTTTTTAATTCTATTCTAACCATTTGAGTGAGCCAGTTTTCATGTGTAGGGGTTCATTAAGTGCTGGGATAAAAGAGTGTTGTCTTCTTTAATTATGAGTAACAATGAAAGAGTAGAATTTTTTCTTTCTGATGGATAGAGGGATGTCTTGAAAATTAGGAAGAACTGTGTCCATGATAAGCCTTTCACATATACTCACAATTTAACCATACCAAATTTCTTAACTTTTCAGTTCTCTCAGACAGTCTTTCACCATAAATCAGAAAAGAGTTTTAGATTTTCAGCAGTGAAAGAAATTTCTACATGGAGAGTTCCCATCTAAGATTAATATCATATTTCCAGATATGTGTATGTATACATGCAAAAAATACACTAATATAATATTAAATATGTGTTGGTTATAAAAGTTCATATAAAATCTAATTGATAACAATGAAAATATTAAAACATAAGCATACTTACTGTTATATATTGATAAATAAAATAATGAATAATGATAATTCATGAACAAGACTATTTAAAATCTGCATGCTTTGACAGAAACAATTTTTGATCAAGACTGAATACAAACTAGATCAAAGTACAGTGTAAATGTGAAGAGAATCACAAATGCTAAAAAATAATCAAAATTTTCAAGGAAATGTTTTGGATAATCTCCTGCCTGCCAATAATACATAACACTATATATTTTATAATTTAATATTGCTTTCATTAAACACTCTATTTCTCAGGAAAAATGACAATATCACAAGGTTAAACTCCCAGTGTGGAGTAGATCTGGAGATGTTACTAATTAACTATTTTTAATAAGTTCACTAAAGAAGGAAATGGAAAAATGTCCTGTCTGCTTTTCAATTAGCATATTTTGCTCCTTGTCACTTGTTCCCAATTGTCTATTTTGACTAAACTGCACATTATTCTTACCTGAACATTTTTCTCTTTAATATATTTTTAATGATTATTTTATTCTGTCATTAGCAATGAAATATATTGCTTAATATTGGTCAACCAATAACTTCATTTAAGAGGGACAGGAATATAATAATCCTTCTGTGAAAGAGAAAGTAGTCTATGCAGGTGGGTTGGCAATGCATCTTCTCAGAACTAGCATTTTCATTAACATATACATTGTTCTGCAATTGACAATCCGAGAATAAAAACTCTATAATGTAAGAAGAAATCATTTCTATTGCAATAAGCATTGTCCCTTTTCCTGTCTCCTTTGCTGCCTAATATAAAATCATGTTCTGTTGTACATAAATGGCAAACTACAAAATTGCAAAGCTTGTTAGCAGTATTAGGCAGCTTATTTTAGTTTGTGATCAAGTAGCATTGGCTTCCTTTCTTCTCACCACTTATTTGACAGTTTTCTGTCACTTTATCGGAGTAAGTTTGGATGGTAGAGGCTATGAAACTGGCATCATATTTTCTGTTTAACATTCTTTTTGACATAATGAACATTTCCCCCCTCTTTTGCTGAAATCAGCACTTGGGAAAGATCAAATACAGGAAGGTCTTTAACAGCTTAAAATTTCCCCTGTCATTATCTTGTCAGTTGCATCAGACCTTGAATGTTCAAAACTGTGAAAATTTTTCAAGACAATTTTGATAGAGGCACTGCTGGTTAAGATTCTTTTTTTTATGATTTTCAGAGTTTGGGAGCATTCAAAGAGATGTGAGGAGTATGAATGTTGCTTAACCATCACCCAAAACTGGAGTCTCTATTTTTACAAGTTTAGTTAGTTATCCAAGGTCAGTTTGGACTATGCAATTCATTGTTTTGTTTTGTTCATTTCAGTTTTTTTTTTTTTTTTTTTTTTTTTTCTTAGATGTTCATTCAAAGTCAGCACCAACAATAAAATGGTTTGTAGCTATAATATCTTTGTCACCATTTTTGGTAATGAACATTTATCTGGTAGACATATTTTCTTTCTTTCTTTCTTTCTTTCTTTCTTTCTTTCTTTCTTTCTTTCTTTCTTTCTTTCTTTCTTTCTTTCTTTCTTTCTTTCTTTCTTTCTTTCTTTCTTTCTTTCTTTCTTTCTTTCTTCTTCTTCCTTCCTTCCTTCCTTCCTTCCTTCCTTCCTTCCTTCCTTCCTTCCTTCCTTAGTTTCTTTCTTTCTTTCTTTCTTTCTTTCTTTCTTTCTTTCTTTCTTTCTTTCTTTCTTTCTTTCTTTCTTTCTTTCTTTCTTTCTTTCTTTCTTTCTTTCTTTCTTTCTTTCTTTCTTTCTTTCTTTCTTTCTTTTCTCTTTCTTTCTTTCTTTCTTTCTTTCTTTCTTTCTTTCTTTCGTTTTCTTTCTTTCTTTCTTTCTTTCTTTTTTTCTTTCTTTCTTTCTTTCTTCTTTCTTTCTTTCTTTCTTTCTTTCTATTTATTTACTTATTTATTTTATTATTATAGTTTTTTATCTTTAAAAAATATGCATGAATATTTTTTCAACACTGACCCTTACAAAACTGTCTGTTCCAAATTTGTCCTTCCTTGTCCCCCACCCCTTCCCCTGGGTAGCCGGTAGTTCAATACATGTTAAATATGTTAAAATCTATGTTAAATCATACACATACACACACATACATATTTATACAGTTATTTCGCTGCACAAGAAAAGTCAGATCTAGAAAGAAAGAAAAAAACTAAGAAGGAAAAAAATGCAAGCAAACAATAACAGAAAGAGTGAGAATTCTGTGTTACGGTTTACATTTAGTTCCACAATCCTCTCTCTGGGTGTAGATAGCTTCATCACTGAACAACTGGAAATGTTTTGAATCAGTGTTTAATAGAGCCACATCCATCAGAATCGGTTGATCATCATATAGTTTTGTGATTGCCACATATAATGACCTCCTGGTTCTGCTCATTTCACTTAGCATCATTTCTTGTAAGTCTCTCCAGGCCTCTTTGAAATCATCCTGATGGTCACTTCTTATAGAACAATAATATTCCAGAACATACATATATCATAATTTATTCAGCCATTCTCCAATTGATGGGCATCCATTCAGTTATCAGTTTCTATCCACTATAAAAAGGACTGCTACAAACATTTTTTGCATATACAGATCCCTTTCCCTTCTTTAAGATCTCTTTGGGATATATAAGCTGAGTCAAAGGGTATGCACAGTTAGATAATTTTTGAGCATTGTCCCAAATTACTCTCTAGAATGGTTGGGTTTGTTCACAGTTCCACCAACAATGTATCAGTGTCCCAGTATTCCCATATCCCCTCCAAGATACCATACATCATTATCTTTTCCTGTCATTTTTGCCAATCTGAGAGGTATATAGTGATATCTCAGAGTTGTCTTAATTTGTATTTCTCTGATAAGTAGTAATTTGGAACACTCTCATATGAGTGGATGTAGTTTCAATTTCATCATCTGAGAATTGTCCTTTGACCACTTATCAATTGGAGAATGGCTTGATTTCTTATAAATTTAAGTGAATTTTCTATATATTTTGGAAATGAGGCCTTTATCAGGACATTTAACTGTAAAAATGTTTTTCCAGTTTATTGTTTCCTTTCTAATCTTGTCTGCATTAGTTTTTTTGGTACAAAAAATTTTTTAACTTAATATAATCAAACTTTTCTATTTTGTGATCAATAATGATATCTAGTTCTTTTTTGGTCATAAATTCCTTCCTTTTCCACCAGTCTGAGAGGTAAACTATCCTGTGTTCTTATAATTTATTTATAATCTCATTCTTTAAGTCTAGATCATGAACCCATTTTGACCTTATCTTGGTGTATGGTATTAAGTGTGGGTCAATGCCTAGTTTTTGCCATATTAGTTTTCAATTTTCCCAGCAGATTTTGCCAAATAGCGAATTCTTATCACAAAAGATGGGGTCTTTGGGTTTGTCATACACTAGATTGCTATAGTTATTACTATTTAGTCTTGCGAACCTAAATGTTCAACTGATCAACTACTCTTTTTCTTAGCCAGTACCAAATGTTTTTGATGACTGCTGCTTTGTAAAATAGTTTTAGATCTTCTACAGCTAGACCACCTTCATTCAATTGTTTATTTTCACTAGTTCTCTTAAAATTCTTGACCTTTTGTTCTTCCAGATGAATTTTGTTATTTTTTTCTAGGTCAATAAAATAGTTTCTTGGGAGTTTGACTAGTATAGCACTAAATAAATAGATTCATTTAGGTAATATTGCCATTTTTATTATATTCGTTCGACCTATCCAAGAGCACTTGATATTTTTTTTTTCAATTGTTTGAATCTGACTTTATTTGTGTAGAAACTGTTTTGTAGTTTTGCTTATATAGTTCCTGACTTTCCTTTGGTAGATAGATTTCCAAATAATTTATTCTATTGACAGTTATTTTAAATGGAATTTTTCTTTGTATGTCTTGCTGTTGGATTTTGTTAGTGATGTATAAAAATGCAGATGATTTATGTGGATTTATTTTGTATCCTGCAACTTTGCTAAACTTGCAAATTATTTCTAGTAGCTTTTTAGTTCATTCTCTGGGGTTCTCTAAGTATACTAAAAAGTGATAATTTGGTTTCCTCATTATCTACTCTAATTTTTAATCTCTTTTTCATTTTTTATTGTCAAAGCTAGCATTTCAAACATAAATTGAATAGGAGTGGTGATAGTGGGTAACTTTATTTCACTTCTGATCTTATTGGGAATAGTTTCAGTTCATCCCCATTACTTATGAAGCTTACTGATGGTTTTAAATAGATGCTAGTGACTATTTAAAGGAAAAGTCCATTTATTCCTGTACTTTCTAGTGTTTTTAATAGGAATGGGTGTTGGATTTTATCAAATGCTTTTTCTGCATCTATTATAATTGTATAATTATATGTTTTTTTTTTAAATTTGATTATGCTAGACATAACTTCATACAAATAGGATGTATATCTTAGGAAAGTTAATTCATATGCTAAATTATAGATCCCAATGAACCAATAAGAAAATTTATGTTTACAAAGTAGGTATTGGTATAGTGTTTTAAAATATACAAATAAAATTACATGAAGATATTAAAGTAAAAAAAATAACAAAAAACTTTTTTCATGCAGCTCAACATATTTTCTGCTTTACAAAACAAAAACAAACAAACAAACAAAAAAAACAACAAACTACCAATGATTTGAATTTTTTTTTTTAATTTTTGATCTTGACCTGTAATTTCATTTGTTTAGGAATTCCTATGAGGAAACTTCATTTCCCTTTGAAAATCAGAAAGTACGCTAAAATATTTTCTTAGAGGTGCCTAGGGAATGCAGAGCATAAGTAACTCCATCTGGTTCAAAGATCAGAGCCCGAATGTGAAAGAAGATCTTCCTATCTTCTCAATCCATTTGGCCATACTGCCTTCTTCCAGAAGATGAATAGCTATAATTTAAATTGAACTTTTTCCTTCATATTTTTTTAGGTTAATCAAGAAGGCCAGGGGTAGGAGATTCATATTACTATAATTGGTTTGAAGTGAATTTACAGAAATGGCTACAGGGAAAAATAATAACTATAACATTTTCTGCCTTTAACTTTCATTCCTTCATTTCTAACGAAAATATCAAATGTCATCCTTTTTATGCTCTTCATTTCCTTACTCTGAATGTGGCTTTCTATCCTTATTACTCTGTTGAAAATCTTATATCAGAGATTGTCAAGAACTTCTATCTTACTAAAAACAAATAGCATTTTTCATGAACTTATTATCAACTTTTTTTGACAATTTCTACCCTGTTGACTTCTGTGACATTAGTGATAGTCTGGTTTAAGTTCTGTTACTATGCAACCTATATGTATATTTGTTTTTTCTTGCTTTTCTATACCTTAAATTTGGGCATTCTCCTAGTCTTGATTTTTAATCTTCTGCTTTTCTTTCCATATGATCTCTTTCACTTAGCTCATCCTCTTTCACATTTGGGCTGATTCTCATATATCTTTTCATTTTTATAAAGTCTATTGTCCTAGATTCCAAATTGCCTTTGAAATATTTCCATGAGACTGCTACACAGTCATAACAAATTCAATTTCCAGGCTAAGATCATCTCAATCCTATGTTACTGAAAGAATGTGTTAATATTCAGTTTCTTGCTGTGGTAAACTATCCAGGTTTCATTATTATACAAGAAGGTCAGTACAATAACTCTTTAGACCTTCAATCTGGCAGTCAGTCTCATACCATTTCTCTTTGACACTCAGTTAGCTCTAGCAATAATGTATCAGCTTCATAGCCAATTGTCATTGTTGTCATTGTTTCAATCCATAACAATATACTCCCAAGGTAAGCAAACTTATCAATGGTATTTAAAACTTTTTTATTTGCTGTAACTGGTAGAGCCTTCAACAGCTGCAGTGAGTGCACAATCATCTGCAAATCAAGAATTATGTACCAAACACTCCCTTCACCTTAGTCTTGACTTTTATCTTTTCAAATTAAATAGTATACAATCAGCAAAGTAGATGATAGTCATGCATATTCATCTTCATTGAAGATATCTGACAACATAGCTGAAAACATCATGCTAGAATATATGGAAGCAAGCACACAATCCTGATTTCACTCCATTGTTGACTAGGAAATCATGAAAGCATCTTCCACTAACCAGAACCATCATGAAATTATTGAATAATATTGATGAACTTCTCCAGGCATTTGACATAATTTTCCAAAATGCCACAAATGACAGTATCAAAAGCCTTGGTTAGATCAAAAATGTTATGTACAGATTTCTGTAATTCTGTAAATGCTTCTGGCATTTCTCCTGAAGCTGTTGCACAATAAACACTATCTATCAACTGATCGGTATATCTTTTTATTGATTTTTCCTATAAACCTATAAACTTAGATCAATCAATAGACAGACAGATAATATTGTTAGACCCTTTTCAAAACTACACAGGTTATCAGGCAAATTATCATTTTTGCAGGGGAAACATCAGCTTATTAAAGGAGATTCTGATATGAATCTTGCCAGCAATAATAAAAAGAGAAACCTTTCTTGATTATCACAGGAAAAATCTATTTCTCTACCTTGAATTCTTGGGAAGTAATCTGCTCTTGTTATATAACCTGGAAAATTACGTCGCCTTTTGTATGAGTATATATCTCAGATGGAACTGAATCAATAACAGGTGCTTTGTAAGGGAGGGAAACCTAATGACATTCAAAATTTCTTCATCCTTTGGAAATTTGGCTAGAAGGGGATTGACTTGAAGCTAAAGTTGTCATTGGCTTCAGCACTGATTCATGATGGTTTGTTGAGAACACAATGAAAGGGTTTGGCCCATCCCTTCAGGATCATGTCTTTATTACACATTACTATGGCTCAATTGGCACTGAGTAGTTAAATTGTACCATAAGACTTTGGCCCATAAATAGCCTTCATGAAATCATAAAAGCACTTTGGATTGTTACTATCAATTTAAACTGAATTTCATTTGCCTTCATACCGAGTCAAAAGCCATAGCTCTCTCTAAATTTGTTTGAACTTCACCTTTGATGGAGTTAAATACAGCCTTCTCAGAGATGAATAGTTCTATCCTGCTGGAAAACCACATGAAGATCTCATTTTTCACTTAGTAGTTTCTGAATTTTCCCATAATTTTTGTCAAAGTAATTTTGATGTTTTCACATATGCTGGCTCAAATGAATAAATGCTGTGTTGTACATCACATTTCTAAGTTTCCACTCCTTTTCTGCTCCACAGTTGCCGACTGTATATTGGTTTAAATTTCCCTCCGATTCAGAGAAGAGCTCTAATGCATTGATATGAAATCTTCGAATAATAATCTTTCCTTGGGGTCTCTGCTGTTATTGAATAGGAGAGGATAAGTCTATGATCAGTCCAGCATTCTGCACCATCCTCTTTCTCACATCCTTTCTGTCTCTTTTCCTTACACTGACATAGTCTATTAAATGCCAGTGTTTATTGCAAGGGATCCAATATGGTTTTTTGAGTTTAGGTAAAGAGAAGACACTGTTGGTGCTGAAAAGGTAATAAGATATGCAAGTCTTCTATAGTAAGTAGCCATTGTTGTTGATATTTCCAACTCCATTCTTTGGATGATGGTGGTGTGACATTATCGTGCAAGTGGCAATAATATTGACATGAGTGTGTCCTTCACTCCTTTTTATAGGCATACAGTGTTGCTCACTAGATTAGTTTTGATAACAAATCTTACATTAGCTTCATGACATTCCCCTTCACTGCAGAAAAACAAAACAAAACAAACAAACAAACAGAAATGATATTTGAGCCCAGGTTCAGTAAGATAGCCTTTATTTGTCAACCTTGTTTCACTCAAGATGCTATTTGGATGTAATATCTGCTCAGTTTTATCACCACAAGAGCTGCTCATCTTTGATGTCTACTAGACTTTGTGTGTATATTTGTGTGTGCACATTGTAGGTATTGATGGTAAAGCGTGCGCGCGCGTGTGTGTGTATATGTGTGTGCTTTGATTGCAAAGTGAGATTCCCACCTGCCATGGTGAACAGGCAAAAACTTGATAAGCACATAATTTTTAGGGTACCTTTTATAGATCTTCCTCTCTCTGGGGGCATGAGAAGTACCATCCTTAAAAGGCAGCTCAGAGACCCAGGGTGCTGCTGAATCCCACTGTTGCTTCCAGTGAGAAAAAACTATGACCTGGGCCACCTGTGTATAGAATCACACATGTGCCTGTACCTGCTACTTTGTCATTTTCTTGTTTATATTTAACTTCTAATGTTCACTTCAAGGAAACTATGTGCAGAATTTCACAAGCTTGTACCCTATAGAAATGAAAACTTTTCTGGATCTCCCCTTTGCTGAATTGGGTCAATTTCCCCCTTAAAAATATTGATAGATTTTCGAATTTGTTCTTAACTAACATACTGCTTATGGAAAAAAATGGGAAATACTTAGCTTGAGGCAGAGAGATGTGGCTACAAGGGATATTGGTTGCCTTAGCAACCATATATTGGTCAAACTTTTTAGAACTGAGCTCAAGAAAGCAAATAGTGCTCTGTTCCCATACCTGAACATCTCCCTCCTCATTATATCCACATTTCTGGCAAGGATTTTTCAAAGTCAGGGTAAAACTGTATCATGGGAAAGAATATAACAGATAAATTCAGCAAAAAAAAAAACACACAACAAAATATATGTGCGTGAGTATATGTATATATCTATATATGCATATGTATATTTGTGAAGTATATATGTATATATATACATATACATATTTATGCAGAATATATATATGCATATACTTATTTTAGAAGGATTATAATGTAATGCAAAAAAATAAACATAGGATTTAGAAAATTTGAATTCATATCCATGCTTCGACACTTGTTGCATCACAATGAATAAGTCAATTCACTTCTTTAAACCTGCATTTATTTAGCTGTAAAATAAAAATGATAGCATTATCTTTCTTAAAAGATTATTGTGAGATAAGTAAAAGTGTAAAATACATCATCTTAATAAAAGGAAGCAAATATTATAAATACTATGAAGTGCTGTAGAATGTAGAGATCATATCATTATCCTTATCACTGTGCTTTAAATCAATAACATTTTTCAAAACTTCATTTTCAGCAAAAATAACAAATTATCTTTGGAGTCAGGAGTAGCTAGAATCCAATCTTGCTTCTAACACTTTTTTATAGTTTTTTTTTTTATTTACAAGATATATGCATGAGTAATTTTACAGCACTGACAATTGCCAAGCCTTTTGTTCCAATTTTTCCCCTCCCCCCCAGATGGCAGGTTGACCAATACATGTTACATATGTTAAAGTATAGATCAAATACAATATATGTATACATGTCCAAACAGTTATTTTGCTGTACAAAAAGAATTGGACTTTGAAATAGTGTACAATTAGTCTGTGAAGGAAATCAAAAATGCAGGTGGACAAAAATAGGGATATTGGGAATTTTATGTAGTGGTTCATAGTCATCTCCCAGAGTTCTTTCACTGGGTGTAATGATTCAGTTCATTACTGCTCTATTGGAACTGATTTGGTTCATATCATTGTTGAAAACGGCCATAACCATCAGAATTGATCATCATATAGTATTATTGTTGAAATATATAATGATCTCATGGTCTTGCTCATTTCACTTAGCATCAGTTCATGTAAGTCTCTCCAGGCCTTTCTGAAATCATCCTGTTGGTCATTTCTTACAGAATGATAATATTCATATACCAGAATTTATTCAGCCATTCTCCAATTGATGGGCCTTCACTCAGTTTCCAATGCCTGGCCACTAAAAAGAGGGCTGCCACAAACATTGTTGCACATACATGTCCCTTTCCCTTATTTAAGATCTCTTTCGGATATAAGCCCAGTGGTAACATTGCTGGTCAGAGAGTATGCACAGTTTGATAACTTTTAGAGCATAGTTCCAAATCATTCTCTAGAATGAGTGGATGTATTCACAATTCTACCAACAATGTATCGGTGTCCCTGTTTTCCCACATCCCCTCCAACATTCTGCATTATCTTTCCCTGTCATTCTAGCCAATCTGACAAGTGTGTAGTGGTATCTCAGAGTTGTCTTAATTTGCATTTATCTCTAATTAACAATGACTTGGAGCATCTTTTAATATGGCTAGAAATAGTTTCAATTTCTTCATCTGAGAATTGTTCATACCCTTTAAACATTTATCAATTGGAGAATTGCTTGATTTCTTATAAATTATAGTCAGTTCTCTCTATATATTTGGAAATGAGGCCTTTATCAGAACCTTTGACTGTAAAAATGTTTTCCCAGTTTATTGCTTCCCTTCTAATCTTACCTGCATTATTTTTGTTTGTACAAACAGATTTTCAGTTTGATATAAGCAAAATTTTCTATTGTGTGATCGGTAAGGATCTCTAGTTCTTCTTTGGTCATAAATTCCTTCCTCTTCTAAAGTTCTGAGAGGTAAACTATCCCATGTTGTCTAATTTATTCACAATCTCATTCTTTATACTTAAATCATGAATCCATTTTGACCTTATCTTGGTATATGGTGTTAAGTGTGGGTCAATGCCTAGTTTCTGCCATACTAATTTCCAATTTTCCCAGCAATTTTTATCTTGCTTTTAATACTGTCTAATATTATAGCCTCAACAAGTCACTTTACCTTTCCTTGGTCTATCATTTCTCTGAGTGAAAATGGGAAAAGTCTTCAATGATACAATTAGAAAAAACTAATCATATGACTAACTTAACAACAAAAATCAGAACTTAAAAACAAAGGAAACTTTATCCCCTATGTCTACTCCTTTGGATGAGTACTTATGCTAAACAACTTTTTCAAGAGAGGGATGGATATCATATTGAAAATACAAATTTATTTAAGTGTTTAGAATCATTACTTTCGGTAGTAACACATTTGCTGAACTGAATCACATAGTAATGATGATTGAGTGCACTGCACCCCCTGATTGTTATTATTCCCTCCTTTCTGAAAAATCATGAATATACTTCTGTTATAATACATGTAGTATCCTCCTCAGAAAATTTAAACTTTTCTTTGGAAGGGAGGACTTTTTTTTGTCTTTTTATCCCTAGACCCTAGCATAGTATTTTGTACATATTGGTTTCTGTTGTTTTCTCTCCCTGCTACTCCATCTCCTGATGGCTTCCTGTTTCTGTATTTCAAAATCTGATATGGATATTAAACATATGACCTTGACCTTACATAACCTGCCTTTATACTCAATTGAATTTAGGAAACTCTAGTGCATACTGATTTATGGCTAATAAAGTTAGGAGATTTAGTATGAGTAGCAAATCAGCATGGAACTTGATTTTGTTACGCTTATTGAAATTGATGAAAATGTCTTCTTACAATCAATCAATTTAAAGACAAGAAAACAATTTTCATTTTTATGGTCTAACGAGAAAAGATGTTACTAATGTTTCTTTTATACTTATTCTTAAAGTCAATAGGCTCTTAAAGTCAGTCAAAAGAGAATGACCTATAAGTCAGATGTCCAATATTAGTGGAAAGTTACTTTTATTATTGTTCCAACTTTACAAATTATTCTAATAATAGCAAATTCACATTAGCAAAATTACCACTTAAAGACCAAGATAATTTAGAATAGTTTTCTGTTTCATCTTGGCAAATTTCTTCCTGCTAATAAGAACCTAAGTGATATTTTAATGAGATTGTCCCAGGACTTATATTTACATTGATTGAAGAGGGAAAAAAGGAAATCAAAAGCTTAAAATTATACAATCTTTAATCTTAACTATTTCCCACTAGTAGTTATTTTGGAATATTTTTCAGTCATTAATCCATTATTAATGTTCCCTGTGTGACAATTCTTGCTTTCCCCCTAATATGAATGATTTAATTGATATTTAGTATTTCTGATTTGTTACAGATCTTTAGGCTAAAAAAGGGTCAAGTTTCAATTTTATAAGCATATTAATTTATATGTGAGTAAATAAATGCAGGATTTAATTATTTGGCACCTTTTACATGATGCTTACATTAGAAAAGTGTATTTGTTTTAATTCAGAGCAGGAAGGAGAACAATAAAAATCATGTAATCAAATATTCAAACTCATGGTATGTGTTTACCTTGGTAGACTTGTCAGAAATGTAGAAGAAAAAATTTTGTAAAACACTTTACTATGTCAAATTTGAGAATATTGGGGCATCAGCATGATAAAATTAGAAGAAGAAGCACCTTCATGAACAATTTCAACATATACCCCCAAAATGAAAGACGAAAAAATACAAGCTGATTTTCTCTTCCTTTCTTATTTCCCTATGCCTCTCACTCTCCAATAAATAGGAATTTTTTAATAAAATATTTATTAATCAATAAATATTGCTATTAGAAAACAAAATCTGATTTTTCCCTCCTTTTAACTTTAAAATATTGTTTTTGTTTGAAGTGACATATATTTTATATGTGGTGATAAAAAAATGAAAGGAACAGCGGGGATAGGATGAGGGATGTAGGAAGATATTTTGTTAATTTAAAAACAAAATGATCCAAATCCAGAGAAAACACTGATGGTATCTCAATACAGATCGAAGCATACATTTTCCCTTTATTTTTCTTAACATTTTTTTTCTCTATATTTTCTTTTATAACTTGACTATTAACGGAAATGTTGTGTATGACTATACATGTATAACCTATAACAAATTGATTGTATTCCCAAGGAAGGAGAAGAAGAAGGAAGGGAGAAAATCTGGAAATCAATGTTTTTAAAAGGAATGCTAAAAAGTGTTTTCACATGTAACTGGGGGAAATAAAATATTAAATAAAATGCAGAAGAAATGAAACCAAAAAGAACAATAAATTATTTTAAAATTAATTAATTAAAATAATGCTAAATCATTGCCATCTACAAGTTAAATATGAAAAGTCATATAAAGGATGTTTTTAAAGATGTGTTTGACTATCATTAATGGGAGCAAACTCATCCATGCAGGCAGAATGTAAGAAAGGAGATAGGTGGTTACATTTATATGCCTAAGATATTAAAAAGCAAATATGGATATATCCATGAATAAATGCTCTGAAAAGGAAACCATCACAATTAAGTGGGCTATTATGAGAATTGAAGTCAATCAAAAAGCACTTAAATGTTGCCTATATGCCAGACACTGCTAATTGCTAGTTTAAAAATAAAAACTAATTCAAAAAAGAAATCTAAAAAAAAAAAAAAAAAACCATAGAAAAATTGACCCTGTTTTTAAGGAGTTCACTGTCTAATGAAAGAAACAACATGCCAGCAGATGTGTATAGGCAAGATAATAGGATAAATTGGATAAATTCTGAGAAAGAACGGAGAAAGAAAAATTGGGAAAGACTTTTTATAGACGGTAGAGTTTTCAATGAGACTTGAAGAAAGCCAATGTAGTCAAGGGCTAGTGATCAAGAGGAAGGCCAAATGAGCAAAGAGTTGGCTTAATTGTTGAGTGAAGAGGAAACTGAAAACAACAACAACAACAATAATAACAATAATGCCTTGAGCTCTAGTTAGCAGTGACAGAGAGGACTGCTTTACTATTAAGGACACTGAGTTATTTCTAGGGCTACAATGTTTTAGGGGAAATGGCAGTTTAGCTGATACATTTTAAGAAGATCCCATGTAAAGTATAGTTTTATTTGGCCTCCAAGTCATTAGATAAAGAACCATACTGGAGAAAAGTAGTGTGACTAGAAGAAACCATTTCTGGTTTCTCTTCTTTCCTTAATTTTTTCCTTCTTTATTTTCTTCTCTGTTTTCTCTGAAGGCTAGGAAGATTCACTTTCATACTTTATTATAATATTTATAATATTTCTTCCCTTAATATTTTTTTTTATGTTGGAGTACCTAAAGGGTTAAGCTATTTGGAGATTTAGCATAACTGAGGCAGTCTTAAGAAAAATAAATAGCTTCCATCCAAAGAAGCAACTTATAAGAAGTATCTTTGGTAACTATGCTATATTTTCTCATATATCTAAGTTTTGGGGAACCTGGAAGAATTATTATTTCCTTCTTTCACACATCTAAATGCTTGTTAAAGAATGTGTCAATATTTCAGATATAATACCGGTACCAGGCACTAGGGCATACTGGCTTTAGGAAAAGGAGTTTAATATAGGGAAAGTCAGAGGGGGAAAAGTTTACTATCACATGGAGTAGGGCCCCACAAAATGCCATCTGGATCTAAATTCTTGGCTTAGATGCCTTTGCTCATCTTTCCTACATTTATGATAGAAAGTTGGAATAATTCCAAATAGAGAACAGGCATGTTATTATAATTCCCTTTCAAAGTCTTTCATGATTAGTCCTGTGTAAAATTGAAGCAAGGGGAATGTGACCTTGATTATCATGATTGAGTTTAAGAGCAACATCAGGTCTATCCCATAGGAAAAAATTCACTTGATCTCAGGCTATCCCTGATACTATTCATTTGTATTGTGTTTCTACAAAAATATCTGGCCTGGCTTGAGAGTGGTACAAAGAGCTGCCCTGTCCTACTCTTGTCCAGGATGGGTCTCAAAAGTAAACTCCCAATTAAAACCTATTTACAAACATGTTGTGTGAACTGTGCTGCTCTCTTTGCTATTTCAGTATCCTTTTGGAAGTGGAACAATCTTTCTAGATGTTCTATGTCCTTGCACTTTAGCATGGGGTGTGGGTAGGGGAAGAGTGACATAAAGTTATTGCTTGCAAGTATTGTTCTTAATAAATCATTTACTCACAGAAGACAGTAACCTGACATAAGTCCATCTCTAAACCCGGCACCTAGTCTTCCACTTCACACAGGAGATCGTACAAACTTATAGCAATCAATACATGAGATGCCTTAGTAGGGAAAGGAAACCCATGTATCCAGAGCAACTAGTGATTCTGGAATGAAGACTTCAGTCCTCTTAAGGAACAATATATACCCTGTATAACTTCCTGGAATGGTCCACTTTTTTTACGGACAGGTCTTTCTACTCTCAGAGTGGATAAAACTACTGCTCTGCAACTCTCTGGTCTCTGAAGCAGTAGTCAAATCTTTAATTTAAAAAATAATCCTCCAACTTTCCATCTGCAGAGTTTTCTAAGCTGGCTGACATGGCTGAATACTAATGTAACTTTAGACACTTTCAATGAAAATCAGTTCCCATGCAGAAAAACTTGAGATGAACAAAATGTTAAGGCATTACTTTCTGGACTATGAATAGTTTCCCCTTCTTGAGCCAATGAAGACAATTAAGGAAAAGGTAGATAATCCTCTGAAAGGTTTCCTTTCTTTCAAATTATAGATTGTGCTATAGAGAAAGCAGAGACAGCAGTACTCCCAGGAATCTTTTCAAACAGTAGAAGGTTCCTTGGCCATTAATTATGGGCATCAGAGCTTTCTTCCAACCAGAAGAACTTTCTTCCATTAGCTACAGAGCTTATCAACTGGATTCTACTGAGCTTATCTCGAAGCAAAAGATAATCTTGGTTTCTGTTCTCATTCACTGTTTCTGTTGACAGCTCCATGATCTTCTCACTTTATCCAGCTTCTGTCTTTTTTATGAAGCTTTTTAATTTTCAAACCTTACATTTGTAAAACCTTGCATTCCAATTTTTTCTCCCTCTCTCTAACCCCACCCCTAGATGGCAAGTAATCCAATATATATTAAACATGTGTAATTCTTCTATACATGTTTCCACAATTATCATGCTGCACAAGAAAAACCAAATCCAAAAGGAAAAAAAAAATTGGCTTCTATTTTGATTCAGCTTCTAACATGGACTTCTTCTCTGATATCTCAACGACTTTTCTAGCTCCAGTCAAGGTTTCCTCATATTTACTGATCCATCTTTATCTTATCTTAGTACCAGAATAAGGAAGCAGAATACTCGGAGGTTGATCCAGGAAGATATAGGAATGGAATGGCATAGGATGAGCTAGGGGATGTTTGTTTTTTTTGTTTTTTCCTGAATGCTTTGCCATTATGAATAAACTTTTGGAACTATGCCTTAGTTGGACTGTTTATTTTCAAAGCAGATCAAATTGATAATGAGGGACTGAAGTTATAACATCTGCCATTGAACTTTTTTATTAAAATATACTCCCTACTCATGAGGGATCAGTGGTAATGACATGGAATGATAGCGACTATATCTCCTCTAGAGTGAATATAACTCAATAATGTATACTTTCTTTGCTTCTATCTACATACTAAAATTTAATTATATGTATAGAAAGAAAGAAAGAAAGATGGAGAGGTAGATGTGTGTATATATATATATATATATATATATATATATATATATATATATATATATATATATATATATATATATATATAATATATATATATATATATATATATATATAATATTCTGGTTTGTATGAAAGTGTTAGAGAAGATATTAATTAAAGGGGAACAGAAAACAAACTCAAAAAAATTATTTGCTTCTATAAAAGTCATTGTCCTTCAACTTTCTTCACAAACTGACTTGTAATTTTACTAAAAGTTTTCAGCAGAAAAATTCAGAAACCAATTATGAAGAGCACAATTCCCTGAAGTGTGTGTGTGTGTGTGTGTGTGTGTGTGTGTGTGTGTGAGAGAGAGAGAGAGAGAGAGAGAGAGAAAGAGAAAAAGAGAGAGACAGAGAGACACAGAGAGAGACAGAGAGAAAGAGAGAGAGAAAGAGAGACAGAGAGAGAGAGAGAGAGACACACACACACACACACACACACACAGAGACAGAGAGAAAGAGAGAGACACACACACACAGAGACAGAGAGAACAAGAAAGATAATAAGATATTCTTATGCCTTTGGGAGGGAAATAACAAGTTAAGTAAGAAACTTACAAATGGATTGGCAGAATACTTATAACGATCACTATTTTGGGATAGCTATTACATATGTGATATATAATAATTTTCTTTGTAACCCACTAGGTTCAAAGCCCGGTTTTTCCTTAATAATTAACAAACCATCAGGAATAGGAAGCACTTTTATCTTTAAGTCTGAAAGACTGGCAATGTAATTCTTAGCAATGATTCATTTTAACGAAATCCCATTACATAACACTTCACAGATCTACAATTTCATTAATATAGTAATTTATTGACCATTGTTGTTTACAACCCATTTAAAACTTAGTAGTTGAATGTAATGCATCTCTTCAGTCAAAATTTTAAATTATAAAAGAAAACAACCACAAAAAAAATCACCTTTAGGTAAGTTAGTAAAGTTGTCTTTTGAACTTTGATAGCCAAATTCAGCCTATTCAATCCAATCTTTTAGTTGCCTATTTTCTATAATTATTTTGCTTCAGTATGACCAACAGAAAAAGCTTGTGACTTATTTATGCTCTGTTCCCATAGTTCCTTGGTACCCAGAGTGACATGTAATAGAAAACAGACAGGCCTTAAGGAATACTAAATATGTCAACAAAGCTATTTTTAATACTACTGATCCTTCTATATCAACATCATCATCATTATCATCATCACCACCATCATCATTATTATCATACCATTTATATAGTGTTTAAAGGATTACAAAGCATCTTAGATATATTATTTCATTTTTCATTTTAACAATTCTTAAAGTAAGTGCTATGAATGTATTTAAAACTATTATTTTTATAATATCGATTTTATAATATGAACAGTTCATATCAGGGAAGTGAAGGAAAATTTATTAAGCACCTACTGTATTCCAGGAACTGTATTAAATTAAATTAAATTATGTGATCCTCAACTCAATCTTGTAAGGTGTTGCTATTATTGTTTCCATTTTTCATGATGAGAAAAATGAGGCAGATTTGAAATGATTAGGGACTTACACAGCTACTAATTGAATCTAGATTTTAACTGAAGTGGCCCTGTTTCCAAGCCTAACACTTTACCTAATGTACCAATTAGCTGAGTAGTGCTGCTGGTCCTGGGGATAGTGGTGCTGCTGCTATTTCTACTATTGCAGAGCCTTTCATATGACTTTATCTATAATTGAGAACATTGTAGTGAACCCTCGCTTAGTTTTGGAAACTGTATTTTCTTGTGAGTTAATTTCAATCCATTTAAAGATCTAACTTTTCTCATTTCCATTCCCATTTAGATATTGAAATATGGAATCTATTATCTAGTTACTAATATAGAGAGAGACTATATATATGTAGTATTTTCATGTTTTCTGAATGAGATTCTGATTCAATAGCTGAACTAAATGTTTTTCAGAACAATAGGAGAGAAAACATTTACATCTAATATATTTTCTCTTAAATTTGCAAAACTCTAGTGTTAAATATAATTTAATTTTGCTTTGGCAGCAGGGAGTTAATACAGGCATTCTAAGTCCTTGTCACATATCTCATCCTCATTTATTTCAGCAGAGTTAAGAGGCAACTCAATTCTTTCACCCCTAGATCACAAGTCTTTGTTATTGTATCCTTAATATTGTGTCTCAATTCTCATCATATTTTTAAATGTAATGAGGCTTTATTGGAATGATTTTCTGAAATGTAGTGATAAAGGTGTTTCTTTCAGAGTGGAAATATAAAGAAGTTCAATCGAAAATTAACCTATACCAGCTCATCCATATATATTTTCCTACTGGACACCAAAATGCCTCTCCAATAAGAGATTCAATGCTGCTTAAAGCTGCAGATATTGAAAGGAGACCCAAATATGTTGAAAAGTTCATAAATGGCTTCTTGGTCTATGATACATGATAAAAATTTGGAAAAAACACAAAATAATAGAGAAAGTCTGAAAGACTGAACCTGCTCAATAAATATATGCTTTTTTATATATATTATAAATATATGCTTTTTTAGATAGGGATAGTTTTGATAACTATCACAAAACTACTCCAAATGAGTGCAATGAATATATCTATAATCTTTTTCATGTTGCAAAATAAGTTATAGAAACTTGAAATTATGATTAAGTAGAATAATTTTAAATGACTATAAAATTCTTAATAGCAATATAATTAATTGCATGGACAAAAATATCTTCACTAGTTCAAGATATTTAAAACTGATTATTTAGGTAACTGTGCTAACAACATTTCCATCATAAAGTAAATCTCAATATTTTGTAATTCCCAGAGTTCTCTAGATCATGCTTCAAACTAGTTTGCCATTGGAAATTTTAAAAAAATCAATTTACCTTGCATTGAAATTATTTTAAATAAATGCATCAATGAAGAAGACTTTTTAGAGATTATTATATGCTATGCAATTTCCTAAGTTTTAAGATACAAACAAAAAAGGATAAGATAATCCCTAATTTCAAGGGGTTTACATTCTAATGGGAAGTGGAATGATGCAAAATAATGGATTAGGAGATGATTGTTTTGATATGGATTTGGTATGTAAATATGGAATGTGCATGTGTATTCTAAAGACAATGTAATATTAATTTGATAGTAGGTTTTAGGGGAAAAAAGACATAGGAAGGGATAATAAGTAGTATGCCTTGTTGCAAGAGTAATAGTCTCAATGTGAGGATTCATGATCTCAGGGGAATGCATATTTTTCTTTAATATTCCATTTGCCTATGGAGTAAATTTGTAACTTTTAGTTAATTGTTATAAGATTTATAAACCTTCTGAGCATCTCAAATAAGTAAAAATCCTCAATAAAAATAAATTTAATGTATCCAAAATATATCAAAAATAAAACTTCATGAATGTTTCAATATATATCCTTAATATTGAGGAAACTGGGTTAAAATGATGAGTGATATTTCAGAAAAATAGTATTAGTTATTTGCGAACTGACGGAAGGACTCTTAAAATTTTAATACTCTGGTCAATATAAGAATATACCCTGAATAGGGCCAAAAAAAGGATTAAAATTTTAAAAAATAAGTTGTGAAAAATTATGATATAGACATAGGATCACAGGTCCTATTTGTGTTGTAAAATTACTTAATTAAATTCTAGCCTACATCTTCTATTATTATTCAGTTGAGGAAATTAGGGTTCTATTATTATAGAATATAATATAACCTATAAATAGGGTTCTATTTATAGATAAATAATAATAATAAATAAATAAATAATAATAAATATAATAATAATAATAAATAATAATAATAAATAAATAAAAAATAAATAATATAAACCTATAAATAGGGTTCTATTATTATACTATTATTAGGGTTCTAGAATTAAATTCTAGCCTACATCTTCTATTATTATTCAGTTGAGGAAATTAGGGTTCAATAAGATTAAGTGATTTCTCCTGTGTAAGAAAGATTTGAACTTAGACAATCTAATTCCAGAGATGTAAATTTTCCCAATGTACCCTGTTGCTTCCACAAATAATTACCTCAATTTATTTTTGATTTCTAAAAGAAGAAGGAAAAGGAAGGAAGGAAGAAAGAAAGAAAGAAAGAAAGAAAGAAGGGAGAAAGGGAGGGAGAGAGGAAGGGAGGAAGGAAGAAAGGAAGGAAAAAAACTCATTTAGCACCTATCATTTGCCTAGGACTTTATGATTTGATGCTCACAACCACATCTATAAGGTTACATGACTTATGATCAAATAACTAAAATATTATTTGATGCTTAATTTGAACTCAATATTACTAACTTACCACAGTAATATTTCTGCTATACCACATCTGTATAGTTTATATACTAATAAATATCTTTGTTTATAAATGCAAAGCAGGAACATACAGTGCTTAGAAATTTGAAGAAGGAGGGAACCAAGATCAAGAAGAAAACTGAGGTGATTTAATTTCACCTCCTCATTTTACAGAAGGGGAAGCTAAGCTTTTGAGAGTCTTCATCTATTGGACATTTCACAACCAGAAAACCTTAATTTACTCAACTTAATTTAAGTTGCTCAAAATTGTGCATTCTAGTTCTTTACTGGATCGCCAACTCTGAGGTATGGAAATCTCCCTTAAGCTAAAAGTTAAAGTTAAAAGTGAAATAAGGGATATTTTAGAGGAAAGGGGATGATGTGGATTCAGTTCATAACCTTCTCTATTATAGGCCATGAGGTATATAGGATAACTTCATCTTAAATTTCTCATCTCATTGGATGGGCTCAGTTAGTAAAATATCCAAAATGGTTGGACGGATGCCAGGAAAGATGTTTTAACAATTAGATGTAATCAGAATGAAAAGAATATCTTCTCCAACCACCACGGCACATCTCCAAAGAAGAACTGGATAGTCATGTGTCAGTTTTAGACAATTTAAAAAGATTAATCACTGATTTTTATATTTCAAAAATACAAGATTCTTACTAAAATGTGAATTTTACTGTCTTTCCAGATGAGAAAGCTGAAGCCTAGATAGATTAGTAGATTCATTCAAGCTGACACAGGCTGTGAATGAAAGAGTAAAAACTTGAATCCAAGTCCTCTAAGTCCAAACCAGTCCTGTTTCCCCTCATAGCATGATGACCACAAGAATTCCTTAAAATTTTGAAATTTTATGATTCTGAGTCAAATATATTTTCATCACATAGGAAGTGACAAAGAGCCACTTTTAGCAATTGCTTATAAACTTACTTATACCGTACCTCTGGAAAGGATAAACATTGAAGAAATGTATTGCACAGAATATATGTATTCCAAAAGATATATTTTCCCTCTTAGGATAGTTGTCACATACATCTTTGTAACTTGCTAAGCCATAGTTGTAAAAAATAGATCAAAACTGTTCTTGCTTAAAGTAATTACACTTTTTTGGCCTCACATTTTCCCAAATTAATATTTAAAGATAAGACCAACTGAAAATAAAATTGAATTAAATTGAGGTATTCTATTGCAAACTGTGCTAGTAGTTTGCACTTGATCAGATATGCAAATGTTAATCTATAATTCTGATGTGCTGTGCATACAAATGATGGATCACTAGGACACTTATGAAAGTGTAACAACTTTCAGAATCATATCAGAGAAGATTTACTGCAATTCTATAAATAATAGAATATGCTAAATTCTAGACTGTGTTGATGAAATTACATTTAAATATTTTTGACTAAACATTTAATAGTAATGAAAACAACTGAAAACACCTTTTGGAAATTGGAACATTCCTTCATGTTTTAAGGAATGATATCTTTAATCTGTGTGATTGGTATTGGGCCTAAGAGCTACATATTCTTCTCCCATGTGGATACATTGATCATTGCTATATCTTCAACACTTTTTTATTACAAAATAACAACTTTGCAACTTAACTCTTCCTACCAGAGCAATAGTTAATGGATATTTGATCCTCAAATCTTTGGCTGAAGGCAAGTCAGGACAAGGAAAGACAATTCAAAACCATTTATTAAAAACTTAATAAATAAATATAAATGTAAATATAAAAATAAATATAAAATAAAATTAAGATATAAAACTTTAAAAATATTGCATATTCTTCTCTTAGGCATGAGAAGACTCAAAAAAAGAAATATCCTAAATTCTTGTATCCTTCTGAAGGAATGAAGGAATACCGGTTAATAAAACAAAAAGAAAGAAAAGGGAAAACAGTAGATTAAAGGGAGAAAGAGAAACAGAAGCATAACTGTGTCAAGTTGAAAGAGAGAGAATAATATAATAATTCTCAATGTAGCATATGGCCAAGAATGCCAGTTCAATCTACCAAGCATTTTTAACTGGTTATTTTCACAGGTTCTTAGAATGCCAAATTCAACAATAGCCTTAGGCATTTACTTTTTCAGTTATGATTCACGTCTATACATTCTGAACACTAACATGCACAGCTGTTTTCCTCTCAGAAAAAAAAAAAAAATCATGATGAGTTTCCTTCCTTGCTCTACAGAATTCCAAATTTTGAATATTCTTCTTTCTAAATTAGGTATATACTATCTTTAAGGATTTTTTATGTAATGAGTTTGTGTACTCTAAAAGATAGAATCTTATGACCATACCCAACATTTTTTATTATTATTATAGCTTTTTATTTACAAGATAGCTACATGGGTAATTTTTCAGCATTGACAATTACAAAACTTTTGTTCATTTTTCCCCTCTTTTCCCCCACTCCTCTCCCCAGATGGCAGGTTGACCAATACATATTAAATACATTAAAGTATAAATTAAATGCAATATATGTATACATGTCCAAACAGTTATTTTGCTATACAAAAAGAATTGGGCTTTGAAATAGTGGATAATTAGCCTGTGAAGGAAATAAAAAATGCACATGGACAAAAATGGAGAGATTGAGAATTCTAAGTATTTGTTCGTAGTCATCTCCCAGAGTTCTTTCACTGAGTGTACCTGATTCAGTTCATTATTGCTCTATCAGAACTGATTTGGTTCATCTCATTGTTGAAGAGGGCCAGGTTCATCAGAATTGATCATCATATAGTATTCCTTGGAGTTTTTAATTTAGGGTCTTTTTCAGAACGTGTTTGATGAATTCCTTCAACGCCTATTTTACTTTTTAGTTCTATTATATCTGGGCAGTTCTTTTTGATGATTTCCTATAAAATAGCATCTTTTTCATCATAATTATCGGGAAGTCAAATAATCCTTAGATTATATCTCCTAGATCTATTTGCCAGGTCTGTTGTTTTTCCAGGTAGATATTTAACAGTTTTTTTTTCTAATTTTTCATTTTTTGGTTTTGCTTGACTGATTCTTGATATCTCAATGAATCATTCATTTCTATTTGTTCAGTTCTGATTTTAATGAGTTATTTTCTTCAGTAGCTTTTTTTTTTACTTCTTTTTGTATATGCCCAATTGAGTTTTTAAATGAGTTGTTTTGCTCTATGAAATTTTTTTTCCATTTCACTAATTTTTTTAGTGAGTTATTTTCTTTTTCCAATTCACAAATCCTACTTTTCTGAGAGCTCTTTACCTTTTCCAATTCACAGATTCTATTTCTCTGCAGTTCCTGGGATTTTTTTTTACCTTTTCCAATTCACATTTCAGAAAATTATTACTCTCTTGCATAGCTTCTCTTTCTTTTCCCCATTTTTCTTCTAGTTCTCTTTTAAGGTTTTTAATGGTCACTTCTAGGAAAGCCTTTTGTGTTGGAAACCAACAATTGTCTGGAGACTGTCTGCTATTAGTCTCCAGGTTTTCTTTCTGTATAGAAGCTATTGATCATCCTTTTGATTTTTTTTATTCATTTTTTTCAAGACTATAGGGTCTGCCTTCAAAGTCAGGAGGTTACCAGCTTCCTCTGCAAAGCAGGGATAGGTGCCAAATGGATACAAAGAGTGGTGAGGTATAGGAATGCTCTGTGAAAGAATTCCACACTAGAAGTGACTCAGGCCTGCAAGGCTAAGCTGCAGAAGTGCCCTGTGAAGAGCCCTGTTGTGGGGATTAATGACTGCCCTGAGGCTAGTGGCTGAGTAGTGAAAGTGTTACTATCCCAAGCCAAAATCCACTATGGGGCTGTGGATATTAGTAGTTGCCCAGCCAATTCCCACATGGCACCAGAAGTGGCTCTGCCTAGGGAAACACAGTCATGCTGTAGAACTTCTATTGCCCCACACTGAGTCCCCCACTGTGCAGATTAGAGGCTGCCCTGGGCTGCACCCCACTGCTGCCCAGCAGATTAGTGACTGCCCACTAGAGCTTGTGCTGCAGATTGGTGCTGCACAGCTCTGCTGTGATCTGTGCTGAGTCACTTCCAGTTTTGAGTGGGTATAGCCAGATCTTGTTAAGTTCTGATGTTTTAAGAACATCCTCTATCTTTGGCTTTAATTTCTCTCCTGCTCTACTGCTTTGTAATTAAGGCAGAGCAGTCAGCCTGTGGCAGAGTCTTCTGTATAACTTTTTCTAGCCACAGAGGTCACCCCCACTCCTGAATGGCTATGGAAGTTAGTCTCTTCTATTTCCTTGCTAGTGCTGATCCACTCCAGCCTCTCAGGACAAACCTGTTCTGGCAGTCTTCCAGATTATCTTCAGCTGGTGAGTTGTTGTACTTCTAATCTTTGTGGATTTTACCAATCAAGAGCTAGCTATTTTTGAGGATGAATTTAATAATTTGTCCTGAGGGCATGAGAGGAGCTTAGAAAGTCATGTGTGCCTTCTCTGCCATATGGCTCCACCATATCCAACATGTTAAAGAAAAAGAAGTACTACTAGAAAGACCAAAAAAAAAAAAAAAAAGAATTAATATGTTTATCTTTGATTTGAGTTTGTGTTTTTAATAGTTATGTGTCTTGGACTAGTTACTTAATCTCATCAAGCTTCAGTTCCTTCATTTGTAAAAATAAAGATTAAAATAGCTATTAGTTGGGGCAGCTAGGTGGCAGGGTGGATAGAGCACCTAAACTCAGGAGGACTTGAGTTCAAATTTGACCTCAGGCCACTTAACACTTCTTAGCTGTGTGACCCTGGACAAGTCATTAAACCCCAATTGCCTCAACAAAAATTAATAAATACAAAATAGCTATAAATTTTGTAAGATTTAAATATGATAATGTATTTTGATATATATGAAAGACTTGTACACATAAGGAAAAGCCTGCACAAATATAACCCTGGAAAATAGAGTATGAATTGAATACAATTAAATAGGGTTCATCATAATTTTTAAACATACAATTTATTTGAAGGCCTTTAAATCCTCATGCCACTCACAGTAAGGTCTGACTACTTCTTATATATTACACATTTTCACCTAAAAGTATAATCTATCTTTTGTAATTATAACCCACACTGATATTTCTTTTCCCTAAACTACCCTTCTTATTTAAAGTCTACAAACTATATGCTTTAGTTTTTTTTTTTTATCGTTTGTGTCTGTTTTTAAAGTTTCTTATTTTCAAACCATATGAATAGATAGTTTTCAACATTTACCCCTGCAAAATCTTGTGTTGCATTTTTTTTTCTCCTTTCATTCCCCCCACTCCATGCCCTGGATGGCAAGTAATCCAATATATATTAAACAGGTGCAATTCTTCTACATGTCCAAAATTATCATGCTGCACACACACACAGAGAGACACACATACACACACACATATACACACACACACACACACACACAAGATCAAAAAGGGAAAAAATGAGAAAGAAAACAAAATGAAAGCAAACAATAACAAAAAGAGTAAAAATGCTATATTGTAATCCACACTCAGTTCCCACAGTCCTCTCTCTGGTCACAAATGACTTCATCACAAGACCATTGGAACTTATCTGAATCACCTCATTGTTGAAAAGAACCACATCCATCAGAATTGGTCATCATATAATCTTCTTGTTGCAGTGTACAATGTTCTCTTGGTTCTACTTACTTTAGTTCATGTAAATCCTTTACATCAATTCATGTAAATCCAGAATTTTCTGAAATCATCCAGTTGATTATTCTTATAGAACAATAATATTTCATAACATTTATATATCCTGGTTTATTCAGCCATTCTCTAACTGATGGGATGTTTCTATATTGCTGAAAGCTTTATCTTTGAAGGAACACATTGAAGAGTAAAGACTGCTTCTGCTTTTTTATGTATCTCAATTTATCAGGGACAGTTCTGAACACGTAGTCACATTCAATTTAATTGAAGATTATTTTTAACTTGTGCTCCTTTAAACAAGGTTTACTAAAAGGGGCATATTTTGGTAGACTCAAAGGACCTTACTCTAAAGAATCCATTTCATAGGATGATTAGAATGCTATTTATGGAGATTCTACCCATCTAAGCCTGACCTTTACTAGAATTCAAGTCAGATTACAATTGTATGGGACACAAAACCTCAAAATACAATCAAAGGGAAAGTATCATCATCATAATCATAGTTGGCATTTGTATGTTTGTCAACACTTTACACATATTATTTTTTCTTTTCACAACAACCCTATAACATCGCTGCTATTATTATACCAACTACTGTGAAAGCTATGTGACATCTGAACAGTAATATCTCATATAAACGTACTATACATAAGGAAAGTTCTCCTAGCTAGTTATGTGGATTGTTAGAGAGAGGGACTTTGAATTCTCTCAGACAAAAAGCAAAGAATCTTGCCAGGTAAACAATGACATAAATATGGCCAAATTATATAAAGATATATGGAATACACACACACATACATTTTTTTTTAAATCCACTTACAAGAAAAACACATTAACAATCTCTTCATTTCTTTTCATAAATACAAAAAAATGGATATGATTATGTAAAGGTCCACAGAAGAAATATATTTATGTTAAAAGGCCTGGTTCATCTAAAGGTAGCATTGCCTAACTAAAAGTAAAACATAAATCCAATCTTAAAATCTTTTCAATATCCAGAACTCTAAGTATTTCAAAAGTCATTTAAATTAATAATTAACTTTTTAAACTTTTTATTGTCTTGATTCCTCAAAATGATAATATTTCTGGTCTAATGATCATTAGATCCTTGATGCTGAAAATTGATGTCTTATTTATCATGTTTTGCTCATGTCCATGTGACTACCACTCTGTTCACTAAGAGAAAAAAAAAATCTAGAGTGCTCAGAGAAAGGCTCTTTTAAAGATTTTGTGTTCTGCTTACTATATGTAAGCACCTTAATCTAATATTCAAGTACTCTTCTGTATGACTAGAATTCTCTATCATACCAGAAAAGATAAACTAACTAGCAAAGATAATCTAGTGCAGAATCAGGAGTTAAAGATAATGTATCATATCCCTTAGGACGTTTGAGCTCTGCAAAAAAAAAGAAAAAAAAATCCCATATAGATCTGTTCATCTCAGTGGAAAGTAGATATTTCATTGAGAAAGTGTGGATACATCCAAGGAGTTAGATTATTTACTAAGTACTTTAAAATCTCAAATATTCAGATTACTGAAGAAATAATTTCTTAGATATTTTCAGGGTAACATATATACATATATACCTATACATATATATATATATATATATGTATAGGTATATATATATGTATATGTATATACATATACATACACATACATCCATATCCATACATACATATATATATACACATACACATACACATACACATACATATATATATAAAGTGATTTGGAAGAATCTCAGACAGACCCTGCTTGAAGAAATTCAGTAACATAAACACATTATGTTGAAACTAAGTTATTCCTTTAAACAAACAAACAAAAAATTCCCTAAAGAAACAATGTTTTTGTTTGCTTTTGTTTTCATTTTTGTTTTTCCTCTCTACATAAAGGCTAAAAATGACATTCAGCAACTTTTAACAATTTGTTATACCTGTTTCCTTTGAGGCCAAATAGAACCAACCTAATCTCTCTTTCACACAATAGCACTTTAAACACTTGCCCAGAGCTATCATGTCTTCTCTTCACAGGCTAAAAATACTATAATTCTTTTAAATTATCTCTTCACATGATAATCCATTTCTTTATTCTGGATATTGTTCCACACACACACACACACATACACACACACACACATACATGCTTGTGCACATACACACACACATATACAGTTTGTTTTTGTTCCCTTTTAATTTATTTTTATTTTTGGCTTCTTTGACCTCATCAAACTTTCAGTCTACTAAAATTCCCAGATTGTTCAAATAGAAGCTCACATTGTCTAATCACTTCTCTATTATAAATTTATGTAGGTGACTTTTGAATACAAATGTAAAGCAAAGTTAGATTTTGAATAAACCTTCATTTTATAGATTGGGAAATGAGACCAGAAGATGTTGTGACTTGCCCAGGACCACACAGTAAATATTACTTTATTCCACATCCCTTACACTCTCCTTACACTTATCCTTATTAATATTAATTTTATTAGATTAGATATATATCTCTAGCCTTAGATTTGTGGAATGATCAGGCTTAAAGAACAAATAATCATGTCTTCAATCTATTAGTATTAAATTATCTGCAGTTTTCATTGCCTATTTAAGTGGAATGAAGGCATATACTTGATGTAGTATTTAGGAATTATGGGAATTCATAATAATAAACTTGGCATGGTTCTCTACAGAAAAGCACGTCTGTTATTATAAATTATTATTTTATAAATTCTCTATAGTCTTTTCACAAGAAAAGCAAATGACTGAGGAGGAAGTGCAAATAGGCCTAGAATAAAGATAATGTGGGATGCATAAGTGCATAATATTAAAATGGTTTAGACTCTTAACTCTCCCACCTAATGAATGAGACATTCCTCTAAGCATTAGAGTTTTTACACCTTTAAGTAAACTTTTTTTTTTACTTTTTTTCTAAATTATTATTATTATTTAATGTTAAATAACATACAGTCAAGCAATGGTCCTCAATGAATACTAGAGACTTTCATCTTGTTTAACATATTATTATTACTTTTACTTTATCTCACTTGGTACTCTTAGCATTATAAAATAGGTATTGTTATCCCCACTTTATAAATAAGGAAACTGAATCTAAAAAATTAAGTGATCACCCTTCTAGTAAGTTTCTGGGGCAAGATTTGAAATCATTGTTTTTCTTTACACTATAGATGTCTATTTTGTCTTGAAACACTAATGACTATACTTTGGATCAACCATTAAAATAACTCTATGATAATCTAGTTCTCCTCTTATCCACAAAAGTTACTTGATAGATTGTGTCAAAAGTTTTACAGAAGGGGAAGCAGAGCTAAAATAGTGGAATAAAGATAGAGACTTGCTAGAGTTCTGCCCCCAAATCTCTTTAAATATCTTTAAATGATGACTCTAAACAAATTTTATAGCATCAAAACATACAGAATAACAGAATGGAACAATTTTAACTGAAGACATCTTAGAAAATCAGCAGCAAAAGTCTGTTGCACCAGAGTAGCTGTGGTGTGGTCCTAGCTCAGCCCTAGGCATAGCAAACCTGAACATTTGGGTCCCTGAATCAGTGATGTAGTTGCAGTTTCCAGATCCCTCAGCCCACAGACACCAAAGACAACTTAAAAAATCTATAGGAAAGGTCTTTCACACTATGGTGAGAGCGGAGTACTAACAAATAATGAGGAAACTTTGGGAGTCACTGCATTGACAGTAGCAGTGGCTGTAGCATGCAGAGATTTCAGTCCACAGATTGGTAAGAAGGTTGAACAATTGGAAAGGAGATTAGAGGGATCTCTTTGCTAGTACAGAGACAAGCCTCTGTTGTTTTGCCCAAACTCGGATTAGGGAAGAGAATCTGGCTCAAATGCCTACAGTAAGATGGTACCCTAGAACTTCTAACCAGTGTGGATCAGGTACCATCTTCACAGTTGCAGGGAAGAAAAAAAAAATATTTTTGTTCACTCACAGACCAGGAGAGTAGTAAATACACTTCTCCTTGTACCATATAACATTGAAAGAATTGAAAACATTTCCCTAGAAAGATCTCTGATAATAGCTGCACAAAAGCTCTGAAGCATGGGGCATTGAACCCTCTATTTTGGAAATGTAGCCCTACTTTTACAAAGAGTTAAAAGCCAAATAATACACTAGGGAACTTGGCAAATGATACCAAAATATATATTTTTTAACCAAAAAAAGTTACAATTGTATTAAAACCAATCAAAACATGCACTCAGAAAAGATAACAAAGTCAAAGCTTCTATATGCTAAGTCTCTAAGAAAAAAAAAAAAAAGAATTGGTCTCAGCACAGAAGAGCTCAGCACAGAAATTCAAATAAGGGAGAAAGAAAACAAACTGGGAAGGGAAATGTGAGTGATGCAAAAAGTAAGTACAGAAAGTAAAGGAGAAGAATGATATTTTAAAAAGGCAAATTTGGTTGAATGAAATACTAAGTAAAAAGCTCACTGAAGAAAATAATTCCTAAAAAAATTTATTTGGAGCAAATGGAAGTTAATGGATTTTTGAGAAATCAAGAAACAATCAAAAAAAATCAAAGGGATGAAAAGATAGAGAAAAATGTGAAATATCTCATTAGAAAAACAACTTACATGGAAAATAGATTTAAAAATTATTTTTCTCCCTTAAAGTTATGCTGAAAAAAGAACTTAGACTCAATCTCTCAAGAAATTATCAAGGAAAAATGTCCTAATATTCTACAACCAAAGGGTAAAATAGAAATGAGAAGAATTCACCAATCATCTACTGAAAGAAATCCCAACATGAAAACTTCCAGGAATATTACAGCAAAATTCTAGAACCTCCAGGTCAAAGAAAAAATATTGCAAGCATCCAGAAAGAAAACAATTGAAGCAGAGGTCACAGTGAGGATTATACAAGATTTAGCAGCTTCTACATTAAAGGACAAGACTTGGAATATGTCATTTCAGAGAGCAACGGAGCTAGGATTACAACCAATAATCACCTGTCCTACAAAACTGAGTAGAAACAAGAAAAATTGGGAATTCAGTTAAATAGAGGTTATCAGGAAAGAGTTATCTTAAGGGACTTTATAAGATTAATCTGTTTAGATTTCTACAGAGGACAATAATACTTGTAACTTGTAAGAATTCTTTAGGGAATTCAGGACTATAGATAGATAGATAGATAGATAGATAGATAGATAGATAGATAGATATAGAGAGAGACAGAGACAGAGAGAGAGCACACATAGGTGAGAGTTGAATATAAATGGATAATATCAAAAATAAAATTAAGGATGAGAAAGACATATACTGGGAGAAAGGGAAAGGGAGGGATAGAATGACGTAAATTATCTGCCACAAAAGAGGCAAAGAAAAACTTTTATAGGGGCAGCTAATTGGTATAATGGATAGAGCACTAGCCCTGAAATCAGGAGGACCTGAGTTCAAATATGATTTTAGACACTTAACACTTCCTAGCTATGTGACTCTGGGATTACCTAATCCAATTGCCTCAAAACAAACAAACAAACAAAAATAAACTTTTACAATGGAGGGGAAGAGTAAGAAGAGAGTGTGAGTGAGGGAATGTTACTTCACAGAATTAGCTGGAAGAGAAAATAGCATACACAGTCAATATTGGTAAAAAAAAATCTATCTTAATTTATAAAAAAAAGTAGGAGGGAAAGGGAAGACAAGAAAGAAGAATATATTAAAGTAGATGGTGGCCAAAAGCAAAACACTTTTCAGGAGAGGCAGGATAAAATGAGACACAGAATAGAATAAACAGGGGGAAACTATGATGAAAAAAAAAAAAAAAAAAAGAACTTAGACATCATCTCTCAAGAAACTATCAAGGAAAATCATTTTAATATTCTAGAACCAAAGGGTAAAATAGGAATTGAAAGAATCCACTAATCATTTACTGAAAGAGATTCCAGCATGAAAATTTCTAGGAATATTATAGCAAAATTATAGAAGCCTTAGGTTAGCATTAATAATTGTGAAAAGGATTTTGAAGCAATTGATTCTGATGAAGGTCTCATTTCTTTTTCTTTTGTTTTACTTTTTAAATTTAAAACTTTTTATTTTCAAAACATGCAGATAGTTTTCAACATTTATCCTTGCATAACCTTGTGTTCCAAAATTTTTCTTCCCTCCCTTCCTTTCAACCTTTACTTAAGACTGCAAATAATCTGATATATTAAAGATGTTCAATTTTTCTATACATATTTCTACAATTACAATGCTGCACAAGCAAAATAAGATCAAAAAGGGAAAGAAATTGAGGAAGAAAACAAAATACAAGCAAATAACAAAAAAGTGATAATACTGTGTTGTGATCCACACTCAGTCCGACCATCCTCTTTCTTAGTACAGATGGCTATATACATCACAAGACCATTGGAACTAGAAGGCCTCACTTCTCAAACACATAGGGAACTGCGTCAAATTTATTTTAAAAGTAAGATCTGTGCCCCAATTGATAAATAATCTAAAGATATGAACAGTTTTCAGATGATCAAGCTATTTATAGCCATATTCAAAAAAGTACTCTGATTCACTATTGATTAGAGATACAGTTTTGAATTTAAAACAATTTTGTAGTATTACCTCAAACCTATTAAACTTGTTCATAGGCCAGAAAAGGAAAATGATAACTAATTGGAGGAAATATGTGATTTTATATGTGAATTTCTGATGGAATTTTGAATTGATTCAACCATTCTGTGGAATAATTAGGAATTCTGTCCATAAGTCAAATCACGTGTATCTTTGACTTAACAATATTATGTTGCATAGGTATTCAAGAGTTTTTTATTTCTTTTTTAAAAGGACATATGTACAAAAATATTTATAGCAGCTCTTTTCTCAGGGTAAAGAGTTGGAAAATAAAGGGATGCCCATCAATTGGGGAATGCCTGAACAATTTTGGTATATGATTATGATGAAATTCCGTTCTTCTATTTAAAAAATTAGTAGTATACTCTCAGAAAAACCTAGGAACTACTCCCTGAGCTCAGGCAATGTAAAATGCACTGTGTACAAAGTAAGGGCAATATACTGGGATGATCAAATGTGAATTACTGCTTTTCTCAGCCATGTAATGATCCAAGATTGCACTGAAGGATTTTTAATAAAAATGTTATCTATTTCCGGTGAAAGAATTACTGTTAACAAATATTAATTGAAACACACCTTTTAAAAATTTATTTTTCTTGAGTGTTCTTTTTTTTTTTTAGGGGGGAAGGGGGCAGAGATCTATGTTTTCTTTTACAACATGACTTTTTTTGGAAATATTTTATATAACTTCACATGTGTCTTCTCAATGGGGCAGATGAAAGGGACAAAAGGAGAAAAACTAGAATCCAAATTTTTAAAATAAATATTTTGAAAATATTTTATGTAATCAGTTGAAAACAATATTAAACAAAATGAAAAAAGTCTTTACAGAAATCTAAATATATATGATATAACTAATTTTAGTTTAGTCATCATATAAAAATGAAATTAATTTTATCCTGCTATAATTTATTCCTGATGAAGCTATGACTAAAAATGCTCATATCATTATTTCAGGTCTTTATACACAACCTAGCCCCTTATTTATAAATCATTCTCAGTAACCTGAAGTTTCTCTATTCCAATTCTGAAATCTGCATCAATTGTTAATCTGTGTCCATTCATGAACTCTCCAATATTTGTCAATCTACTTAAATTCATTAACAACAGTTTTGTATTTCATAGTATAAAACTGTAGGATTTAACTCACTTGAAAATTGTAATGAGCAATTAGAGCAACCAATGTGATGTCTTATCTCTTCATTGATTTTGATTTACAACTTTCTCTAATATTTATTATAAGTTCATTATATTTGAAAGAGAAGTAAAATGAAAAATACAAATTTGTCTTTTCTAGTCATCCATTCAAACAATCATTTGGTATTTTTAAAAGACCTACTATCTTGTAAACATTGTGGATTCAGAAATAGCTACAAGATAGTTCCTGCTCTTGGGAAGCTCACAATCTAACATCACTTCTATCAATTCAATGAACATTCTCTTTTCCCTTTAAAAAAAAAAAGTTTTTTTTTTTTTTTAATTGAAGACAGAGAAAACAAAATATTGTCTTTGATATTCATGACTATATTCACTGAATTATTGGCTATGGGATTTTTGACATCATTTAGATTGTCTTATCTGATGAATCTCTGCTAGCTACTCTTTTTTTTTCATCATATATATATATATATATATATATATGGAAAATATATTAAAAACTGATAATATAAAGAAAATTTTGTTGCATAAGTCTAGTATTCAATAACATGAAACATAAAGGAATGATGATTTTTTAAGAGAAAATGCTTTCATTCTGTCTGAAGCTCTCTGTGCTTTTCTAAAAGTTTAGTTATAATGTTTATGCAGTTTGTAATGATTTCATTTTGTATGACTATTTATAAGATTTTCTATGCTTACTTTTATACTTCATTTATCAATTTTATGGCATCATAATTTAATCAACACAAACAAATTTTAAAATATTTGTGCTTTTGATGAAAGCTTAAAATTAGTCAAGATTATGTTATAATAGTGCCAAGAAAGCTAATGTTATTTTAGAATGCTTTGAGAAAAGCATAGGATTCTGGGATAATGAGGCAGTAGCCCCAGAGTACTCTATTCTAATTAGACCACATCTGGAGTGCTATGATCAGTTCTGAGAAACAATTTCACAAAGCAAATTGATAAGCTGAGGAGTGCTCAAAAGATCACAAATAATGACGGATCTTGAGAATACAATATGAGTCAAGTCAAGTCAACAAATATTTGTCAAGTAACTAATTTGTGAGAAAAACTATCCTAGGTGCTAGAGATACAAAAATCAGACAGAAATTATCTTTTCTCTTACTCTAATTTGGAAGACAATACTCAACCATGTATAAACATCATATACATATGTGGATCTTTCTATCTCTATGTATGTATGCATGTGTATACATTTTGAGAAAGTAATGATTTAGTTAAGACTTGAGGTAAGTCGATTAAGATAGGAAGTACTAATGAAGAGAAATGAAGCACTAGAATAGGTGAGTGAAAATTACTGTTCTTTGAAGATAGAGGCCCTGGTGTAAGTAAAAGCAGTGAAATCATTGTCACTGGATTATAAAGTAATTGAAGATGAGTGGTGTAGAGGAAACCTACAAAGGTAAGAAGGAGCCAGATAATAAAGATCTAAAAGCCAAAAGATTTTATATTTGGTCCTAGAGATAATAGGTAACCATTGCAATTTTTAGAAAGGAGGGTATGACATGGCCTATGCTTTAGGAAGATCAATTTGATAGCCAAATGAAGGATGGACTGGATGGGGAAGAGACTTGAGGAAACAAAGCAGAAAGTCATTTCAATAGTCCAGGAATGAGATAATAACCAAGGTGATGAGTTGTCTAATTAACGGGGCAAAAAGTAAGAAATTTTACAATATAGAAAGATAGAAATGGCTGAGTGAGAGAATGAATCATTTAGAATGATACCTATGTTGTGAGTGACAGTGACTAGAAAGATTGTAGCACTGTGTAAAATAATTGCAGAGAAATAGAGTTAGAATAATGGGATAGAATATTAAGTGCAGAGGAATGGAATTTGAAAAGAGGAGAGGATTTGTAAGAACAAGATCTTTCACTAATAGACATCTTTAGTTTATGATTCCTCATAAACAGCTAGTTCAAAATATCCAATAGCAAACTTGAAATACCACCAAGAGGTAGGAACTGTTATCATATATGAATAAATCTAAGAAGCCTCAGCACAGAAAAAATAATTAAATCATGAAAGCTGATGATGTCACTGAGCCAAATACCACATCATGTTTAGTTAAGGCAAGTGGAAATGTTTGATTTTGAAGAAGAAAAGATTTAGGAGGAACATGATAATTGTTTTCAAGTCTAGTGGAAGATAGATTAGACCTACTTGACCCCAGAAGGAAGAATTAACATAATCATTGGCAATTATAAAGTGGTTGATGGAAATGCAGTCTTAAGAATTTTTTTTTCTAAAAATTGGACCCAAGCAATAGTTCTAAGGCATGCCTATTGAGTCACCTTTACTGCAGGTTTTCAAGGAAATGTTGAATGACCATTTATCAGCTTTGTTTAAGGGGGAATCTTGTTTAAATATGCATTGGGGGCGGAGCCAAGATGGCGGAGAAGAAACACACGACTCAGTGAACGTCCTCACTCCCTCACAACCAATTAGATAAATTAAGTCTCAAAATTAGCTCAGGACTGATAGATACCACAAGGACTGGAAGCACGACTTACCAGCTGAAGAGAATCTGGAGTTTCAACAGGAAAGGTCAGTTCTCAGGGGAGGAATAAGAAAGACCAGCACAGACGGTGGGGTAGGGGCACACTGCGCCCATTGCGCTGGGAAGGGCTCTGGGATCAGAGAAGCCACTGAGGTAAAGGAATCTGGCACAGGCTGTTAGCTCTTCTCTGCTAATTATTTAGCAGTTCAGAAGAGAAAGCCAAAATATTTTAAAACTCAGATTAGATTTTCCCCAGACCCTGGGGGTGACTCAGCTGACTCGGCACCAGGGGGTGTGGCCTCAGCTACCTCCTGAGAATAGTTAAGAGACTGACAAGTGGGTGGATACGGCCCAAGGCAACACACACTGCCTAGCTTAGCTGGAGGGAGTGGAACTCAGCTCCAGGAAGTCCCAGAGAAGCGGAACCTTTGAACTAGGGACTGCGGTTTCTGGCAGACACTTCCAGTTTGAGCACAGGGGCTTCTCACGTCACCTGCTGCAGACATCCACTCCCCACCCGGACACATAGGCTGGGCTTCCTGCAGTCTTCACTATTCTACGCCCTCGAAGCACAGTAGTGCTAATCACCTCTGAGGCACCTCCAGGGAGGGGGTGGGGAACTCTCTCCCAGAACTCTATCTTAGCTCCGGCGCAGGGGCCTCTGCATCCATCCGGTCTGGGAGGAAGCTGGTAAAGAAGTAAATAATTTCCTACCCCAGGGACAGACCCCAAAACATTTTTTAAGTATGAGCAAAAAAGCTAGAAAAACTATAGATTCCTTCTATACAGAGAAAGAGCGGGTATCCAACCCCGAGGAAGTTAACAGCAAAGATTCAGAAGATAACAACCTAAAGGGGAACGATTGCTGCCCCCCATCACATAACTCTCTCCTAGAAGAAGCTCTTAAAAAATTGAGGGAGATCGAAGAAAAATGGGGAAAAGAAAGGGAAGTTATGATAGAGAATAACAACGTCCTGAAATTGGAGTTGGAAAAAATAAAGAATTCACAGGAGATGCAGGGAAACAAAATTAGTGAATTAGAAAAGGTTAAAAAAACACAGGAAAGTAGGATTTCTGAATTGGAAAAGATAAAAAAGTCTCAAGAAAATAGAATTTCTGAATTGGAAAAAGAAAATAACTCTCAAAAAAAAAATTAGGGAAATGGAAAAAAATTCAATAGAGCAAAATAATTCATTTAAAAACGAAATTGGGCATTTACAAAAAGAACTAAAAACTGTGAAAGAAGAAAATAACTCCTTAAAAGTCAGGATGGAACAAATAGAAATGAATGATTCACAGAGAACCCAAGAATCAGTCAAACAAAACAAAAAAAATGAGAAGCTGGAGAACAACGTCAAATACTTACTGGGAAAATCTATAGACCTGGAAAATAGATCTAGGAGAGATAATCTGCGGATTATTGGACTTCCAGAAAACTATGACCAAAAAAAGAGCCTAGATTCTATTTTACAGGAAATTATCAAAGAGAACTGTCCAGAGATAATAGAAACAGAAGGGAAAGTAGATGTGGAAAGAATTCATCGAACTCCTTCTGAAATAGACCCTAAAAAAAGAACACCACGGAATATTGTGGCTAAGCTGCAGAATTACCACACAAAGGAGAAAATCCTGCAAGCAGCTAGAAAAAAAACAATTTAAATACCAAGGTGCCACAATAAGGGTCACCCAAGATCTGGCTGCCTCCACATTAAAAGATAGAAGGGCCTGGAACCTGATATTCCGTAAGGCAAAAGATCAAGGACTGCAACCAAGAATGAACTACCCAGCTAAGTTTAGCATCTTTTTCCATGGAAGAAGATGGTCATTCAATGAAACAGAGGAATTCTATATGTTTCTAAGAAAAAAACCAGACTTAAACAAAAAATTTGATCTGCATCCACAAGACTGAAGAGAAACAGAAAAAGGTACACAGAACCCTTGAGAACTGTAACTCTGTTGTGGGTATATAAAAAATACTCAAGGATAATTTGATTTTACTGATATAAAAGAAAAAAAGGGGGGTGTAGTAAAGGGAAGGAGGTCGGTTCAGAAAAAGGGGAAGGAGTGATAAAAAGAGGGAAACTACATCCCAGGAAGAGACATAGAAAATACACCATATCTGAGGGAACTTAGTGAGGGGGAGAATCATTGTGTGAATCTTACTCTCATCAGAAGAGGCTCAAAGAGTAAATAATTAACATATTTGTTTTTCAGAGAATTTTCTCTCACCTCATTAAAAGGGGGGAGAGGAAAAGGGAAAAGGAAAAGGAGAATAAGTGAAGGGACTTGGAGGGAGGGGGGAGGGATCCTAAAAAAAAAAAAAAAAAAGAGGGAGGGTTGCGCGTCACAAGGGGGGTCTGTAAATTAAATATCGGGGAGGGGGATCAGGGGGGTCAAGGGAAAAAAGCATAATCTGGGGATAATACGATGGCAGGAAATACAGAATTAGTAATTTTAACTGTAAATGTAAATGGGATGAACGATCCCATCAAACGGAGTCGGATAGTAGATTGGATCAAAAAGCAGAACCCTACAATATGTTGCCTACAGGAAACACACTTAAAGCAGGGAGATACATACAGAGTAAAGGTAAAAGGTTGGAACAGAGCCTATTATGCTTCAGGTAAAGCCAAAAAAGCAGGGGTAGCTATCCTTATCTCAGATCAAGCAAAAGCAGAAGTAGATCTCGTTAAAAAAGATAAGGAAGGAAACTATATCCTGCTGAAAGGTAGCATAAATAATGAAGCCATATCAATACTAAACATATATGCACCAAGTGGTATAGCATCTAACTTTCTAAAGGAAAAGTTAAGAGAACTGCAAGAAGAAATAGACAGTAAAACTATAATAGTGGGAGATCTCAACCTTGCACTCTCAGATTTAGACAAATCAAACCACAAAACAAACAAGAAAGAAATTAAAAAAGTAAATAGAACATTAGAAAAACTAGGTATGATAGACCTTTGGAGAAAACTGAATGGCAATAGGAAGGAATATACTTTCTTCTCAGCAGTTCATGGATCCTATACAAAAATTGACCATATACTAGGACATAAAGATCTCAAAATTAAATGTAGGAAGGCAGAAATAATAAATGCCTTCTTCTCAGATCACAATGCAATAAAAGCTACATTCAGTAAAAAGTTAGGGGTAAATACACCAAAAAGTAATTGGAAACTGAATAATCTCATCTTAAAGAATGACTGGGTGAAAGAGCAAATTATAGAAACAATTAACAATTTCACCCAAGATAATGATAATGATGAGACATCATATCAAAATCTTTGGGATGCAGCTAAAGCGGTAATAAGGGGAAATTTTATATCTTTAGAGGCTTATTTGAAGAAAATTGAGAAAGAGAAGATTAACGAATTGGGCTTACAACTTAAAAGGCTAGAAAAAGACCAAATTATAAACCCCCAACCAAAAATTAAACTCGAAATACAAAAATTAAAAGGAGAAATCAATAAAATTGAAAGTAAAAAAACTATTGAATTAATAAATAAAACCAAGAGTTGGTTTTATGAAAAAGCCAATAAAATAGATAAACCTTTGGTAAATTTGATCAAAAAAAAGAAAGAGGAAAATCAAATTGATAGTCTTACAAATGAAAAGGGGGATCTTTCCACCAATGAAGAGGAAATTAGAGAAATAATAAGGAGTTACTTTGCCCAACTTTATGCCAATAAATTTGATAACTTAAGTGAAATGGATGACTTCCTCCAAAAATATAGGCTCCCTAGATTAACAGAGGAGGAGATAAATTGCTTAAATAGTCCCATTTCAGAAAAAGAAATAGAACAAGCTATTAATCAACTCCCCAGGAAAAAATCCCCAGGACCAGATGGATTCACATGTGAATTCTACCAAACATTTAAAGAACAATTAGCCCCAATGTTATATAAATTATTTGAAAAAATAGGGGATGAAGGAGTCCTACCAAATTCCTTTTATGACACAGACATGGTACTGATACCTAAACCTGGTAGATCGAAAACTGAGAAAGAAAATTATAGACCAATCTCCTTAATGAATATTGATGCTAAAATCTTAAATAAGATATTAGCAAAAAGACTTCAGAAAATCATCTCCAAGATAATACACTATGATCAAGTAGGATTTATTCCAGGAATACAGGGCTGGTTTAATATTAGGAAAACTATTAATATAATTGACCATATTAATAATCAAATTAATAAGAACCATATGATCATCTCAATAGATGCAGAAAAAGCATTTGACAAAATCCAACATCCATTCCTACTAAAAACTCTTGAGAGTATAGGAATAAATGGATTATTCCTTAGAATAATCAGGAGTATATATTTAAGACCGTCAGTAAGCATAATATGCAATAGAAATAAACTGCAACCTTTCCCAGTAAGATCAGGAGTGAAACAAGGTTGCCCACTATCACCATTACTATTCAATATAGTACTAGAAACGCTAGCCTCGGCAATAAGAGCCGAGAAAGAGATTCAAGGAATTAGAGTAGGAAATGAGGAAATTAAACTATCACTTTTTGCAGATGACATGATGGTATACTTAGAGAACCCCAAAGACTCTGCTAAAAAGCTACTAGAAATAATTCAAAATTTCAGCAAAGTGGCAGGATACAAAATAAATCCACATAAATCCTCGGCATTTTTATATATCACTAACAAAATGCAACAGCAAGAGATACAAAGAGAAATTCCATTCCAAACAAATGTTGAGAGTATAAAATATTTGGGAATCCATCTACCAAAGAAAAGTCAGGAATTATATGAGAAAAATTACAAAACACTTGCCACAAAAATAAAATCAGATTTAAATAATTGGAAAGACATTCAGTGCTCTTGGATAGGCCGAGCAAATATAATAAAGATGACAATACTCCCCAAACTAATCTATTTATTTAGTGCTATACCAATCAGACTCCCAAGAAACTATTTTAATGACCTAGAAAAAATAACAACAAAATTCATATGGAAGAATAAAAGGTCAAGAATTGCAAGGGAACTAATGAAAAAAAAACTCAGAGGAAGGTGGTCTAAGTGTACCTGATCTAAAGCTATATTATATAGCAGCAGTCACCAAAACCATTTGGTATTGGCTAAGAAATAGACCGGTAGATCAGTGGAACAGATTAGATACAAAGAACAAAAAAGGGTACATCTATAGCAATCTAATCTTTGACAAACCCAAAGATTCCAACATTAGGGATAAAAATTCATTATTCGGAAAAAACTGTTGGGAAAACTGGAAATTAGTATGGCAGAAATTAGATATGGATCCACACTTAACACCATATACCAAGATAAGATCAAAATGGGTCCATGATTTAGGCATAAAGAGGGAGATAATAAATAGATTAGAGGAACAGAGGATAATCTACCTCTCAGACTTGTGGAGGAGGAAGGAATTTATGACCAGAGGAGAACTAGAGATCATTATTGATCACAAAATAGAAGATTTTGATTACATCAAACTAAAAAGTTTCTGTACAAATAATACTAATGCAAACAAGATTAGAAGGGAACTAACAAATTGGGAAAATATTTTTAAAAACAAAGGTTCTGACAAAGGTCTCATTTCCAAAATATATAGAGAACTGACCATAATTTATAAGAAACCGAACCATTCTCCAATTGATAAATGGTCAAAGGATATGAACAGACAATTCTCAGAGGAAGAAATTGAAACTATATGCACTCACATGAAAGAGTGTTCCAAATCAGTACTGATCAGAGAAATGCAAATTAAGACCACTCTGAGATACCACTACACACCTGTCAGATTGGCTAAGATGACAGGAACAAATAATGACAAATGTTGGAGGGGATGTGGGGAAATTGGGACACTAATACATTGCTGGTGGAGTTGTGAAAGAATCCAGCCATTCTGGAGAGCAATCTGGAATTATGCCCAAAAAGTTATCAAACTGTGCATACCCTTTGACCCAGCAGTGCTACTACTGGGATTATATCCCAAAGAAATACTAAAGAGCGGAAAGAGACATATATGTGCCAAAATGTTTGTGGCAGCTCTTTTTGTTGTAGCTAGAAACTGGAAGATGAATGGATGTCCATCAGTTGGAGAATGGTTGGGTAAATTGTGGTATATGAAGGTTATGGAATATTATTGCTCGGTAAGAAATGACCAGCAGGAGGAATATAGAGAGGCCTGGAGAGACTTAAATCAACTGATGCTGAGTGAAATGAGCAGAACCAGAAGATCACTGTACACTTCAACAACAATACTGTATGAGGATGTATTCTAATGGAAGTGGAAATCTTCAACATAAAGAAGATCCAACTCACTTCCAGTTGATCAATGATGGACAGAGGTAGATACACCCAGAGAAGAAACACTGGGAGGGGAATGTAAATTGTTAGCACTAATATCTGTCTGCCCAGGTTGCATGTACCTTCGGATTCTAATGTTTATTGTGCAACAAGAAAATGATATTCACACACATGTATTGTACTTAGACTATATTGTAACACATGTAAAATGTATGGTATTGCCTGTCGTCGGGGGGAGGGAATAGAGGGAGGGGGGGTAATTTGGAAAAATGAATACAAGGGATAATATTATAAAAAAAAAATATATATATATATATATATATATATATATATATATATATATATATATATATATATATATATATATATATATATATATATATATATATAATAAAAAAAAATAAATATGCATTGGATTTGATGGATTCCAGTGTACCTTGTAATCATCATAATGTTCTGTGATTCTTCAATTTCAATTCTTTCAATTTCTTCAAAAATAATTAAGGAAAAGAAATATAAGATAAAAAGTATGAATCTGACCTGACTGTTCAAAAATTAAGCCGCAGAAAAGATCGTAGCCTGAAGTTATGCATATTTAGGAGTGTTATTACTTTTCAGAACTATAAAGTACCTCTATAGTAATTGATTATATTGTAGGGCATAGGTTATTTAAAATTTCTAAATAAACATATATCAAATACACTATTTATAGAATGAAAATGTGAAAAACATGAGAAAATGAAAATAATTTACTAAATGTTGGAAAAGCATAAAATAAGTTTTATTACAGATTATAAATTAGATATAAATTAGAATAGAAAAAAATTTAGCAGTGTGTTACTAATATGGCATAAATTTTGAGAAACATCTAAGTAGTGTATCACATATATAGCCATTACAGAAAAAAACCCTTATTTTGGAAAAAAAATTTAAAAATTATTCAATAATTTATATTGAACATATATTTATATCTATGCTACATAAAGTATATGTAGAGACATATATATATATATGTATGTATGTATGTAGTGTGTGTCAGTGGTAAAGGAAGAATAGGAACAAATTCCTTTTATTATTTAAATATCACTCTGATAACCAAACCAGAAAGATCTAGAGATATAAGCACAAATCATTAATGAAGATATCTATTATTTTTAAATACAATGTTAGCCAATCGTATGCATAGGTAAAATAAAAATATTCCATGAATTCACATTTCCTATGTCAAACAAAGAGTTGTCATCTTTGTCACTGATAAACATTCAAAGTTTTCTGTGCATACATGTATATGTATATTTATATATATATATATATATATATACCTATATATAATCATATATCATATATCACACATATAGTATGTGTGAATATACCATTTATGCCAATTATTTTTGTGGTGACAAACAATTGGAAATTGAGGGGATGCTTATCAATTGGCCAATGATCAATTAAGTTGTGATTTATGAATGTAGTGGAATATGATTGTATTATAAGAAATGAAGAGCAAATGGATTTCTGAAAAACCTGGAAAAAATTATATGATCTGATGCTGAGTAAGGTGAGCAGAACGAGAAGATTTTACATAGCCATATCATCATTGTTCAGTGATTGACTGTAATAGACTTTGCTCTTTGAAGCAAATTTTATAGAAATGGAGGAAAACCTAAATAGAGTACAGAAATATTGAATGTTTGTTAATATTTAATAGCTGTGAACAGAGTAAAAGTACTGATAATACCCAAATTACTTGACCTGGTTAGTAGCAAAACAGATGAATACACTTATAAGCATGGTGTCTCATCAGTTTTGGATTTCTCCTGAAAGATAAACTTTGCACCTCCCATAATCTTGCCATAAGGATTGAAAGAGTTTGTACTCCCTTTCTCTTGGTAGCAATAAAACACTCTGATTGGTTCCTGCCATTGCTCATTCTTGCTATGTGACCAATCCATCTTCTTTCTCTATTGTATAATTTTTTTATGATATTGCTTACTCCTATTCTCTGTCAGATTTCCCCAGTGGTTTTATGCTGCATCCTGTTTATCAGTAGCATGTACCTCTTCCCTGTGTTTTCTTATACTCATCTTTAATTTTGTGGAAACAGTTGTATTCTATTTTTTTGCCACACTGCAATACTGGTAGAATATTAGCATTGAAGCAACAATACCATAATAACTTTTTCTTTTTAGTATAATAAGTATAAATGAAGAAGATTGGCAGTTTAAGTATTTTTAACTTGTTTATACCTTTTTATTCAACTTGATACTCAATTGGTTCTTTTGTATAGTCTGCAACAAATAAAGTGCATATTTAAATCTGATTTATACATGTATTTCAATTACTTCTTTTGTTTTTCCTATTTGATGGAGAGGACAAGGTCTGCAATGTTCTGACGTTTGTTTCAGTCAGTGCAGTGTCTTATGCAAACAGATACTTCTGGAGTACCCTAACCCCTATAGAAAATACCTCTTCACCTTGCATTCTGTTCTGTATCTTCACTATTGTATTAGTAATCAATGTTGAACATACATCTTTCTTTTTATGCCTGTATCTTCTGACTCCAAATCTAATATTTTCATTTGTATCATACTGTATCTCCTCCTGTACATCTGAAAAAATGAAATGTTTGAATATCCTGGTCTCCCAACTTAATTATCATGAACTCTTGTCTATGGGTTATTTCAAACATGTACGTAGGAGTAGTCATTAATCGGATACCCAAACTCCATTCCTTCTCAAAAGAATTTGCCCCAACTATGTTTAAACTTAATCTTATAGTAGATACTTTAAATCCATACCCACTCAAAAGAACTTTCCCAAAGAGGAGTCAAGATTAATCAAACATTAAATAAACCAACATAATCTTCCCAACCAGATGAATTTGTTCCAAGTGAAAAAAATTCTATTTGTGATGGATGGTTAAATTATGGTCTCTAAAAGCATTATACTTAGAATCAGAAACTCAATTTTATCTGATATCCCAAACTTCTATACCTGGTGTACCAACTTATATAATGTTCTTATCCTATATTGTAAGCCAGAAAATTGATTTAAATTTATGGCTAGAAGTTGCAGAAAGTCAGATTTCAATGGAATATAAGAAAAAGTTCCTAAGAATTAGAGCTGATTAAAATTGAATAGGCTGTCTTAAGAGGCAGAGAGAGCTTTTCATTATAGGAGATATTTAAGTCAAGATTTTATGATTACTATTGGAAGAAGGTTGTAGTGAAGAAACTTGTATCAATAGAGATTGGTCTAAAATATTTCCAAGTTTCCCTAAAAAGCTACATGCTAGTTTTGTAAATGGCATGTAATGGGTACATGATATTTTGTTTTTTATGTAGAGTTTTATTTTTTTTTTTGTTGTATTGCAAATCAATGCATACATATACATGTCCTATGTAGTCATATTCCTTATATAACTATAGAATCTTTAACTGTTTTGCTTCTGATTTTGTTTTGTTTCTGTGCTATTATTCTTTTCCTTTCTTGCTTTAATTTTGAAGTACATATACCAGGAATGTAAGGACATTTGAATACTTTAGTGGAGTACTGATGAAAAGAACCATTTGAATCAATAACTGACAAGTTTTCTCAAGTAAGAGATACAAAGAAAGTTAGTCAAGTAATATGTTGTGAAGAAAAATACATTTTGTTCTAGTCTTGCAAGATCTTGTGACATTTTGAGTAGAAATGTTGAAAAAAACCAAGTCTATTCTGAAGTAATTTTGTAAGCTGAAGTAAGAGTGATCCATTTTGCAACAGGAAACCTTCAAACCATAGTAAAAATAAAGAACATTTTAAAGAATAATATAAGGTGGCAAAATATATGTCAAAGGAAGACTGTCCCTTTTGAAAAGTCATTGAAATTGTAAATATCAGAATTTCATTTTATGATTAAGAGTATGCAGCAATGCAGTATTCTAACTGGGGATGGTGGAAGCATTGCCCCAACTTTTACCTCCCCCCACTTCATTATATTTGACTTAAATAAACTATTCCCTAAAAGCAAAAATAACAATAATAATAATAATAATAATAATAATAATAATAATAATAATAATAATCGGTTATTTGGTGGCTTTTGTGAAGACTGGCCAAAATTCTACTTTTGGAAGGGTAAGAAGTCATTGAAGTAAAAGCTTTTCTCACAGAGTTTCATGACTCTAAGAATGCTAGATTGCTTCTAGTCTGGACCATTTATCTTTCTTCTCCTGAATTAGAATAAATACAGAAACCCCAGGGAACTGTGAACTCAGTCATTAATTCCTGACAGATGCTCAATCACATTTTTCTTTCCTATTACCTCAGAGTCTGATTGATTTCAATATCCTAAATAATTTACAAATTTGATGATGATGATGATGATGATAACAATAATGTTACTAATAAGAAATGAAAATTAGTATTACTATATCCAGCTGGAAAAGTGGGAATAAATTAGATAAATGTTCATCACTAAAGGTCATTTTTATTTTTTTCAATTTTATTGAATAATCTTAGCAAGTAATGAATTCATTGAATAGAATGGCTTAAAGCAAAACATGGCCAGTGTAAAAGTGAATGTTGCCCCAGGGCACATCTTTATTAAAACAATTAACAAGATTTTTTTTTCCTCTGGAATTAGATTTTGCCATTTAATGAAGAATAATTCATGCAGATTCAATCAAGCAGAATACAGCACTGTTTACTTAGCTATTACCCTTAAAAGTGGCTTTAGACCTTGAGTAAAATACCTTGAGTCATGGAAATTATACTTCACAGAGAGCATTTTTAAAAGAATAATTCTAAGCGGAGTTTAAATCATTTTATACATTAAAAATATACTTTGATAATTACTTTGAGATCCTCATGGTAGAAAACAAAATCTAATAAGATAGCAGTATTTGGTAGGTTTACATGTAAGAGAGATAAACAGGAAAATTTATTTGAAGGACACTTTTTGTATAGTGAAAATAGCATTGGATCTAGAAATGGAGGAGCTGAGTTCAAATGATTATTTTGCTACTTTCCCCCTATGTAAAACATGAGCAAATCACTTCACCTCTTTTTTCTCACCTGTATAATAGAGGAACTACATCACTAAAATCTGTCCCAGCATTAAATTAGGTGATCCTAACAGTTAATGCCTTCCATTTATATGTTAAAAAATAATAATAATGACCTTCTGATCACTGTTGCCAAGCAAGGGATAAAACAGAGAGACCTGCACATATCAAAGCTTTTTTCCTACTGAACTGGAAAAGGTACAATTCAGAGAACTAGTTGAAGAGAGATTCCCTATACATGGAAAGGTCCTCAATAAAGTGTTGTTTGGCAGTGATATCCTGATAATTCCATAAAGTTCTGGGTTATAGTAGAATCCACTAAATTAAATTCTTAGTCACTAAGAAGAAATTGATCTAATTACTCAAAAATGAAGAGCAAATTGATTTAAAAAATGGCTTTTCTAGGCCATGAAATACAATTGATTGTAAAATAGATGCTTTTAATATATTCAATATATGTGTGTGTGTTCACATACATATATGAATAATTAAATGTGTTTATGTGGTTATATATATGTACATAAATTCTCTGTGTCTCTATTTCTTTCTCTGTCTCTATGTCTCTATCTCATATGTATATGAAGAAATTATATATATACAGACATATATCCACAGCTACACACTTAAACACACACCTACACATTCCTAGATATACACAAACATACACAATCACATATATTTTCATCTGATTTATAGATTTTATATCCAATTATATATGCATCAAAGTAGTACTAGATATCTTATTGATTCAGGACAGCACAAATTAACATTAATTATGTTGTCTATTATTTTGACAGCAGTTATGTAATACAGTAGACAAAGGGCTGAGTCTGGAATCAGGAAAAATCATCCCTGTGAGTTCAAAAACAGGATTACATACTTACTAGTTGTGTGACCCTGAGCAAGGTATAACACCATTTTCCCCAGTTCCTCATTTGTAAAACACGCTAG